>NC_135232.1:1108144834-1108448488 GCF_051348905.1 Ranitomeya variabilis | reverse complement strand
GCCGCGCGAGTCTCTCGCCTCAATACCCAGCACTGCCACCAACTCTCGGGACCGGAGCGTTCAGCTGCATAGAAATACATGCAGCCGCATGCTCCAGTCCCGCGTGCCAGTGACAGTACTGGGTATTGAGGCAAGAGAATCATGCCAGTTTCTTGCATTGCACTCGCAAGTGTGACCCCGGCCTTAGGGAAAGGGTGGGGCGAAGTGCGTGAGGCTCAAGAATAGCTAAGTAGAATTGCAGAAAGCTGAGATATGACAGGGAAAAGGAAATTAAAACTAATAAGGAGTCAGTAAAGAGAATAGAAAGAATTGTGAATGTCCTGCAAGGCAGAAAACTAATAAAATATATGAATTATAAAGACACCAATAAAGAAATTAATGAAAAATAATACAAAAAATATAAAATGTTAATGAAATATTAATGAAAAATATATAAAAAATGGAATAAATAAAATAAATATAAAAATATTAATGATAAAATGATCATGAAAAAATGATAATGACAAAAGTTTTTAATAAAATTAAATAAGGGAAAAAGAAAGGCGAGTGAAGAGAACAGATAAAAGAAAAGGTGAAAAAAAGAATAGTTGATAAATAAGGGGATACTTAAGTAAGTAAAGAACACCTGGAATTAGGATGATTGTTCATTGTGATGTCTAGAAGAAATAAAACAAATATAATTCAGTAGTGAGTATTAGAGTTATACAGAACATAAGGAAGTGACATAGACACTAATGATTAGTGGTAAAAGACCTTGTATTCTCTACTAAGACTCAGAGGTTCAAGCGTCTGGAGCGTATTAATCCAGTACTCTTCCCTTTCTTTCAGTCTCTTAACCCTATCACCACCTCATCTTGGAATAGGTACACTCTCAAGAACTTTTAATCGCAAGTTGGACTGTAGTATGCCTTTCTGAGGCAAAGTAATCAGGGATATATCTCCAGAATCCATCCTTTCCTCAACCGTCAATTTACTAAAATGCTTGTGCATGCCCTCATCATCTCCCACCTTGACTACTGCAACATCCTTTTCTGTGGTCTCCCTGCTAACACCCTTGCATCTCTCCAGTCCATCCTTATCTCTGCTGCCCAACTAATTCATCTCTCTCCTCGCTACTCCTCCGCTTCCCCTCTCAGCAAATCTCTTCACTGGCTCCCATTCTCTCAGCGCATCTAGTTCAAATTACTAATACTGACTTACAAAGCCATCGATAACCTGTCTCCTCCATATATCTCTGAACTAATCTCCGGATATCTTCTTTCATGTAATCTCCGGTTCTCCCAAGACCTCCTCACCTCCACACTTATTCGCTCCTCACCCAACTGCCTCCAAGACTTCTCCCGAATATCCCCCATCCTCTGGAATTCTTTGCCCCAACACGTCCGACTATCAACCACATTCAGATCCTTCAGACGGAATCTGAAAACCCACCTCTTCAGGAAAGCCTACAGCCTGCACTGACCCCGCTGCCTCCTCACCACTACTGAAGCTGCCACCTCACCAACACCGGAGCTCCTGCAACCCTCAATCTATTGTCTCCTTCCCCACCATCCAGTAGAATGTAAGCCCGCAAAGGCAGGGTCTTCGCCCCTCTGTATCAGTCTGTAATTGTTAGTTGGCTTACTGTAAGTGATAGCTGTAATTTGTATGTAACCCCTTCTCATGTACAGCACCATGGAATCAATGGTGCTATATAAATAAATAATAATAATAATAATATGTAGCATGTGTCTTTGCATTTGTGTTGTGAAATGTGGTCTCCAACATAGAACAGAATCATAGAAGCATAGAATTTTAGAGTTGGAAATGACCTCCTAGGTCATCTGGTCCAATCCCCTGCTCAAAGCAGGATTCAGGTGTCTATCCTGCCTCTGTTTGAAGACTTCCGTTGAAGGAGAACTCACCACAGCTCATGGCAGCCTGTTCCACTCATTGATCACCCTGTCAAAAAGTTTTTTCTAATATCTAATCTGTGTCTCTTCACATTCAGTTTCATCCCATTGCTTCTAGTCTTTCCTTGTGCAAATGAGAATAAAGATGATCCTCCTACAATGTGACAGCCCTTGAGATATTTGTAGACAGCTATTAAGTTTCCTCTCAGTCTTTTTTGCAAGCTAAACATTCCCAAATCCTGTAAACGTTCCTCATAGGACTTGGTTTGCAGACCAGTCACCATACTGGTCGCTCTTCTCTAAACTTGCTCCAGTTTTTTTATGTCTTTTTTAAAATGTGGTGCCCAAAACTGGACACAGTATTCCAGATGAGGTCTGTGCAAAGAGGAATAGAGGGCAATAATGACCTCACGTGATCTAGACTGTATGCTTCTGTTAAGACATCCCAGAAATGTATTTGCCCTTTTTGCTGCTGCATCACACTGTTGACTCATGTTCAGTCTGTGATCTATTAGTATACCCAAGTCTTTTTCACATGTGCTGTTGCTTAGCCCTATTCCTCCCATTCTGTATATGCTTTTTTCATTTTTATTGCCCGTATGTAGTACTTTGTATTTTTCCCTGTTAAAAATCATTCTGTTAGTTGCTGCCCACTGCTCCAGTTTATTTATGTCTTTTTGAATCCTCTCTCTCTTCTCTAGTATTAGCTATCCCTCCTAGCTTTGTGTCATCAGCAAATTTAATCAGTTTACATTTCTGAGACCACATGGACACTTGATGGGGTAGATGACATATGAGATGTCGCAAGTGAAGAAATCTTTTATGAGGAACCGTTTACCAGATATAGGATGGGAAAAAGTGTCACCTTGGTGATATTGGAGTACTTTCAGCAGTGTAAACATGGAAATGTTCCCTGTTTTTTCGGTAAGCAAGGTTCTCTGGAGGTTCATCGGTTTATTGGAACCTATGCCAGCCCTGACCAGTAAATTTTTTACATTTTGGGATTTTTTGTTGCATATACACTGAAGAGCAAAAGGGTAACCATGTTTTGAGCTTTTGACTTTCAGGCTCCATATCTCACCATCCACTAATGCTTTGAATGTGAGACTTCTATCATTTTGTAAATAATTATCACATATAAATTTTACTTACAATTATTTAGCATATGATTAGTTATGCAGATTCTTGTCATATCACTGCATTGTTATTGCTTTGCTCCTAAAAATCTAAATTTAAATTTTTATTATGTTGTTAGTTTTTTGTAAGTCCACCTTTGGCTTTCAAAACTGCCTGAATCCTTCTGGGCATGCTCTTGATCAGATTCAATTATGTGTCAACCGAAATGTGATCTCAGGTCTATTCTACACATTCCCAAAGTTGGCGCAAACTGGTCGACTCACTTGGGTATGTATGCAGTTTTTTCTTCAATTCTACCCACAAGTGTTTGATTGGGTTGAGGCCTGGGGACTGTCAGGGTCATTCCAGCACCTCTACTTGATTGTCATTGAAACATTTCTTTGCCAATCTCGACATATGCTTCCTGTTGTTGTCCTCTTGGAACACTATGTCGTCCTTTTCATACCCATACTACTTGTAGGATGCTCACATATAGCTCAGCATTAAGACCATGTTCGATTCTGGTTAAGTACCCAATGCCTATGATTGTGAAACAGCTCCATATTATCAGGCTTCCTCCACCAAACTTCACATTTCCTTTAATTTCTCAATCCATTAGCCACTTTTTCCCTTGTTTCTTTCAGACCCACTTGTACCTATCATAGCCTAGTCTTTTGACTGTTGTGTTATTGGTCCAAATCACCCGTTTCAAATCTTTAAATGTCCACTTTTCATACTTGTTTGCAAACTCGAACCAACGCTTCTTATGACAATATTGAAACTGAGGCTTCTTCACCTTTTTTCAGACTATCATTCCACATTTGTGTATTGTGTGTTGCAAGGTGCTTACATCGATGTCTGTGATCTCACTATTATGAAGCATATGAGCCACCTCCACTGCCGTGTTTGTGGGGACAGAACTGGTAAATCTTGGGATGAGCTGACTTGTTGACTTCGATATTTTACCTGGATGTCCACCTTTTGGCTTCTGAATGGATGGATGGACTTTATTTCATATTCTTCCAATCGTCATGGCACTCACATGCCAGATGATGCTGTTTCTCTTTTCTTGGGAAATCGTCTTCATGAATGCTCCTTGATTCGAACCAATGACCTTCACCCTAATAATACACTGAGCTATTAGGGAATGTGAGAAATGCTTGTATTTTATAGTATTTAGGAAGAACAATCTTTTTCCACCACCAGGAACAAAACAGTAGCAATGCAGTGACATGACAAGAATCTGCATAACTAATTATTTGCTAAATAGTTGCAAGTTAAATTAATGTATGAGATAGCCAAGATGATTGTCTATAAAATGATGGTAGTCTCTCGATTAAAGCAGTGGTGGATGGTGAGATATGGAGCCTGAAATTCAAAAGTTCAAAACATTGTTACCTTTTTTGATCTTCACCGTAAGCGAGAAACTCTGAAATTTTGGAACCGTGGGTATGATCTATCCAGTAGCGACCAATGTCTAATTCTACAATTTTTATCTAATGATAATTAGTTTTTACAAAATTGCAAAAGCAACCCTTTTATAATTTCTATTAATAGGTGATTCCTTACTTAGTTTTGACTTGAGTATTTTTTGAGGTAGCCCGATTGTACAAATATGGTATTCATCTCCTCTAATCCATGGTGCCATAATTCATCCTCCCATGGCACCCGCCTGTGTGATGACAGTCCAGAACTTAGAAATATTGTTATCCCTTCCGCATCCTCCTCTGCTTCCACCTCTTCCTCTGGGACCACCACCTCCTCTAGCAGACTATTCAAAGTGTGCTGCAGCATATACATGTCTGGAATAGTAATGCTGATGATGGCATTGTCAGCACTAACCATCTTAGTAGCCATTTTGAAGCTGTGCAGAAGGGTACAGAGGCTTTTCATATGTGCCCACTCCGCAAGCATGATTTGCACCATGTCCATACTGCATTGGCCCATGCTATGCAAAAGGACATACTACACCAGGGCTCATCGCTGCTGCCATAGTCACTGCAACATGTGCAGGTTGGAATTCCACCGTGTTTTTGGTGAAAAATCAACAAGTGGAACACAATTGTGAAGTTGAACGAAATTTATTGGTTATTTTACATTTTTGTGGAAATTCAAAAACTGAAAAGTGGAGTGTGCAATATTTTTTGGCTCCTTTAAATTTATACTTTGCTGCACCACCTTTTGCTGCGCTTACAGCTGCAAGACGCTTGGGGTATGTCTCTATCAGTTTTGTACATGGAGAGACTGAAATTCTTGCCCATTGTTCCTTGGCAAACAGCTCGAGCTCAGTGAGGTTTGATGGAGATCGTTTGTGAACAGCAGTTTTAAGCTCTTTCCACAGATTCTCGATTGGAATGAGGTCTGGACTTTGACTTGGCCATTCTAACACCTGGATACATTTATTTGTGAACCATTCCATTGTAGATTTTGCTTTATGTTTGGGATCATTGTCTTGTTAGCAGACAAATCTCCGTCTCAGTCTCAGGTCTTTTGCAGACTCCAACAAGTTTTCTTCAAGAATGGTTGCCAAAAAGTTTGATTTTGGTTCCATCTGACCAGAGCACCTTCTTCCACATGTTTGGTGTGCCTCCCAGGTGGCTTGTTGCAAACTTTAAACAACACTTTTAATGGATATCTTTGAGAAATGTCTTTCTTCTTGCCACTCTTCCATAAAGGCCAGATTTGTGCAGTGTACGACTGATTGTTGTCCTATGGACAGACTGTCCCACCTCAGCTGTAGATCTCTGCAGTTCATCCAGAGTGATCATGGGCCTCTTGGCTGCATCTCTGGTCAGTCTTCTCCATGTTTGAGATGAAAGTTTAGAGGGACGGCCGGATCTTGGTAGATTTGCAGTGGTATGATACTCCTTCCATTTCAATATGATCGCTTGCACAGTGCTCCTTGGGATGTTTAAAGTTTTGGAAATCATTTTGCATCCAAATCCGGCTTTAAACTTCTCCACAACAGTATCACGGACCTGCCTGTTGTGTTCCTTGGTTTTCATGATGCTCTCTGTGCTTCAAACAGAACCCTGAGACTATCACAGAGCAGGTGCATTTATACGGAGACTAGATTGCACACAGGTGGATTATATTTATCATCATTAGGCATTTAGGACAACAGTGGATCATTCAGAGGTCCACAATGAACTTCTGGAGTGAGTTTGCTGCACTGAAAGTAAAGGGGCCAAATAATATTGTATGCCCCACAATTTCCACAAAAATTTAAAATAACCAATAAATTTAGTTCAACTTCACAATTTTGTGCCACTTGTTGTTGATTATTCATCAAAAATTTACATTTTGTATCTTTATGTTTGGAGCATGATATGTGGGAAAAGTTTGAAAAGTTCCAGGGGGCGGAATACTTTGCAAGGCACTGTAGATTCACAAGTGTCAGATACAATATAGATATTTGTGACTGGCAAACTCACATTGTATTGTAGTAGCCACAAATTAATAATTGACATACAGCATATATTTTAAATTTTTTAATGCATAAAATTAAGTCTGTAGCAAATTTGCTACAAGGCTTGCATGTAGAAAATGTAAATTTTGCTGTGGATTTTCCGTGTATTTGAGGCAGAAAAATTTGACACAAATCCACCACATGTGGAATACCCTAAGGGTATAATCCATGCTTTGCTAAATTGCCTTTCTTTCTAAGCCATTTGCATAACATTCATCTTGCTAACCACGCTGACATTTTTATGAAACTGGCTGGAGAACATTCAGTATCTATTAGTGGTTAAAGAATATTTAGACTGCGGAAAAATTGGATCAACTGGATTGATATTGGAGCCGTGATATGACCTTCAGCTGTGTGAGTTTTGTGGCTAAGCCTATTCTAGCCACTTCCTAGCATTGTGGAACAGTATTTTGGCAAATGCCAAAACAAGGAGTTAGTCATGCCAAGTCTCAGTCTTTAATGTGTTTTTTAAATTTCAGTTTTTTAGAATTGCATATACCTTTCCACATATGATTGTTTTGGTCCAGGAATATCTGCAAAGAGTTGGCATTTTTAAGGCATTACCTCTTATTCAACGTGATAAAATCTCTCATTTCTCGTGACACTACAGGGTGGTAAAAAAAACATTCTGCAAAGTGCCACTAGACTAAGTTAAGATTCTTTAGCCCAAATATTAGGAATTTGCTCTTAAATTTGTTTATATTAATTAATCTTTTTTTTTTCCAAAACAGAATAAAACATTCTTGTCTATATCTAGAAACTCATTTCAGGTTTACGGTTATTGAAACTGACATTTTTTTACAACGTTTACTTTTTTACCTTTATAGAACTGAAACTTTTTAAAAGCTTTCCTTCACTTTTTTTATTTCTTCTCAAATTTCTGTTTTAAATAAGCCACAGCAATAAATTTCACACCCAATAACACTGTCTGTTGAAAAATGAATCATTTGTGCTGTAAATGGAAAGCCCAGGAACACAACATACTAAGGACCTTATTTTGTCAATGTAATTCCCTTACCGCATACTGTAAAGTCTTCCAGATTTCTAGAAATTAACACATTTCCATTTGAAATATCATATGTAGGAGTTAAAATTGACTTTTGTTCTTATTATCATGTGCCAAGCACATGATGACGTCCATGACCTTTGGTGGCTAGGATACTGATCTAGACTGTCAGTCTGGCAACTGTAGTATATATGGACCTATATATGTAGGAGTATTTATGAGTTGACCTAGACATGTTTCAGACGCAAAGATTATTATTGGTAAGCGCAAGTAGATATAGAGAATATTCCGGCAGGTTTTGAGATTGTGATTTTAATCATTCAGAGTCCCTTAGTGATTTATTAGTTGTTGAATGAATTCAGGAAAAGTTTGGTGGAAAAAAAACTAAGAAAATAGGAATTTAATGGAAGGTATTAGATTTCAATTCAAGCTTTTTTACTGCTTTATTTTAATGTACAATGTTATAATATAGTTTTGAAAAATTAAAAAGGTGTCACAAAAAACATCTTGCACTAGACTTAACAGTAAAAACAGTGAAAGCCAAATGAAAAATGGGACACATGGATTCTCTTAACACAATGTGCTATATTCTGGTGCCACTATGATGAACTTTATTCTCCCCATTCTTTCTCTTTTAATTAATTTGTACTCTTTAAGAAAATAAATCTGTGTTCCTTCCTGTAAAATAAGAGGTACAGATAGAGATACAGTATGCTCTTTAAGTTTCTGTAGAAGCCTTATTATTACCCATCTATTTAAAATTATTAGGGTGGAGATAACAGGATACTCCAATGATAGCAGGTTTAATCCAATGGAAAAAATACCAAAAACGTGCCAGAAGAATAAAATATATTAAAATGATATTTAAAAATACTATGCGTTTTAGCTGTATCCAGACTTCTTCAGGTGTCTGGACAGTTGTTAAACTTACTACTCTCAGAAAGTGCTGACTTCTCTCCTTTTTGCTTTAAGGGAATTCTACAATCAGTATAGTTAAAATAATGAGTAATAAAGTGGTGTTCATTTTTGGAAAGAAATATACAATTCAAAACACTAGCTTATAAGTTTTATATTTATAGATTTACCTGAATAAGTAACTGAGGGCAAATGAAGGCACAGAATCATGTGCATACTGAAGGGTGAAGTTTTATATTCTTTATCATATATATGCAAGACTTGAATATAGAGAAGTAAGTCAATTCTAAATCAATAAATTTTGCTTAAAATTTAACAAATTTCATGGATTCCACCTAATCTTTTTGGGAATTTGATTTATGCATATTCAGCAAAATTGTGGCCATTTTTGCAGGATCCATATGGGCCAGTAAAGATTAAGTATTTAAAAAACAATAAATTACCGTACTCACTAGTGTTGAGCGATACCGTCCGATACTTGAAAGTATCGGTATCGGAAAGTATCGGCCGATACCGGCAAAGTATCGGATCTAATCCGATACCGATACCCGATACCAATACAAGTCAATGGGACTCAAGTATCGGACGGTATCCCTGATGGTTCCCAGTGTCTGAAGGAGAGGAAACTCTCCTTCAGGCCCTGGGAACCATATTAATGTGTAAAATAAAGAATTAAAATAAAAAATATTGCTATACTCACCTCTCCGAGGAAACCGGCAGCGTTGTTTGCTTAAAATGCGCGCTTTTCCTTCCTTCCGTGACGTCACGGCTTCTGATTGGTCGCGTGCCGCCCATGTGGCCGCGACGCGACCAATCACAGCAAGCCGTGACGTAATTTTCAGGTCCTTCTAGGCATTCAGTATTTTAAAATTACGTTCCGGCTTTGTGATTGGTCGCGTCGCGGTCACATGGGCGACGCGACCAATCAGAAGCCGTGACGTCACGGGAGGCAGGAGACGCGCGCATTTTAAAATGCGCGCGTGTCCAGCCTCCCGTGACGTCACGGCTTGTGATTGGTCGCGTCGTCCATGTGACCGCGACGCGACCAATCACAAAGCCGGAACGTAATTTTAAAATACTGAAGGACCTGAAATTACGTCACGGCTTGCTGTGATTGGTTGCGTCGCGGCCAACATGGGCGACGCGACCAATCACAAGCCGTGACGTCACGGGAGGCTGGAGACGCGCGCATTTTAAAATGCGCGCGTGTCCAGCCTCCCGTGACGTCACGGCTTGTGATTGGTCGCGTCGCCCATGTTGGCCGCGACGCAACCAATCACAGCAAGCCGTGACGTAATTTCAGGTCCTTCAGTATTTTAAAATTACGTTCCGGCTTTGTGATTGGTCGCGTCGCGGTCACATGGGCGACGCGACCAATCACAAGCCGTGACGTCACGGGAGGCTGGACACGCGCGCATTTTAAAATGCGCGCGTCTCCAGCCTCCCGTGACGTCACGGCTTCTGATTGGTCGCGTCGCCCATGTGACCGCGACGCGACCAATCACAAAGCCGGAACGTAATTTTAAAATACTGAATGCCTAGAAGGACCTGAAAATTACGTCACGGCTTGCTGTGATTGGTCGCGTCGCGGCCAGATGGGCGGCACGCGACCAATCAGAAGCCGTGACGTCACGGAAGGAAGGAAAAGCGCGCATTTTAAGCAAACAATGCTGCCGGTTCCCACGGTGAGGTCCAGGCTGCGTCGGAGAGGTGAGTATAGCAATATTTTTTATTTTAATTCTTTATTTTACACATTAATGTTGTTTCGATACCGATACCCGATACCACAAAAGTATCGGATCTCGGTATCGGAATTCCGATACAGCAAATATCGGCCGATACCCGATACTTGCGGTATCGGAATGCTCAACACTAGTACTCACCTAACCCACCACCTTTCTTTGCCCCCAAAACTTTTCATTGGTCTTCTACAGACTATAAAAAAAACATTCTGCTCTGGTCTCCTTTTCACCGCTTTGGGTGCTGATTAGTCCTGATTAGACACATGATTTGATGTATAAAAGTCAGTACATGTATTGTGACCTATCTGGCGCTAGAAGCCCTGGTGTAGAATGAAAAGGATACTGACACCTTATGAAACCACTGGAGGAGTGATAGAGACACATGAGGCTAGGTAAGTATTAGAAATGAGTAGATCAGGCAAAATCTGAATTTACCTGTTCCCGAGAAATTAAATTTGCGAAGTTATTCTGGGCAAATTTAATGTCCATTATTATGCTCTGGAGTTTATCCAGACACCAAAGCATAATAATTCATTAGACTCACAAAATGTAAAAAATAAAAAATACCAATACTCACCTCACCACTCACTTCTCCAGCAGCTCAATTCCTCACTGTCACCTGTCCTGTCCTCATTGCATTTTCAGATTGCTGCACTGCTCACATTGAATTTCCCATGTCTCTCATGCTGGTTCCAGATTTCCTGGTCAGAAGAGACCCAGGAGGACTTTGAATAAGTGCATGTCAAAGCTCATGGAATCATGAGGAATTCAACACAAGTGGTGGTAATCTGAAGAGGTGATGAGGTGATGAGGACCAGATGGGTGATGTGAAGAGTGGAGGGTCCAGAGTCATGAGCGGTAAGATGACTATAATGATGGGGGTTGTAAAGACCTGAGAGTCAGTGGGTGCTCTCATCCACTGGCCTGGTAGTGTTTAGAAAGACCGCATGGGCCAGGGCTCATCCCACTTAATGCTCCAACTCCATTCCTATGGGCATAATACTACTCAGACAACACAGGGTGAGGTTAACACACTACGGTAACAATTTATTGGATCACCAACAGTCAATAACATATAGTATAATCCCAACAAGTACACTACATGGTGCAGATTACAGAGTCACAACCTTCCACTGGCTCATCGGATTTAGAATATCTGCAACTTTGGGGCTTCCAGGGCCAACTACCCCAACCAGTGGCACCCCACTTTTGGCAGGCACCCACAAAAAGGAGGTGGCAGCAACCTTTGGTAGCTGACAGTCCATTGAGGTATGTGGCCAGGTGACATGATTGTACCAACTTGGCTCCTCGAAACGTCTCCATGGATTCAGTGATGGGCAGTGGATCAAATCTGTATTCCTCCAGTTGGAACCTTGGTGCCTTGGCTGCTGTCCACTACAGTATTTCTGTGGAAGAAGAGAGATCCTTTTTATACCCACAGTTGTCCTTCAGGGCAGTATACACAGATTTCGGGGGAGGTGGGAGGAGGTCATCTCTCATTGTTCGACCGTTCAATTAACCTGAATATTTTGTCCATCAATATTTGCAGAACAACAAGCTACATGGACTGAAACAATAGGTAGTCAGCAGCCAATCACCAAATTAACAAACACCAATTGTTCAATTAACCTGCACCTTTGTCCCTCCAGGATGGCAGAAAAATAAGCTGTAGGGGCTGATGCCATGGGGCTGATACAATGTAAGCGACAGTGGGGACAATGTCGACAATGTCAGTAAGCACTATGGAATTAATGGTGCTATATAATTGAGTAGAATAAATAAAATAAATCGGGAGGAATAATGCAACAATTTTTGTTAATTTCTTTGTATTTTATTGTATTTTTTTATTTCTTGTAAAAAAATTATTTTCTTTTTTTTTCTTTTTTTTTAATTTTTTTATGTAAATCGCTTAAAAAATCTAGAATTTACACAACTAAAGCTAGCTATCTAGAACCATAAGGCGCAGGTCCAAGTGGAGAAAGAAGTGTAATGTATGTCTATATTATGTACAGGTAGAAAAGTCATGGAAGGAGTAATCCAGCTCAGTTTTTTATTTGTTGTTTTTATTATGGAACTGACATGAAAGAACCTAGAATTTCGAAAAATAAAACTAGCTATCTAGAACCACAAGGCATAGGTCCAAGTAGAGGAAGAGGTGGACGTGTCAGTATGGGTGGAAGAGGCAAAGGAAGAGTAAGCCAACATTGTTTTTAATTTTGATTTTTTTTTGCTTTTCTATGTATTAAAGCAACCTAGAATTTACAAACTATCACTAGCTATCTAGAACCACGAGGCGTAGGTCCAAGTGGAGGAAGACGCTGGATGTTGGCAAGGGTGGAGTAATCCAACACTGTTATTTTTTTATTTTTTTAGGGAACTGATTTCAAAGAGCATAGAATAAACCCAAAATAAACTAACAAACTACAACCATGGGGTGGAGGTTCAACTGGAAGAGAAGGTGGATGAGGTGGATGTGGCAGTGTAGGTGGAAGAGGCGGAGGAGGAGATGGCCAACACAGTTGTTGGTGATGCACCTGTTAGGCCGGGGTCACACTAGAGAGGAATACGGATGTATGAGAGTGCAGAGCCCTAGAGTCCTGGTCGTTGCAGTACTGTGGCTCCGCCACTATGGGGAGCTATGGTGCGTCCGATGGCACTGAAGGAGTTCATCTGATCAGGTATCACAGACACCAATACATTTCACAGCCGGGCCTCCGGGGGGAGCTAAGGGTGCTATTCATTAGGCCACTCCCCACCATAGTGGGTAAACTGGGGGTCAGGCAGGAAGTTAGATGAGAAAGCTGACTGGGTTGGAACCAGGCAACACCTTGTGGCAGAGGGTGTTGTGGGGGAAGATACAGTAGGGTCTCTGTCAGGGGTGGGATCCTGACAGAGGCTTGGCAACGAGAACGAACGTAACGGGACCGTGCCTGCTCCGGGTAGCGGCGGTGCCCAAGAAAGGATTAGAAGAGAGATAGATTGTGCTGAGTGAGAAACGGGATCACGCAAAGGAGAAATACCAGTAGGAGTCGTGCTGTAAGACCGAAGCAACATCCTACTGAGGCGCACTACCGGTGGCCGGAACGCCGAGGGAGTAGAATAACATTCAGCTTCAAGCAATACTCCAAACAGCGGCAGGACAGTCAGTCTCAGGCGGGCTGTCTAACTCAAATCACCTATGAAGTCTTGGGAGGCAATTGTGGGAGAGGGGCGTCTCTAGGGTCCCGGAAGAACTCCAGGCCTACCCGTCAAACGGGTGCCGTTCCTACCCGAACCTCAGGGAGGGACGGAGGATTAGCAGAACATCATCTAGTCGAGTTGTGAGGGAACTTAAGAAACAGACACAACAGTTGTGGGGTACTTTCCGTAAGCACGGCAGGGAAGGACTACAACACATAGCGCTAGGGGGAAGGCACAGATTTCCTCCTGTGAAGAGAACTCTGGAAGTGTCATTGGACCGGCCAGATTGCGCAGCCTGGTGAGCCTTATTCTGGACTGAGGACTCAGAGATCTTCAGTAAAGAGGTAAAGAAACTGCAACCTGGTGTCCTCGTTATTTACCGCGACCTGCACCCCACAACTGCACAGTTACAACACCACTTATTGCACCGGACGTCCCCCACTGACAGACAGGGCCACGGACCGGGTCTAGCCACCGTGACAACCCCAGGACTGAGACCCAGAGGCCCGGCTCCGGGTACCCCTCGGCCCTGCGGCGGTGTGGGGGCGCTCCAACTTGGCGTCACGAACAGGATCTACTTAAGCCTGAAGAATCAGGTCATGTGTGCCTTGGAACTGTGATTTGTTGTGCTTGGACTGTACTTTATTGAGAGACTGTGTATTGCCATTGACCCAGAGAAGTTCCCGCCAAAAGCCGCCGCCATTGCTACGCCAGAGAAGAAGGAGGGCGTGCCATGGGAGGAGACCACCAGAGTGGCGCGAGAAATGGCTACCGCCCCCTGCGCTTCTGGCTGCAAAGTGAGGACCTGCCTTCAAGCAGAGGATGACCCCCTGATTTGCAACGGCGGGAAGCAGGAGATGGAGAAGCTCGGCCCCGGAGAAATGGCGGAGTCCGATGCATGCATTGCCACCGATCAGCAGATCATGATGAAGAACAGCGAGTGCCGGAACGGGGAAGGAAC
Source organism: Ranitomeya variabilis (assembly GCF_051348905.1). NCBI lineage: Eukaryota > Metazoa > Chordata > Amphibia > Anura > Dendrobatidae > Ranitomeya > Ranitomeya variabilis. Next base: position 1,108,434,207 of record NC_135232.1, on the reverse strand, counting down.
AGTCCCGGTTTGCCCTCGTTTATCGGGGGCAGACCCGTGTCCCCTGCAGCCGGAGGATCCGAAGCCCCTGGAACAGATAGCGGAGCTGAGTCCACCAATCCCGACCTCGGAGTCAGCGGAGGAGGAACCACAGCGAGCGGAGCCGCGTTCGGGGACCGTCTTAGAAGAGCCGCGGTCCGAGCAGCAGCTGACTCCAGCGTTCTTGTCAGCGGACCGGATCGACATCGGTGGAATCACAACAGGTGCAGGTACAGAAGATACTCCTGCCTCCCCGTTCGATACTGCTCCCGTGACCGATCCTCCCCGCAACAGTAATCCTTCGTTCACAATCGAGCGAGTGGTCCTCGGCCCCAGTGCAATGGGGAAGTTATTACCGCCACTACCAACCAGGTGGGGGGAGCCCATAGATGTGGGCCCGGACGGAGTGATGTTCCGGTGGGACACCCCCTGGGTTGAGCAGGATGGGGTTCCGGTGGATGGTCTCACCATCGCAATACTTACCTGGGACCAGTACAATCAATGCGTGCTCCAGCACTGGAAACAGCGAAGTGAAGTTGAACAACGGGAGATGCAACGCAAGAAGTTTGTACATGGTGGGAAGGACGTGGTAAGGCGGGGAACTGTGTCGGCCTTCCACCCCAGGAAAGGATGGGGCTCTATACAGGAACCGGGTCTATCGACTGGCGTCTTTGTTGCTAGTTACGACGTGGAAACTCCCTGCTGTGATCGGGATGGCGAACCATTACGGGAAGGGGATCAGGTGACGTACACCCATCACCAGAACGCACAAGGATGGCGTGCCCGGAATGTTCAGCGATGTGAGCCTGAGAGAGTGTCACCTGTGGCCCCAATTATGGTTGATCCAGATTTGCCAGATATCGTTACTTTCTCCACTGTGCACTTTGTAGTAGCTCCCGAACTCGCCAGCAGGGTCAGTCTTCAAATTCAGACACCGGGTGACCTGGTGGTCCCTGCGGGGCCTGCCGCTGATATCTGTGCCACAGTAGTCGGGGGCCCGGAGCCAAGGCCATCCGAGTAAGGGTAAACCTCGAAACCATGATAATGTAAATAGTTCTTCCCTTTAACTGTTTGTTCCTGTTTTGCTGCTGAACCCGTCTAGGGTTAACTTTTAAAAGGGATCCCTTTGTTGACCCGGGATCCCAATTGTTTGGTTTGTTTTTCCACTTTTTGTTTCCTGTTATCAAGAACTGCCGCAATCATGAACAGTGCATGATACAAACTTTTTCTTGTAAATAGTTCGCACCTTATTAAAGGCGCTTCCTACTGGTTTTACTTAGAAAGAGACTCTTTGCGAAGATACCGCACCGGAGCCTTTGCTGAGTATGGACTGGTAGCTAGAGAACAAATGCTACCTCCTAAAGACTTGGTCCCTTCTTAAAGGGGACATCCACGTGTACATTTGAAGAACCGTATTGCTTTAAGATTGATGGATAGCAATAATGTCTTGATGAGCGAAAGTGATGATAATTCTTACATGTAAAAGTTATATGTATTTGATTGGTTAAATGTAAAGAAATGCAGATGATGTTTCCAGAAAGAAGGCTAGAAGAAAGATGCAGAAGGCCCGTAGGGGTAGACAGAGTGTCCTGCATAGTCGGTAGAAAGAAAGTAGTAATGAGGATTGATGTTATAAGGGGATAGTTGATAATGTTGATAAGAAACTGGGGATAGAAGGTAAACCCTGAGTCCTCCATAGTAAGTTAGTTATTGTAAAGAAAGAGTTAATAATGTGTTACAGAGGACAGAAAGTGAACCCGTAGGGGTTAGGTAGTGAGTCCTCCTAGGAGCCATACGTAGATGGCTCAGTGCTTCTAAAACTGAAAGTAATGTTATGATCTATACTGTGTATAGAAGTTGAAAAGGCGGTAGGCCCTGGCTGAACGGGGCGGTCCTGTAACAGAAAGGAGAGGCAGTAGGTCTGGTGCCGATAGGACAGGCGGTCCTGCAGATTTAAAGAAGGAGAATGAAAAAGTTAAATTACCTTATAATGTGATTATAGGAAGGTCTTTAGCGGACTTAGAGTGTGCGTCCTCTAAAGACAATGTTAATGTATTATCCAAATGTTTGCACTAGTAGAATGCCCGGTTGGGTAACAGGAGTTATTTATAGCCTGTAATTTATAATGTTTAATGTTTAACCATGTTTTGTAACGTTCAAGTGTCCTCACCTCCCATAAAGGGAAGCTTGTTCAAGTATACGTATTGTTATTTGCACTCAACAAAAATTGTATGTCTTTTTGCTAAACTTGTATTGTTGTTTTCTTCCCAGTCCCGGAGTACTGTGTTTAACCAGGGGGGAGTGCAGCGCCCCAGAGTCCTGGTCGTTGCAGTACTGTGGCTCCGCCACTATGGGGAGCTATGGTGCGTCCGATGGCACTGAAGGAGTTCATCTGATCAGGTATCACAGACACCAATACATTTCACAGCCGGGCCTCCGGGGGGAGCTAAGGGTGCTATTCATTAGGCCACTCCCCACCATAGTGGGTAAACTGGGGGTCAGGCAGGAAGTTAGATGAGAAAGCTGACTGGGTTGGAACCAGGCAACACCTTGTGGCAGAGAGTGTTGTGGGGGAAGATACAGTAGGGTCTCTGTCAGGGGTGGGATCCTGACAGAGGCTTGGCAACGAGAACGAACGTAACGGGACCGTGCCTGCTCCGGGTAGCGGCGGTGCCCAAGAAAGGATTAGAAGAGAGATAGATTGTGCTGAGTGAGAAACGGGATCACGCAAAGGAGAAATACCAGTAGGAGTCGTGCTGTAAGACCGAAGCAACATCCTACTGAGGTGCACTACCGGTGGCCGGAACGCCGAGGGAGTAGAATAACATTCAGCTTCAAGCAATACTCCAAACAGCGGCAGGACAGTCAGTCTCAGGCGGGCTGTCTAACTCAAATCACCTATGAAGTCTTGGGAGGCAATTGTGGGAGAGGGGCGTCTCTAGGGTCCCGGAAGAACTCCAGGCCTACCCGTCAAACGGGTGCCATTCCTACCCGAACCTCAGGGAGGGACGGAGGATTAGCAGAACATCATCTAGTCGAGTTGTGAGGGAACTTAAGAAACAGACACAACAGTTGTGGGGTACTTTCCGTAAGCACAGCAGGGAAGGACTACAACACATAGCGCTAGGGGGAAGGCACAGATTTCCTCCTGTGAAGAGAACTCTGGAAGTGTCATTGGACCGGCCGGACTTGCGCAGCCTGGTGAGCCGTATTCTGGACTGAGGACTCAGAGATCTTCAGTAAAGAGGTAAAGAGACTGCAACCTGGTGTCCTCATTATTTACCGCGACCTGCACCCCACAACTGCACCGTTACAACACCACTTATTGCACCGGACGTCCCCCACTGACAGACAGGGCCACGGACCGGGTCTAGCCACCATGACAACCCCAGGACTGAGACCCAGAGGCCCGGCTCCGGGTACCCCTCGGCCCTGCGGCGGTGTGGGGGCGCTCCAAGAGGCGCAAAAACAACGCATTGCACACGGACCTATGTTTCTCTATGGGGCAGCTCCTATCTGCTGTATATTTCTCTGCCGTATTTTACGGGCTGAAAAAACATCAGCATGCTGCGTTTGTCAGCGTATTGTGCAAAAAATTCGCCAATGAAGGTCTATGGGGGCGAGAAAAATACAGGTTACACAAGGACCATGAGTGTGACTTGCGAGAAATATGCACAGGTGTTCAATAGAAGAAACGGTAATTTAGTGCGGTGTACAGTAAAATGACACTGACAGGTTAGAGTAGAATTGCTAAAATAAATATCTACACATAGAATAGGTATATATATATACAGTTCAGACCAAAAGTTTGGACACACATTCTCATTTAAAGATTTTTCTGTATTTTCATGACTATGAAAATTGTAAATTCACACTGAAGGCATCAAAACTATGAATTAACACATGTGGAATTATATACTTAACAAAAAAGTGTGAAATAACTGAAATTATGTCTTATATTCTAGGTTCTTCAAAGTAGCCTCCTTTTGCTTTCATGACTGCTTTGCACACTCTTGGCATTCTCTTGATGAACTTGAAGAGGAAGTCAACAGGAATGGTTTTCACATCACAGGTGTGCCTTGTCAGGTTTAATTAGTGGGATTTCTTGCCTTATAAATGGTGTTGGGACCATCAGTTGTGTTGTGCAGAAGTCTGGTGGATACACAGCTGATAGTCCTACTGGATAGACTGTTAGAATTTGTATTATGGCAAGAAAAAAGCAGCTAAGTAAAGAAAAATGAGTGGCCATCATTACTTTAAGAAATGAAGGTCAGTCAGTCTGAAAAATTGGGAAAATTTTGAAACTGTCCCCAAGTGCAGTGGCAAAAACCATCAAGCGCTAAAAAGAAACTGGCTCACATGAGGACCGCCCCAGGAAAGGAAGACCCAGAGTCACCTCTGCTTCTGAGGATAAGTTTATCCAAGTCACCAGCCTCAGAAATCGCAGGTTAACAGCAGCTCAGATTAGAGACCAGGTCAATGCCACACAGAGTTCTAGCAGCAAACACATCTCTACAGCAACTGTTAAGAGGAGACTTTGTACAGCAGGCCTTCATAGTAAAATAGCTGCTAGGAAACCACTGCTAAGGACAGGCAACAAGCAGAAGAGACTTGTTTGGGCTAAAGAACACAAGGAATGGACATTAGACCAGTGGAAATCTGTGCTTTGGTCTGATGAGTCCAAATTTGAGATCTTTGGTTCCAACCACCAAGTCTTTATGCGACGCAGAAAAGGTGAACAGATGGACTCTACATGCCTGGTTCCCACTGTGAAGCATGGAGGAGGAGGTGTGATGGTGTGGGGGTGCTTTGCTGGCGACCCTGTTGGGGATTTATTCAAAATTGAAGGCATACTGAACCAGCATGGCTACCACAGCATCTTGCAGCGGCAATGCTATTCCATCCGGTTTGTGTTTAGTTGGACCATCATTTATTTCTCAACAGGACAATGACCCCAAACACACCTCCAGGCTGTGTAATTTGACCAAGAAGGAGAGTGATGGGGTGCTACGCTAGATGACCTGGCCTCCACAGTCACTAGACCTGAACCCAATCGAGATGGTTTGGGGTGAGCTGGACGCAGGGTGAAGGCAACGGGGCCAGCAAGTCCTAGGCATCCCTGGGAACTCCTTCAAGATTGTTGGAAGACCATTCCCGGTGACTGCCTCTTGAAGCTCATCAAGAGAATGCCAAGAGTGTGCAAAGCAGTCATCAAAGAAAAAGGTTGCTACTTTGAAGAACCTAGAATATAAGACAAAATTTCAGTTGTTTCACACTTTTTTGTTAAGTATTTAATTTCACATGTGTTAATTCATAGTTTTGATGCATTCAGTGTGAATGTACAATTTTCATAGTCATGAAAATACAGAAAAATCTTTAAATGAGAAGGTGTGTCCAAACATTTGGTCTGTGCTGTATATATATATATATAATATATATATATATATATATATATATATATATATATATATATATATATATATATATGTCATTGACACACGTATATATATATATATATATATATATATATATATATATATATATATATATGTATATATATATATATATTTATTTAATACAGAGCTAGATAGCAGAAAAGCCAGTAATTCAATTGCTGGCTTTTGCTATCTCCTTATCAAACCCGACAGGATATGAGACATGGTTTACATACAGTAAATCATTTCATATCCCTTATTTTTTTACATATTCCTCACTACTAATGTAAGAAGTTTCTGTGTGCAAAATTTGGGACCTCTAGGTGTTAAAATAAAGGGTTAAATCACAGGAAAAACTGGCGTGGGCTCCTGCGCAATTTTTTCCGCCACAGTGGAAAAGCCAGTGACTGAGGGCAGATATTAATAGCCTAGGGAAGGACCACAGGTATTGCCCCCCCCTGGCTAACAACATCTGCCCCCAGATTCCCACGCTAGAGTTCATATGAATTTATGCCACCAGGGGGCGCATCACCGCAAGTCTACGAAGCTACGTTCCCCTGTATTCCATTCATTCCCCAGTTTTTACAGCCAGGGGCGCCTGCATTAGCAGGTTCCTGGTTGTAAAATTATTTAACCCCTTCAGATGGATTTACATCATGGGACATGACTGTATGGTGGACAGGTAAGGGATATTGTTGCTTTTTTACTTTCCCTTTTTTCAGAAGACAAGGGTCGTCAGTTGGATTGAGCGTACAATAAAGATGTTAAAACCCATGTGTATTTATTTCATTAAAATATTTTATTCATAATGTGTGTGTTTTTTTAACCTTTTATTACTATTGGATTAATAATGGATAGGTGTCTTATTGACATCTCTCCATTATTAACCAGTCTTAAAGGGAACCTGTCATCCCGTTTTTTGAAGATGAGCTAAAAATAGCGTTAAATAGGGGCAGAGCTGGGCGTTACATTAGTGTCTTTTGTGTGCCTTTATTACCCACCTATGCTGCCGAAATACCTTTGTAAAGTCGCCGTTTTCTGCTGTCACTCACGCTGGTCTGGTCCTATGGGCGTGGTGACAGCGCTGTTTCTCCCCCAGAATCCTGCTCATCATTACGTTGGTGGCGTAGTGGTGTGCGCATGTCCAAAAGGCTAATCCACTGCCCAGGTGATGAAAAACAGCACGATCTGCGCTATTCAGCCATTTACCGGTGGGCGCAGCCATCTTTCCTGTGGCCGCGCATGTGCAGATGGAGCGCTCTGCTGCCTGGGGCTTCAGGAAAATGGCCACCGCGATCTCCATCTGTGCACGCGCGGAATCCCGCGGCCATTTTCCTGAAGCCCCGGGCAGCAGAGCGCTCCATCTGCGCACGCGCCTGGGCAGTGGATTAGCCTTTTGGACATGCGCACACCACTACGCCATCAACGGAATGATGAGCAGGATTCTGGGGGAGAAACAGCGCTGTCACCATGCCCATAGGACCAGACCAGCGTGAGTGACAGCAGAAAACGTCGACTTTACAAAGGTATTTCGGCAGCATAGGTGGGTAATAAAGGCACACAAAGACACTAATGTAACGCCCAGCTCTGCCCCTATTTAACGCTATTTTTAGCTCATCTTCAAAAAACGGGGTGACAGGTTCCCTTTAATGTCACCTTACAGTGGGATATGGGGTAATAAAGGGTAGCATTAATCCTTTATTACCCCATATCCCACTGCTACAGGGGAGTGGGAAGAGAGAGGCTAAGTGCCAGAATAGGCACATCTTACAGATGTGCCTTTTCTGGGGTGGCTGGGGGCAGGGGTGAACCTAGCCTCTCGGCTGCCTGAGGCGAAAGGAAAAATGGCGCCCAACACACACACACAGTTCCTGCCTCACTGCCTGTGCACACACATCCCTCCACCGAACCCGGTAATCGCCGCTCACAGTAGCATACAAGCAGAGGTGTATCTAGGGTTTCTGGCACCAGGGGCAAGAATTCATTTTGACCCCCCTCCCCCCCCTCCACCAAGGACATATGCGATTTGCACACTCAGTCATGTGCCCACGAGCTCCTCTCCCTAATGCTCTCAATGTTCAGTGAAAAACTGAGAGAAGCGGGAAGAGAAGCTCGTTGTCACAGGACCATGAGTATGAAAATCGCATATGAGTGACGTGTCCATGTGACGACTGGAACCTGCAGAGCTGAATCCTGACATCGCAGCTTCTGAATTCTCACAACTAATGCACTGCACACTTTTAGGATTCCCCCTTGCTGGTGGACAGTCATGTCAGCACAAGCATGTGATTTGTATACTTCTGACCACATTCCGACTAGACGTGCCCGGCCTCGCTCAGTTCATTTTCATAGAGTGGGGCCACACATGTCTAGTCAGCACGTGACCGCATTAATGTAAATCCCCAGCATGAGAGAATCCTGACAGCGTGCAGTGCGCACTGTGAGAACTCAGAAGTCTGCAGTCACAAAGAATGACTGCAGACTCATCACAAACCTGGACATCCCCTTTAATGCTCCTAACATAAATAAAAACATGAGAGTTAGTCAGTATCACAAATAACATTTACATCCAGGTACCTTATAGATGACGTTGTCTCTGGAGTCGTTCTCCTTCTTTTCTTCATCTTGTCCAGACCCCATGATGCGTTTTCTCATCCACAGCCGTCTCTGCAGACTTCCATCTTCTCCGCTCTTTTGCAGAAAGTCTCCACATGATGCCCTTAAAGATACAAGTGTCATTATAATGCTCCTGAATGAAAAATTGCCCCTCACTATATTGTCTGCACAAAATATGACCCCCACACTGTCCCTCTTATGGTACATGCTCTTTACACTGACCTCTCCTTTCTATACACACTGTGTCCCCCCTATAGGGCCTAGTATTTATACTCCATATTTATACTCCATCCTCCCACCCTGTGTGCGTGGCTCCCCCATCCTCCCACCCTGTGTGCGTGGCTCCCCCATCCTCCCACCGAGTGTGCATGGCTCCCCCATCCTCCTCCCCTGCGTGCGTGGCTCCCCATTCTCCTCCCCTGCGTGCATGGCTCCCCCATACTTTTTCCCTGTCATACTCACCTCTCACCGGGCGGCACAGAACTTCCCGGCATCACTGCAGCGTCTTCCTTCCTGTCTTCAGCGGTCACATGGTAGCGCTCATTAAGGTGATGAATATGCGCATATTCATGACCTTAATGACGGTACCATGTGACCGCTGAAGACAGGACGCACTGCCGGCGCTGAGACACAGTTGCAGCCACCGCTGTCTGTCGGGAACATCGTGACCTTGTATTGACCTCCCTCAATGTCATGGCGCCACTGTGCTGCATTTCTATAGACAAGAATGGGCTTCATGTAGCACACACGTGACACATCCATCACGCCCCTCCACCGCCACCTCTTTACTTCCATTGCCCACCACATTGTGTGGCCTTGGCTTGCAGGTTGCGATTCATGTGACTTATTAGCAAAAGTTTTCGGACTTGGCTGGTATGACGGCGTGCTCCATACCCGGGAACACTCCACCTATTCATGTACAGCTCCTTAGCTATTCTTAGTAGCACTGACATGCTGGCGATCACCGGCGGGCCACTGTCATGGCTGTGACCAGCAGTGAGATGCATAGTAGCTGTAATGGAGGTGGGCACCTTATCTGGGCAGACATGCCAGAGAGCAGATGTGCTGCCCATTGCTGATGCCTGGTGGTGTCCTCCAGCAGAGGTGCAGGGCATGTGATGATGGCTGGCAGGTGGTCATGTGCAATCATGGGCATCCCCTCCCCGGCCTGTCACTCACACTATGCCCCAGAATACTAATGGATCGCTGCCAGCCACTACTCATGGGCATGGCGGTGCTCTTACGCCTTTCTGAAGCTCGTCCAGGCTGGTGATCTTGGTGCCATCCAGCGTGTAGATGCAGCGCACCCCCTGCAGCAGGCTGACATTGTCGCTCAGGGATCGGGTCAGCTCCATCAGCAGAGCATCAAACGATCGGAATCGCTCGGCCGACATGGCATACAGCATCCCCTTGAAGAAGCGGTCCCCATTGCGGTAGAAGCGCACCTTCTTGGCCCTCCTCTCCGAGCTGAGCGCCTGCAGGGGGGGCGGGCACTTGACCCCGGAGTTTAAAAAAAAACAAAAAAAAACAACAAACCTAGCAGCGCTAGAATCTGCCGCCCCCTCTCTTCTGCCGCCTGAAGCAAAGAGATCAAGTCGCCTCATGGTAGCAGCGTCCCTGGCTGGGGGCAGATGTTTTTAGCCAGGGGGGGCCAAAAACCATGGTGCCTCTCTAGGCTACTAATATCTGCCCTCAGTCACTGGCTTTCCCGCTCTGGCAGAGAAAATTGCATGGGATCCAATGCCAGTTTTTTCTGTGATTTAACCCTTTATTTTAACACCTAGAGCTCCCAAATTTTGCACACAGACACTTCATACATTAGTAGTGAGGAATATGTAAAAAATAAGGGATATGAAATGGTTTACTGTATCTAAATATCCTGTCGGGTTTGATAAGGAGATAGCAAAAGCTGGCAATTGAATTACTGGCTTTTCTGCTAGATAGCTCTGTATGAAATATATATATATATATATATATATATATATATATATATATATATATATATATGTGTGTGTCTCACTGACATATATATATACTGTATATATACAGTATATATATAGACTGTATATATGTTTTCACGAATATTTGAGCCCATGGATCCATTCTATGTCCATTTTACAAGCCGGCGAGAAAATCTCGCCGTTTGGATGCCATATGGATGCCACATGGAGGTTTACATGAGCAAAATACGCAGCCACACCTTGCCTACGGATGACATATGGATCAGTGTTCAGGGAACATTTCTGCGTATTTGGTCTGTAAACAACGGACCGTATTTTTATACGTTGTGTGTGACTCCAGCCTCACAGTTGTCACTTATCCAAAGGTATGGCCAAGTCCAGTGGACTCCATGCCTGGTCCATTTTAAGGAATATTATGTTCCCCAATTTGTATGTGAACAGAGGAATGCTTCTATCTGTGATCACACCACATGCCGTGCTAGTTACATGTTCCAACATGACACTTACCACAGAGCAGGGCAGGACTTCCAAGGCATAAGGGGTAAACTCAAGTCATGTGTGCAATTTGGAGAGCCAAAAGTTTAATGAGGCAGACATATCTGTTGGAGACATGTGGACAGGCACTGTTCCACAATGTTGTTGTAATGCTGGTTGCTGCTAATACAGGCCCTCTGAGATGTTGGTGCTGTGTGCTGTGACATGCTGATAAAGTTTTGGCACATTTTGGCTCTGTAAGACCATGTGCACACGTTCAGTATTTTTCGCGTTTTTTTTCGCTATAAAAACGTGATAAAAACGCGAAAAAAACGCGAAAAAAACGTTAACATATGCCTCCCATTATTTTCAGGGTATTCCACATTTTTTGTGCAAATGTTGCATTTTTTTCAGCGAAAAAATCGCATCGTGGAAAAAAAAGCAACATGTTCATTAAATTTGCGGAATTTCGGGGCTCCGCACACCTAGGAATGCATTGATCTGCTTACTTCCCGCACGGGGCTGTGCACACCATGCGGGAAGTAAGCAGATTATGTGCGGTTGGTACCCAGGGTGGAGGAGAGGAGAGTCTCCTCCACGGACTGGGCACCATATAATTGGTAAAAAAAAAAAAATTAAAATAAAAAATAGTCATATACTCATCTTTGATGGCCCCGGAGTCTTCCGCCTCTCAGGTGCATGCTGCCGCTTCGGTTCCTATAGCTGGTGTGTGGTGAAGGACCTGCGATGACGTCGCTGTCTTGTGATTGGTCGTGAGACCGGTCATGTGACCGCTCACGTGACCGCGACGTCATCGAAGGTCCTGCACACACATCATCTATAGGAACGGACGACGCTGAGGAGATCGGCTCTCTGCAGGTGAGTATAACCATTTTTTTAATTTTTTTATTACTTTTAAACATTCTATCTTTTGCTATTGATGCTGCATAGGCTGCATCTATAGTAAAAAGTTGGTCACACTTGTCAAACACTATGTTTGACAAGTGTGACCAACCTGTCAGTCAGTTTTCCAAGCGATGCTACAGATCACTTGGAAAACTTTAGCAATCTGCAAGCTAATTTCGCTTGCAAAATGCTAAAAAAAACGCGAAAAAAACGCAAAACAAAAAATGCGGATTTCTTGCAGAAAATTTCCGGTTTTCTTCAGGAAATTTCTGCAAGAAATCCTGACGTGTGCCCATACCCTTAACCCTGCCTTATGAGGTGCATGCGGTGCCCCAACTGTGTTGGTTACTTCCTCCTCCCCTCTGCCTTGTGTTTCACTGAGCCCCTGTTGTCAGTTGGGAAACCTATAAGCAGTCAGACAACAGACCTGATAATGGCGTGAATTGAATCAGCTCCTTCTCCTGCTCCTCTTCCCACTGTGCCAATGTACTGGCTAGGGGCAGCCCACTGTGCACTTCACTAGGATGGCCTCTGCTCCATGTGTGGTCTAGGATCTTTTCACTCCCCGCATCACCTTACAATAACTCCTCAACCCTGCCCTCCTTGCCAGCCTGCACATGGCAGAAAGATGCTGACGTTGGTAACTGAGTTTGATCATCATCTGACATGTCATGCAGTGGTCCACTGGTCCACTGACTATGTGCACTAGAACTCCCACATACTCATCCTCCAACATAACAAGTGGTTGCGCATCAGTGCACTCAGAATCTTCCACTTCTGGGGCAGGGCTAGGTGGATGGGTAATGGAACCACAGCCAGCAGAGTCATCAAAAAGCAGTAGAGACTGCTGCATGACTTGGGTCTCAGACTGCTTGGCTGATTTGCAAGGGCATGTGTTGGAAGTCAGATGACTATGGTCCTCAAATTCCAACTGTGTACTTTCTGCAGTATACCAGTTGGAAGATAATGAGAAGTAACTGGAGCCACTGTCAGTCATCCAATCTAACATCTTTCAAACATTTTCTGACCTTACCATTTGTGCAGAGTTATTTGAGCCTATGAAAGAGCAGATAATGTCCTCTTGCCTGCGTACACCAGGGGAAGGTGTTGTATTTGAGCACGTAGAAGGTACAGAACAACAACGTCCTCTCCCTGCATCAGCTACACCACCAAAACTATCAGCAGCTACACCAGCACCACCACGGCCACATTCACATCTCCTATTGGACGCTCTCCTCATTTTTGGAAGTGGTTTTTCTAAACACTAGTAGCAAAGAGATGGTGGAAATGTAGATTTGTTTATTTGCAGCGATACTAGAAAACACACAGCGCTCCTGAAATTTTTCCCTTTGTGCGCCTAGAAATGGCAACTTGATGGTTGATGCCAATTATTAATTTCCCAGACAACTACAAAGCACACACTAGTCTAGAAAAATAATTTATGGGGCCTAGAAATGGCGACGAGACAGTTGATGTCAATTATTTATCTACCAGACTGCTAAAAACACACAGTAGTCCAGAAAAAATATTTTTTGGGCCTAGAATTGGCAACTAGACAGCTTATGCCAATTATGTATTTCCCAGACTACTAAAAAATACACAATAGTCCAGAAAAAATATTTTTGGTTCCTACAAATAGAAACAAGATGGTTGATGGCAATTACTACTGATGCCAAGTATTTGTTTCCCATACTATTAAGAAACACACACTAATCCAGGAACATTATTCTTGTGGCCTAGAAATGGCAACGCGACAATTGATGCAAAATATTTATTTCTCAGAGTACTAGAAAAAACATATCTGCTTAATGGACAGTACTTCCAGAATACTTCAGTGACGGCCTTTGGGCTGGTCTCTCCTTGGTTTCTCTGGCTTAGAGCAGGAAGATAAGATTCTGCCTACAGTCCCACCCCAGAGCACGTGCATATCGTTAACTGAAAACTTCTAATACTGATTACACAAGAACTACAAGATGTATTTCCTCAGTGCAGGTATCATTTTAGTCGGTTTAACACTGCCAACCTGACAATGACTGTAGTTTACTTGGCAAAATCCTGCTGAAAAGTTTGCTTTAAGAAATGGGCTTTATATAATAACCTGTACATAGTTCAAATGTTCAAATCATCGCAGGTTAAAGTCCCATAATAGGACTAAAAAATAAAGTAAAATGAAAAAAATCAAATAAAAAAATAAAAAATAAGCATATGTGGAATCAAATCCATAAAAGTCTGATCTATGAAGATATTAAACTATATTAAGCTCTATATTAAAAGCCAAAAAAAACTTCAATTTTTGTTTGCTCACTACACTTCTCTTAAAGAATGTAAATCAGAACACCATTTTATGTCATGCAAAAGAGCAAGCTATCAAACACGCCTATAGATATAAAATTTAAAAAGTTGTGATTTGGAGAAAAGGGCGACTCAAACCAATTTTTTCTGCAACGCTATTTTTTTTTTTTAATCCAGTGAAATATATTGATGGACTAATTGATTGAATAGAATTTTCATTTCTTTATTAATTCTTTGGTTCCTATTATTTAAAGTCAGAATTTGCTCTTTGCGGCATGACAGGAGTGATATCCTGCTATTTAGGAAGGTCTCATTTAATACATGGTGCCTGCTGTTCGGTAAGCCAAACCTGTGGATTTGTATATGAACTAACGCTTGTTGTGTGCGGTCGTGAATGTTCCCAATCAAAGCATCTATTAATCATGGGGGTGGTAATATTCAAAGCATTTGCTAAAGAAGAATGTTTATTTTTATTTCTGGTATTCTGAAACAGTAAGAAAATTATACTGCGCCGCCAAATTAGAAGATGAAAAGAAATATATTCTATTTATGTTCTAAGGGACATTTTACATATTTCATGTTTCAGTATGTATGTAACAATAAGCTATACTGTGTTAGGTGATGACATAAATAATACAATTTTGCAACTGAGCAATGCTACAAAAACTGGTGCTTGTATATCTTCCACTAACAATGCTATGGGTCAAAGAGTAATTTGTTACGCAATATATTTTCAACTTTGAACTGCGAAAAAAAGTCAATTTGTACTTATTTTGAAGGACATTGTATTGAGAACTTCTTTCAGTTCCAATGATATTATGATCTGCAAATTTAGGTTATGTAGAGTTTAGACTCCAGAGTTCTTCTTGCAAATGTACTGGATTTTATTCTTAAAAAGGACCTGAAATGTACAAAAACAATTTGAGCTAAATAAGCTTTCAAAATTCCTGAGCTCCCCTGGTTCTAATAATAATAATAATTTTATGTATAAAGCGGGAACATATTCCACATCACTTTACAATTAAGCGGGGACGTGCACAAGCAATAAAGACATCACAAAGTAATACATAGTTTAATAATTACAGGAGGAGTGAGGGTCCTGCTAGCAAGCTTACAATCTAGAAGGAAATAGGAGGGCACAATAGGTAGAAAGTGCTCATCATATATGGTACAGCCATCATTGCAATTAAGAAGTGCTATTGGGTTCAAGGAGGAAGTGGACACAGATGAGCAGGAGGGACCAGGTTTTGAGTAAAATTTAAAAGCGGGATCAGGGGAGAGTTAGGTTGGTGAATTGAGGCGATAGGCCTGTCTAGGCCAGTCCCACCCAGCTCTCCCAGCTGCTCCTAAAAGCTGGATCAAAAATCGAGGCCCGTTAAGCACTATCAGTACTGGAGCCTTCTCTCCAAGGTTTACATCACCGAAGCTAGGCACCTCGGTGACACATATACTCCATCCAGAACTTGTCTGGCTGCCATCCTAGAGCACGTGCCCTTTGTAATCCAATGGGTCAACATCTGCAGTGTCTAGTTTCAAGAAGCTTAGCTATGGTGTTGTAATAAGTTCAAGTTTACATTTTAACCATTTCATGGCTGTGAAAAAAGGTCTGCATATTTTTTCTGCTCAAAATTTGGATCCACTGGAAAAAGGGAAAGACATGCAATGGGCTATATTATGTCGCTTGTGAAATAATGTGAGGTGAACCCCACTTTACATTTCTCTGCTGCACTATCAATTTCTTTAAGACATAACAATAGTCTAAATATGTCATGAAATTTAGTGCTTAAAAGTGAGTCAATACATTTTTTTCTTAGAAAATTAAAATATGATTTCAGCATAAAAACAAGTTGTTAGGGTTGGCGGAACGCACCGAATATATTTATTAGATGGGATTGGTGCGTTCGCAACCCGGGATCCACCGTGCAGGAAAGAACCTGCTGCTAAGTAATTGGCGGCACTATATGGCGGTATGAAGCAGCTCTGTTAGCTTCACAGAGCGGCCGAGAAAGCAAAGCTCTGTGCCCTGTAGACTTTCACAGAGGCACAGGCCAACTACCCAAATGAGAGCAGTCAGTGGTCATGCATGCACACAAAACTCCTCGCCGGAGATGCCAGCATTCTAGGGGCTTATTTCAGCCAGGTCCCTGAATACACACAAACACAATCTCCTCGCCAGAGGTGCCAGCATTCTAGGGGCTTATTTCAGCCGGGTCCCTGAACACATACAAACACATGACCACACTGGCGCAAAGCACATAACTTAGGAAGATACTAGCGCCGTGCGGCCATGCGAGCCTTAAATAGCTGCAGCATGTACAGGACCTTCCTAGAAGGACCAATGAGAGGCTGCTACAGAGCCTGCACACCTACAGGACCTTCCTAGAAGGACCAATAGATTTGGCTGCAGTACCTGAGCATGTGACCCTTGATCTCTTGATCTCCACTTAGAGATCTTACCCTGGGCATGCTCAGTGTGTGCAAAGAAGGA
The DNA here is from genome assembly GCF_051348905.1 of Ranitomeya variabilis. Lineage (NCBI taxonomy): Eukaryota > Metazoa > Chordata > Amphibia > Anura > Dendrobatidae > Ranitomeya > Ranitomeya variabilis. The sequence goes on along the minus strand of NC_135232.1, from coordinate 1,108,418,017 downwards.
CTTAGTCCCAGAAAAGCCTGCTCACCGCAGATCAGTGCAGGATACAATAGCAGAGCCTGGAGAGGCAGCAGTAACCCTTTGCACAGTATCAGTCTTAGTGAGACGCTGGGACCGACGTCTCCGCTGAGCAGGCTCCACTGCAGAATGGGAGACCGTAGCAGACACGGATCGAGATTCCCCCTGTGCAGCAGAGGAAACTCGACTCCTAACACAAGTAACTTCTACTTTTGTATCTTGCAGTTCTTTAAAGTCAACTAGCCATCAAAAAGGTCTAATTAAAAATAACTCTAAAATCTTAAAGTATACCCTTTCCCCTTTACACAGCCACTGAGAAACAAGCTTTGGAGTCCACTACGATTTTCAGAATATACAGGGAGCAGTACGTTATTTTACAAATAGGGCTATGAATGAACTATTGAATTTGAACTTTAAAATAAAATCTTACCCACACTTCTCTGTCTACGTTATTATTATGATTATTATTATTAATACTATTATTTTTGGATTTATTTTATTTTTGAGCAGTTTAAACGTTGACCATAAGCTGTTAAAGTGATTAGAAAAAAAACTTTGAAAGCCACTTTATAGAGTCAAAATACAGAATATGGCCAAGTCCAGGTTGAGTAAGACATATAGACAGTACATAAATAAACATTAATAGAACGCCAGCTTGTAGTCTCAAGAGTGGTTAAGATGCTGTTTTTTTTATTTAAAGCCTTATATTTTTATTTCGCTGCTGAAGCTACAAACACAACTCAGAAATTAAGTGAGACCAGAAGTAAAGGATATGAAACAAAATCTTAAAATGTTAAAATGCAAAGTAGTTTCAGTTTTGCCAGGTTTTCCAAAGCCAATACATATAGAAAAGTAAAGACTCTTAAATGGTGACAGATGATTTACTTAGTTTACTTACGTAGTCTGTATGAATGTAAACATATTGATTTGAATGCTAGGGATTGACCATAACTATATGGAAAACACATTTTTGATTGGGAAGCCATAAAATGTTAGCTTGAAATAAGAATAAAATAGAATAATAAAACAATATAAGAGAAAGAGCTTCAGGAAGCTGGTAGACCACTCTCTGTGATCATCGATGAGGTCCAGATCTTCATAGCCTATAAAAATAAAAAATCATGGTTGCTTTCTGTCATGATTCCACCACTCACAAACTCCTAAGGATGCCATGAGTGACAACTCAGCTGCCCTATAGGATCAAGGGTGTGCTGAGCTGTCAAGATTGCTAGTGGCAGCTGAGCCACCGAATCTGAGGCAGGGGTGTGCTGAGTTGTCAGTATTGTGAATGAAAGTTCAGGTGTCCAATCCTGACCTGTAGGGTTTCCTTCAAGTGTCACCTCTTCTGGGTGATAACCTTGCTGTTTAGCTGGACGGCAATGATTAGAGCATTGCCAGTTGTAGCTTAGTTCAAGTGGTGTGTGTTTGCTCTCTGCTCTGATTTCTTAAATTCTGATCTTTGGTGCCTTGCCTTGGATTTGCCTTTGACATCTGTAGAGACACAATGGTCAGTGGGTGCTCTTGTCCGCTGGCCTGTCTTAAGAAAGACTGCATGTACCAGGGCTCATCCTACTGAAAGCCCGCACTCCTTCCCTGTGGGCATAATATTATTTAGAGAATACAGGGTGTGGGTAAAACAATGTGCCAATACTTTATTAACCTTCCTCTAGCGTTAGCTTTCTGTTACTCTTTCTTATGTTAACGGGTCGGTTTTGACCCATGTCTTAAATCACCCCTAGGATACCCTAAAAACAGTTATTTATGATCCAATTTGTTTCTTACATCTTAGTTACCTTGTTAGGGTTTCTCATCCACGGAAGGATTGATTTTAATATTTTTGTTGTGGCCCCCTGGGCCTTTCATTTGAGAGCATACCCTTCATTTTCGATATAAAAATATTGTCAAATGAACCTCAAGAGAATAATATAAACTTAAAAAAGTTTGTTATATTACCTGACTATTACTGAAGGGTTTTAGAACACATTTCTTAAATGTAAAAAAAATATACATATATATATATATTTTATATTATTAACTCTAGTAACATCTATGGTGTTACGGGTCAATTTTGACCCATATCTAACTACTTTATGAAAAAGGCAAAAAACAGATTTTTTTTTATAGAACTTTAATACAAATAAAAGATGAAAATTATATTAACCATTCAAGGACCATGGGTATTTCCATTTTTTGCTCCCCATCTTCCCACAGCCATAACTTTTTTTTATTTTTTTGTCAATATTGTCATGTGAGGTCTTGTTTTTTGCAGGACAAGTTGTACTTTTGAATGGCACCATTGATTTTACCATATTTCCAAATGTGGTGAAATTTCAAAAAAAGGAGTGTCTCCATTTTTCGGGATCTGGGGTCGGGTGAAGGCTTATTTTTTGCAATCTGACATTTTATTGATACCATTTTGGTGTGCATACAATTTTTTGATCACCCGTTATTGCATTTTATTGCATTTTATTGCAATGTTGTGGCGACCTAAAAAGCGTAATTCTGACGGTTTGATTTTTTTTCTCACTACGCCGCTTACCGATTTGATTAATTAGTGTTAAATATTGATAGATTGGGCAATTCTGAGAGCGGCCATACCATATATGTGTATATTTTATTTTTTAAATTGTTTTATTTTGAATGGGCAAAAGGAGGGTAATTTGAGCTTTTACATATTTTTCATTTTTTTATATTTTTGAAAACAGATTTTTTTTAAACTTTTGGCAAGATACAATAGTCTCCATGGGAGACTAGCAGGTGCCATAACCAGATCGACTCTGCTACATACAGGCAATGATCAGATCACCTGTATGGAGCAGAATTACTCACTTGCTATGAGCGCCGACCATTGGGAATGGGAATAGAGACAGATCCCCCTTTTATAGTTCACAACTGTCCTTCAGGTCATCATCCACAAGTCAGTGGGATGGTGGGATGAGGTCATCTCTCATTATTCGAGTATTCAGTCTATTTGCATAGTCTATCCTTCAATGTTTGCAGGTCAACAAGCTGCATGGACTGGTACAATGGGTAATGAACATATTAGCAAACATTAAATGTTCAATGACCTTGCGTCCTTATCCTCCAAGGATAGCAGCACAATAAGTTATAACAAATATCAATTCAAGAGATGATGTTCAGGCTCATATGCACAATGGCCTATGTCTCCTGAACCACTGAGGAAAAATGTATCTGGGCCAAATAAGAATAAATGCTGTGTCATCACACCATCAGTTTGCCTAGTCCCATTGTCTTGATCTGCTATTTTCTTTTAATTCTGACTTCAGACTATGACCTGACTATACCTTTATCTCACCTCTCTGTTTATGACGTACCCTCCTGCATTTGAGCTCGGACTCCCTGACTTCCTCAACTCACTGCCTGTCTGTGAAAAAACTGTGAAAAATGACTCAGTGTCACACTTTGACAATCAGTGCTATATCCATCTATAGGTTGTATATGATGTTATAGCTCTGCCCATTTCATTTCAATTGAGCTATAGCTGCAATACTAAATATAAACTGTAGACAGGGGTTGGGTTGTTTTTGTATGAATGCCGTTATGTTTTTCAGATCATGTCTAGTGTTGAGCGATACCGTCCGATACTTGAAAGTATCGGTATCGGATAGTATCGGCCAATACCCAAAAAGTATCGGATATCGCCGATACCGATACCCGATACCAATACAAGTCAATGGGACACCAAGTATCGGAAGGTATCCTGATGGTTCCCAGGGTCTGAAGGAGAGGAAACTCTCCTTTAGGCCCTGGGATCCATATTACTGTGTAAAATAAAGAATTAAAATAAAAAATATTGATATACTCACCTCTCCGGAGGCCCCTGGACATCACCGCTGGTAACCGGCAGCCTTCTTTGCTTAAAATGAGCGCGTTTAGGGCCTTCCATGACGTCACGGCTTCTGATTGGTCGCGTGCCGCTTATGTGACCGCCACGCGACCAATCACAAGCTGCGACGTCATTCTCAGGCCCTAAACTTCTCATTCTAGGAATTTAGGACCTGAGAATGACGTCGCGGCTTGTGATTGGTCGCGCGGCGGTCACATGAGCGGCACGCGACCACTCAGAAGCCGTGACGTCATGGAAGGCCCTAAATGCTCTCATTTTAAGCAAAGAAGGCTGCCGGTTACCAGCGGTGATGTCCAGGGGCCTCCGGAGAGGTGAGTATATCAATATTTTTTATTTTAATTCTTTATTTTACACAGTAATATGGATCCGATACCGATTCCCGATACCACAAAAGTATCGGAACTCGGTATCGGAATTCCGATACCGCAAGTATCGGCCGATACCCGATACTTGCGGTATCGGAATGCTCAACACTAATCATGTCCACCTTCTTTAATTTTTTGGCACTACTGATAAAGCCTCTTAACTCCTACCAGATGCATGGCATGAAAGTATGTAATGGAGGAATTTAACACAAACAGCTGTATTTTTACAGTATAATGCAGTTCAGGCATCTGTACCAAACACCTACTGTTCGGGCACGGACACCAAAGACAGGTAGTCTGTGTTCCTGTTTGGATTTGGCACCCAGAACAATGGATGTTTCTTGCGCTGTCATGTGCAAACACTGTTTCTGATCAGTGGTAAAATCATTAACGCAGGTCAAACAGTCGCGGTTCCAATGCTGTCAAATGACAGCGTGAGCCCGCAGCTGTGATCAGAGGTAAAAAGTTTAGCTCTAGTTCCTGGCATCAGCTGATGGGACTACTGCTCCCATCAGCCTATGCCCACTGCCACTAATAACAGGAAGAGCAGGTGGCGGCTGATGAGAGTATTCATGAGCCAACGCCTGGGCTTTAAATAAATAATTTAAAGAAAAAATAACATGGATTTCCCTGTATTTTTGATAACCAGCCAGGCAAAACTCACAGCTGTTGGCTGTAACTCTCAGCTGTAAGCTTTAACAAGGCTGGTTATCAAGAATAGAGGGGTCCCCACACCGTTTTTTAAATTATTCAAGAAGCAAGAATACAGTCCTTTATTTTAAATAAAACAAACCACACGTTTTCTTTTTTATTTAAAAATAACAAACACAGTTATACTCACCTAACACCCATTCCATTGAGGCCCTCGTATTCTGTAATAAAACAAAAATAAAAAATATCCATATCCCTCACCGATCCATTGTTCTGTCCCATGCCGTAATCCATATCTGGGGAAAAACAGTTTTAAACCTGGACGGTGTTAAGATGCAACCGTCCAGGTTGAGAACCACTGAGGAATAAGCTGCAGTGAGCAAAGTGTCAGTGACTAGCAGTGACATCATCAAGGTTACCGCCGGTTACTGCGGCTGCATTCCCAGCTGGGTCAATGAACTGAGGTGACCTCGGTGAGATCACCGCTCGCACAGTGAGTAAAAGTCTCATGGTGCAGCAGTGAATTCACTGGGAAAAATTTCTCATGGCGTAGGCGCCGCTGTACCATGTGACTTTTTCTTCATGCAGCCTCAGTGACCTGCGGTAACATCGATGGCATCACCACTAAAGATGAGTCAATTTGCTCGGGTTCCCTCTTATTCGACAAGCTATAGCGCTTGCAAAATAAGCTGCAGAGGGAACCCGTCTTCCTGGAAAGCGCTGGCTGATAAGCTGTTTGTTGGACTCTCAATACATGTGTCGTGACTGCCACACAGCCGCGACACATGCACCTGCGGCGCCGATCATCTGAACGGCCGGCACAAACCAGGAAGCCGGGTTTTCTCTGCAGCTTATTCGGCAAGTGCTATAGCTTGCCAAATAAGAGGGAACCCGAGCAAATTCACTCATCTCTAGTAACCACTAGTCATTGATGTCGCATCTTGGCACATCCAGGTTAAAAACTGTTTATCCCCAGATATGGATTACGGCATGGAACAGAAAGATGGACAGGTGAAGAATATGGTTGTTGTTGTTGGTTTTTTTTAAATTACAGGTGACCATGGCTTCAGTGGAATAGGTGGTGATGTGAGTATGGTTCCATTTAGATTCATTAAAGTAGTCTGTCATTCTTTCAATTAAAAGACTTTATTTTGGATGTGTGTTTTTTTACAATATAACTATAGGATTAGGAATGGATAGGTGTCTTATTGACGCCTCTCCAAACATTACAAAGGTGACATCAACTCCACAAATATGAACCCCACTTGACATTGCCAGAGGGCAAGTGGGAAGAGACGGGCAAAGCACCAGAATTGGTGCATCCAATAGATGCACCATTTCTGGGCAGCTGCGGGGTGCTATTTTTAGGCTGTCTGCTTTAGTTTGGGTGGTTGTCAAAAATGGGAGGGGCCCCATGCCATTTTTTTGTAATTATTTATTTAAATAATGTTAAAATTTGGAGTGTGGACCCCTCTATTCTTGATAACCAGTCTTGCTGAAGCTGACAGCTGAGTGTTGCAGCCCCCAGCTGTGAGTTTTGCCTGGCTGGTTATCAAAAATACGGGGAACTCAAGTCGTTTAAAAAATATGAATATTTATTTAGAGCGCATGTGGATCGCCCCCAGTGGGGTACTCCGCACCGGGTCCTTCGGTTCTCAAGGGGGATGTCACGGTGGCTGACCCGGTCCATGTCCCTAGGGATGTCCGTGTAAATGGGGAAAGGTCTTTAAAGGGAAAGTGTTTGTGATGCCACCTGTGGTATTCGGTCAGGGTGACCGATGCTGCTGTAAGGGGTCTGCTGGGGTGATGTTATGGCAGCTAGATTGTATACCTTCCCACAGGTGAAGTGTATCCCCAGGGCTTCACAGTGTGTGGATGGTGAGAGGCGCAGTAAAGAATGAGGACACAAGGTTGCAGTCTCTTTACCTTTTACTGTAGGGTTCAGCATCCACAGTCCAGGGCACCAGACCACAGGGTAGGCAGAGTCCAGCCGGTCTGGAGGCAAATCCAGAGTCCCCTTATCCAGGTGGAAATCAGTAGCCTTCCTCTAGCATCTGGGTGTTGTAGTACCTTATTGCTGTGCCTCTCATAAGGTCCTCACAACTGTTGTAGATGTTCTAGATGTTATGTATCTCTCTGTCCCCCTGATGGATAAGACAACCCGTATGACCGGTGGCCTGAGACTTTTTACAGGGACTCTAGCAGCCCCGGCCTCTTGTGGGTGCCACCTTGCCTCCTGGGTATGGGGCGGATCAGTAACTTGAAATTAGCTGTCCTGCCAGTCTCTGGAGCAAGGCATAAAGGACTGTTGCTCCCTCGGTGTTCTGGCTACTAGATCCTGCGCATCAGAAGGAGGCAGCTTGTGCAGGGCAGAACTCCTTCTGGTCTCCACTCCTTTTGCTATGACTTCCTTCTGACTCTCTACAATACAGTTCTCTGTTCATGTCCTTTCTTAGGAACTGCCGCACGTGGGGCAGGCGCAGTTCCGTGACCTTCTGTAAAGGCCTCTGACAGGATCCCACCCCTGTCAGGGACCAACTACCTGAGCCAAAGCTCAGCCAGCAACTGCCTAACTTCCTATCCAGGCCACCAGTTTTACCTAAGTGTGAAGAGTGCCCTAATAAATAGTAGCATAGCTCCCCCTGGTGGACTGGAGTATGAAATATGTTGTATGCATGTTGTACCTGGTAAAGAGATCTCCTTTATTGCCTTCAAATGTAACATCACTCCCCCCTAGAAGAGAATGATATTACTACAACGACCAGGAACCTGGGGTGCTGCACATGCAGTGGCTGATAAATACTCCCATAAGCCAAGCCTGCTCTTGCTGTTAATAGAGACAGCAGCCATAGGCCGGTGGGAGCAGTAGTCTCATCAGCCAACACCAGTGACCGAAGTTAAACTTTTTAACACCGATCACAGCTGCAGGCTCACGCTGTCATTTATGAGCGTAGGAAACGTGGCTTTCTGACCGGCGGTAATGATTTTACTGCCAATCAGAAGCAGTGTTTGTCGCTTTGTCATGCACATGACAGCTTGGCAAGCACTGGATGTTTGGGCCCCACATTCAAGTAAATGGGGTCCTGGTTTGGGTTTGGGTCCGGGTATTTTTCTGGCACCCGAACTTTTTTAACTGTTTGGCCGAACTGGCCGGACCCAAACATCAAGGGCTCCCCCCATCTCTAGTCATTACCTACAATTAACTATATTGTGTTGCATGACTATAAATCTTAAGAAGAGAGGTTCATATTGTAAAAAAAGCTAATTTTTTGTATTATTTACTGACTTTTTTTTACACTAAATTCTTCAAAATGGTACACAATAATCAAGAATTCAGCATCAAATAAAAAATGCTATTTACATTTATCTTTAACCATTTTTTGCAAATTTTCAGCACTAAAAGTCACAAGCCTGAAAATTGAAAACTTGAAACCTTACTCCAGGCAGTGCCTAGAGTGAAATGTGCCAAAAAATGCAATATTTGGTAAAAATTACATTTCAAAAATCTGTCTACAACATCTGGAAAGGCAAAATTGTTCAGGAAAAGTAAAAAAAAAAACACTTTAGAAAGACAACTTTCGCTTGGCGCAAAACGTATAGAGTATAAGGCCCAAATTCAAAAGTCACAAAAGTGGAGCAAAGTATTCCAGGAAAGTGGAGAAACAGCAATGATGATTTGAGTCAAATGCTTATAAAAAAAAAATCTCATAATCATATCAATATATTGAAGCATTCCAAAATTATTGCAATATCAATTTAGAAAGTGGGCTTTGTCCTAATGCATACCCTGACAGCACCACTAACCAGTAAAGTCCTTAGTCAAATGAAGCAACTGAAAAAAATTCTCAATTTTCCCAAAAGCATAAAATTCATGGTGAATTGCAAGTACTCCAATTGTCTTGAAAATACACGTATAACACTCTGAGGTCTACTAACACTGTATATAACTTTTTCAAGTACTGTGAGCTGGGAACTTTTCATTAAAGATAAATGATCACCACAAAATTGCTGCTGCATTCCATGCCTTAGCTTTCATTCAGCCTGTAATAGTCCATTCTGATACACTATCCTATATACAGTATATGTTGTGATATGGTGTAATAGCTGCAAGACACTGTTGAGAAGCCCAACGGGCACACCAAAGGTTATGTGAACTTTATCTGGCTAAGGCCACATGCCCAGGTTCAGTACGTGGTCAATATTTTACATCAGTATTTGTCAAAATCAGGAGTGGAATAATCAGAGGAAAAGTACAATAGAAACAAGTCACCACTTGCATTTTTCACCCATAGATAGAAAATATATTTTTTTTATTTAATTTAATTTAATCTATTCCTACAATTTGTTTCTAGCTCTTAATTTGGAAAAACTAGTAACATGTGGCTTTGTAACCCCCTTCTCCAGTGTACATCACTTTCCCATTCCCAGTCTTTAAAGACTTAACAAGAGGGTTAGATCTAATTTTTCAGAAACCCATGTAAAATCCCTCTAATTGGTCACTAGCTTGAAAGATTATACCTAAGTTGCTTTAATAAAATTGCCCATTGATATGTCAGAGGAAATAATTTTTGAAAGAAGCTCAAGTCGTATATTAATAGGCTCACATACATTGGTGAAATTTTTTTTACTAAATCAAATAAATCCTTTAATTCCAGCTTTCATCTGCTGAAATTTAATATACGTATAATGCTTCTATAAGCCACATGTATTTTTAATCAGATTTACAGGGCTGTTAAAAATGGAGAATATCCTGGACTTAGTATAGCTAAAAATTCTTGATCCTTCTCTACCAATTTGTGTGCCAATCACCTATTCCAGAAGATGGCTTAGTATTCATGTTTTCATGTTGTTCTTCTCACCCTTTGATGGACAACAATATTGATCCTTTAACATAACTGATTGTAATCTGACTTCTTGGTTCTCTTCTCAAAATTAACTAAGCGGTTATAAACCCATAAAAGATAAATTTACAAAACAAAAAATTACAAATTAATTCAGGTTTTAACCAACGACTACCATGTGAAGCCTATTAGATCATGTCAACTTTACAACTCATGATTTTATCACCATCAGATGACTGTTCACTGCTGATCTGTATATGACTTCTTGCTATTCTTACTTATCTTTTTGGCATCATTGCCTTTTTCATCCATGTTTTAATCCCATCATAGTCAGACGGCTGTTTATTTTTCCTGCAGTAAGATACTGCCGTTTTGGGAAAGGTTTATTCTAGGTGCTGCAGACAGACAGCCGGGTCCTCAAGATGAAAAGTATTAGTGCAAGAGTCTATCCATAAAGAACTCTAAGCAAAACTAATCTAAATTGTCTAAAATCCAATCGAAAAGAAAACAAAATTTCACAAATAATTTTGGAACTCATTTATAAAATATCTGCTCAGTATTTAAAATTCTATAGGACATATGTGTTATCACATGCGTTGCCTGCTCTGGAGAGGGAGACATGCTCATACTAAGTGTTACTTAAATTATCACCTAATTAAATTCTGGTATGGTTTGCAGTGAAAGAAAGTGCAAACTCAATTCTCCTTGGAGACTTATACAGAGAAACATATTGGCGAACATTTTGTATATGAATTAAGGCCAAAGGTCACTATTGCCTTACAGAAAGTCGAACCTTCAAAAACGTATTCTTATAAAATATAAAAATATATGGCGTTTTAACAGTTATTTTTATTTTTAAATGATCACATAAAATTTTGGTGTGTATGGAATGCATTAAATGAGCTGTTTTGTCCCAGAAACAGCGCCACATCTGTCACAGTTTGTACATGGTATTGCCACTTAGTCACAATCACTTTTATGGAGCTGTTTTTTCCATGTTGCATCACTCTAGATTCATTTACTTAGGTCGGAGTTACACTTGCGAGTTCAATGCGAGAAATTTGCGCATCAGTACCTGGCACTGCCGCCAGCACTCGGGACCTGAGCGTGCGGCTCCATGTATTTCTATGCAGCTACGCGCTCCGGTCCCGAGTGCCGTCAGCAGTGCTGGGTATTGATGTGAGAAACTCACGCGAGTTTCTTGCATGAAACTCACAAGTGTGACCCCGGCCTTATAAAGGAACCTGTCATGTCAAAAAACACTATTAACCTTCAGATATGGGGTTAATAAAGTTTGAAAGCTGTGCGGCCACCACATTGAGAGGTTTGCTTTTGCTGCCAGAAGGAACTTTATTTCCCCTGGCAACATCTGGCTTTCAGTCATAGAGGTGCGGTCAGCATGGCTTGAGTAACCTCTCAGTGCATAGTGAGTGGCACTGACTGACAGCCATCTCAGCAGTGCATCAGTGCTGATCTGGTTGTCTTTCACTTCTGGGTGAGCAGATACAGACATGGCTCACTATATACTGAGCGGTGACTGAAGCCAAACCAGCCGCACATCTATGACTGGAAGCCTGAGGCTACCAGGGGGGAATAAAGTTATATATTAAATAGTCTTCACTTTATTTAAGTTCTCTGAAAATTCTTAATACATTTTTAAAAATTTTAACAGGCGATCCTCCATTTGTTATGGCCTTATACTATACCTCTGTGTTATCACATGTCATATTATGGCAGTATTAAACTTAGGCCGGGGTCACACTTGCGAGTTCAATGCGATAAACTCGCGCATCAAGTCCTGGCACTGCTGTCGGCACTCGGAACCGGAGTTTGCGACTGCATAGAAATACATGCAGCTGCAAACTCCGATCCCGAGTGCCGACAGCAGTGCCAGACTTGATGCGAGAGTGTGACCCCGGCCTTAAGAAGCATTACTTTTAGGGGAGATTATGATGCCTCATGAAATACTATAGATCTCTAGAGGAACTATGTCTCAACATACAGAGCTCATGCATATGACAATGCTATGAGTTGTGTGCCCAAGATGAGTTTTTGGTGAGTTTCCGACTCTGCTTATTTTTGCAGCATCTTACAATTCCAGCGTAATGGGATATATAGATATCTCCTGCCCACTGTTCTATTTTCTTTATTTCACTCACTGTACACTGAGCCGTGGCACGTGTTTCTAATCCTCAACATGTCAATTTCTCTTGCGGGTACATTGAGTTTTTGGTGCAGATTTTCCCAACAGAATTGCGAAAGATACAGAAAATCCACGGCTATAAAAAAATGCCTGTGAAGTTTTATCACAGCCAAATACCAGGAAGTATCATTAACTAGGCAGCTTTATTTAAAACATGACATAAAAAGAGCCAAAAATGCAGCGTCAAAAACACAATAAAAAAGCACATAAAAATTGAATGAAAAAAAAACACAATAAAACTAATTTACCTAATAGGTGCAAAAAATCTACAATATCAAAACCTCAGTAAAAGCTCATCATGGGATCGTAGCCTAAGGTTTTATTGATACAGTCATGTGCAGTTACATTTGGGAATATTTACATAGATTACTTTAAATGTATTTTCATTTGTGTAAAAGAAAAAAAATGCATAAACCATCAGACACTGATCTACATCTTATATTTCACAAAAAATGAGTTAGAAATTTTTTTTTGTATTAATTTAATAACAGTAATACAATAAAAACTTTTTGATATGTAATGCTCTACATACCCCCCCCCCCCCCTCAAAATTAAAAAATAAATAAAATAAAAAAACAATTATAAATTTGGTGCTGGTAGTTTTTTTTTATTTTAATTTTTTACCTCCCGCTTTAATTTTTCCATTGCTGCAAACCAGTACTGTCTTAAATCATCCTGATTGTGTCATTAGCTGATCATGCTTCAACATATTTGGTATGCGGAGGATTTTTTTTTTTCTACTATTGTCTTTATTTTTAGTGTAGGTTCTTCTTGATATCATTGGTTGCATGCCTTGTATATCTTTATGGAAAAGAGATGAAGCATCTGAAGAAAGATCGTAAATCTCATTTATTTTATGAATGACCACCCAGGTGCTGGGAATGTTGGAACAGACAGGGCCCTTGTTGGGAACAAAAACAAAGAGCACGTGTTAGAGCTGAAAATATCTAGTAAAACACATTCTGACGATGATGTGACACTTGTACATGATTAATGTTGTTACTTTAGCTTATTGTTTCAGCAGCAATTCTCCAAGGCTACTGAAGGCACTGCGACTACCAGTTTTACCGACACTGACAGGTTTATATGACGTGTTACACTTAATTGTCAAATGTCTTCATTGTACAGACTTGTTTTAAGAAATTAAAATTGATGCCATTAGTTCTTAAAACATTTAGAAATAAAAGTGGGAAAAAATAATACTTTATTATTAACAATTTAATTTATTTACTTTTTATTATTATTTTATTTTTTTGTTTTTAAGTTGCTTTTATGTTTTTGTTTAAATTAACATACATTCTACCTTTATATCATCTTTTTTATACTGTGCTATATTATGTCAGAAATTTATTTTTTTTAAGCGCTTCAATGACTCTCATTAACCTCTTAAGGCAAATTTGGGGGGCTTTAAGGCAAAACAAACCGTTTAGCTTTTTTATTTTCACATTTCAGGAAAACTAATATTCAGATTTTCTGTTGTTGATGTAGCTGTATGCATAAGGGCTTGTCTTTTCAAGATGAGTGGTATTTGTCACTGCCGCATTTTTGGGTTTTTAAAATGTATTACCTATCTTTTATAAAGTTTTATGGAGTAAAATGGAAAAAGCAGCAAAACAGCCATTCTGTTTTTGTTTTTGAATGTTTAATATTTTCTGATCTTCACTTGCTGCACAAATAATGTGTTATTTGTATTCTGTGATTTAAGGGTTAAGGTTTTTTTCTTGCGGAGAGTGACACTCCAGGCATGGCATGTCAAGAGTGAAGAGACTTATATTCCATGCATGCTCCTCTGAGAAATTAAATATGTAAAATATGTAAAACTTTATTGCCACCTATTTTATTCTGTTACTAAACTTACTATCTTTTTTATGCTTTTCTGTTTTTTATAATAAATACACTGTTTGAAAAAAATATTATTTGTTTCTGTGTCTCCATATTCTGAGAGCCATATGTTTTACAATTTTCAGTGAATTGATCTGTACGAGAGCTTATTTTTTGTATGGTAAAGCACTTACCCTTTGTTGTCCTTTTTTCTCATGTATCTATGTAGAGGAATGGTGCTATGATTAAAAGCCTCCGTGATCAAAACGCGTAGGCCTAGCTTTTATATGTTTTAATTTCCCTTTTTTGATATTTTAGTAGTACTAATGAATAATGTTTTTTTGTAAGTACTTTCTATTGTGGTTGCTGAATACTTATTTTTTTGCTTTATCATTTCTACCAAGGAACCAGCAGCTATTGAGGCATGCACCTCTTAAGCGTCTCGCTCCAATTAGTCCCCTCTTCAATACCGACGTGAATATCGCCAGAATTGATGAATCCAGGGCCGTGGGCTTCATGAGCTCTCCCACTTTTTAGCTGGACTCATAAAATGCTCATTTTATTACTAGAGTTATACAGAAATTCTGATATGTATTTTTTATGCTAGAGAGTAGACCCATTCTGAAATTTGAAAAATGTAACAAAAAAAGCCCGAGAGGCAAAAGAAAAAAACAGAGCACCCTCCAGGTGGTTCAATCAGTGTGGAAGCCCGCGACAGATGCCACTGCATGGCTAAACTTGGTTTAAGAACGCGTGTAGTGTTCGAAGCGTGTCTGGTTATTGCCATTAGTGCCCCATGTCTCCCTACACATCCTGATTGTCGGTGTGTGCTACCTTTGTTTTTTATTTTAGCCTCATTTTAACTCTGATAATAAAGGAACTTAATTTTTTAAAAAATATGTCTTGGAACCAGAAGCTGGATCACTTCTTCTCCTTCTTGGAAAAAAAACAAAACACAGTGTAGCGCAATCTACGATTTCTTTCAACGCACATGCAACATCTGGCATCAAATTTTTTTTTTACTTTTTCTGTAAAAAATAGAAGTGGCACAAGTTCCAGGAAAAGGCTATGCTCCCGCGATGAATATTTGCTGAGTTATTGCAGACTTTCTGCTGTATTTTTGCACGTATTAGTAAAGTTTGTTTGTGTTTTTTACTTGTGTTTTTCTCACTCATTTGATGCAGCTGTTATCTCTTATTGGTGTGTCATGTTTTAAAAAACCCAATGCACAGGCAGAGATGTTTACCTGTCTGAGGCCTCCAACTAATTACACTAATCAGAGTGCAGCAGACCCAAGTTAAGATGGTGGATGACAGATGCACAGGTGCAATAATACCGATACTGCAGCCAGCCTACAATCAGGATTTGGCCACCTGGCACACCTGTGCAAAAATGATCTGTATGTGGCATGTTCACACAGAAATACAAAGCATATGGCTCTGGCCTATTAGTAACGCCATATAGCGGGCCAGCCATTGCTATCATGCATCCTGTGTGAACAGAGGCCACAGTATACAGAGCCATCTAGGGTCCAGCTGCACCCTGAAAAAATGACGTGTCCAAAAACATAACAATGTATGTAAGGTATTAGTTGGTATTATGGCCACAATACTGTAAGCCGGCAACCCGCGTCAAGGGTCCTCACATATTGCCGGTCCTAACCCTAACAACAAGAAAAAAAAAAAAAAAACATAAGAGGACAAAAAAACCCAATGCACAGGCAGAGATGTTTACCTGTCTGAGGCCTCCAACTAATTACACTAACCAGAGTGCAGCAGACCCAAGTTAAGATGGTGGATGACACAGGTGTGCCAGGTGGACAAATCCTGATTGTAGGCTGGCTGCAGTATCGGTATTATTGCACCTGTGCACTCTGGTTAGTGTAATTAGTTGGAGGCCTCAGACAGGTAAACATCTCTGCCTGTGCATTGGGTTTTTTTGTCTTGAATAGTGGAGTTTTTTTTGTCCTCTTATGGTTTTTTTTTTTTTTTGTGTCATATTTTAAGCTGCTTTGTTTTAGCTAACTGTTGGTATTTGGCTTTGACAATACTTTGCTGATAAAGTCATGCGTGGTTTACATGCATTTTTTACTGGTGGATTTTAGCTAGCTCCCTCTTGTCATCTGCACCTCAAAAACATTTCTAGAATTTGACCTTTTCTTACTTTCGCCACTGCAAAAACTGTTAATGTTGCTCTTATTCATTCCCGTCTGGACTATTGTAACTTTCTACTAATCGATCTCCATCTTATCAAACTCTCCCCCTTCCAATCTGTCTTGAATGCTGCAGCCAGGATCATATTCTCACCAACCTTAACACCGATGCCTCCACCCTGTGCCAGTCATTACACTGGTTACCCATCCACTCTAGAATTCAATATAAACTCATCATGCTCACCCACAAAGTGCTCCAGCACCACCCTACATCTCCTCCCTCATCTCAGTCTACCACCCTACCCAAGCTCTCCGTTCAGCTAATGACCTAAGGTTAACATCCTCAATAATCAGAACCTCCCACACCCGTCTCCATGCTGCACCAATTCTTTGGAATGCACTACACAGGATAATTGGATTAATCCCCAATACCCACAGTTTTAAGACTGACATGTTGCTGATTTAAAAAACACACCGCAGTTCAGTTTATGCTGCATAGAAAAAAGCACAGTGGGCAGTAGATTTATATAAATCTCATCCACTTTGCTGCAACTGTAAGAAACTCATGAAAACTCATCTTGAGAACTTAACATTAGAGCAACAAAAATAAAACAGTATTTTAAAAAATATATATTGTCTGGGAAACCACTTTCATAAATGTTTATTCTAGACTCATCTGGACTTAAAAGGGGTATGCCCATCTCTAAGATTGTAGTAGGTGTAATAACAATATTAGCAAATAATTCCAATTAGAAATGTAGTAGACAATAGTAATAACAATAATATTAGCAAATACCTCCTATTAGAAATGTAGTCTAGTTCTTCTGATTCACTATTTTGCTTACCCCATGTGTAGGGCATTGCAGTAGCTTAGGTATCCAAGGTTACGACCACTCATATAGTGACAGTTATTTATTAGTGGTTGTAACCATGGATACCTAAGCTACTGCAATGTTCTGCACATGGGGTAAGCGACATAGTGAATCAGAAGAACTATGCTACATTTCTAATTGGAGTTATTTGCTAATATTATTACTATTACTGTCATCTAATACATATTGGGATAGCATCTTGGAGATGGGAATACCCCTTAAAATCTACAGCCTACAATCCTTAATTAAAAATTACAAATTTTACTGTGCACAACAATAAGGGTGAAATTTACGTCACAAGTATTTAGGTTAGGTAAAAGAGAGGCAAGTATGACAAATTCATTTTTATTTTCCCATAAACTCCTTTTCTGAAATATAAGGGGAAAAGTACATAAAAAAGCTAAATTAATGCAAAATAACATCAGAAAAAATATGCAATGTGTGCTTAATTATAAATTCTCAGCCATAAAATGCCAAAAATATAAAAATATAAAAACTAGTCTTATGTCCTGGGGTGGAATATTTCTATCAAATAAGTAGCATGGGAGTAGTACACGATTAGAATAACTCCATTAATATATTTATAATGGTCTTAGTCTGGCCGGAGAGCGTTCATGCAGACATGGAGAGAATGAGGGAGGTGAAATTCTATCGCTCAACAACAGGCTAAATGTTTAACTTATTAGCTCATATAAAACACACTTCAGGTCATTAAAAATGTATAAATGCCAAGTACTTGAAAATTAGATTAATGCTAAATTAGAACCTTGTATTTTTTCCTTCGCAGTAGCAAAAAAAAAAAAAATGTAAGCAAGTTTATGATGCCTAGTAATTTAGCTTTTAAAAATGCAACTGTTTTCCCTTTATGTTTGCCTTTTTATGGTATTCATAAATCCAGCAATCTCCCATTTTTGGGAGCACTAGCCTCGATCAATAAAAACTATGTTTTCATTAGGATTTCCACATTCATAATTATTCTCCTCGTTTTTTCTGCCGTGAAAGACAAGCTGGTATTTCATCGCATAGAAGTTAATAATATGGTAGGCAAAACATCAGGAAAAATTATAATGAATGAGGCCATACAAGACTTAGAGGAACACATGTTTCTGTTATGAAACGTTCCCAGTACAAATCCTATAATTTTCACAAAATTCGCAAGTGACTACCAATTTAATGCATAAACACTTAATGGATTTAATGGTAATACAGGTTTAAAGCAAAGCTATGAGGAATATAAAAATCTAAATAAAGCAGGGGAAGGGTGCAATTTTTTGGGGGTAAGCTCGTGTTTGCTAATAATATGTTATCCACCTGAGATCATAACTATCTCTGTCTAAAGACCAAATCACTGGCTTATATGTCCTAGGGCAATAATATGAAAACCATTTATTTCAATCACTTGTGTAATTTGTATCAAGTGTCACAGTTGTCAGGAAGCTTCAAAGTTATGTTCAGATTTCTCAGGCTTCAAAAGGAATTTGAAAAAAAAAAAAGAAAATACAAAACAAATTTCTTAGAATTTCTATGTAAAACCAATTTTTCTATCTTAATTTTCATACAAATAAAAAATTAATTAGTAGTTGATTATAGCAAACTATGTTAAAATAAAGGGGGTTACTCCTTACTATGTCTTTGAAAGTTAAGAAACATCCAGTTATTTTTTGAGTTCCCTTTAGGGCTCATGCATACACCGTATTTTCTGTGCGAATAAAAAAAAAATGGACTGTACTCGAAACAATATTATTTAATTATAAAGTGTAGATGAGCAATTTTTTCACTGACCAAATCTGCATGTGAAAAAATTTGCAGCTTGCACAATTTTCATCCAGAAACACTGTTCTACATATTTTCAAAAGTTGTCAGGTTCAGTTCTGAAATGAGCCATTACTTAATTATTTTGACCTCCTGAATTCAAATCTGACAATGAAAAATTTGAGTTGTCTCTTTTTTTTCTAGGATTTCAAATTGTTTTCCTTTTATTACTTCATTAATGCATAACATTTTCAGTACTTTGAAACATTATTTTTGCAGATATGAAGATCCAAAATATTTTGTTATTGTCACGGTTCCACCCCTCAGGGTGTCTGGGATGCAGTTACTGACAGCTCGGCTGTCCAATCTGGTATAGGGGTGCGCTGAAGCTGTCAGCACTGTGATTGACAGCTTGGCTATCCAATCTGGTACAGGGGCGTGCTGAGCTGTCAGTGTGTTGCTTGACAGCGTGACTATCCAATCTGAGACTGTGAGGCATCGGCTGTCTCATGTGTTCATTATTCCACTTAATGGCCATGCTTCTTAACTGAGCTGAGTTTCCCAGAACACTGCCAGATGTACATTCATCTTGTGAGGTTTGTGCTGTGCTTTCTGTGCCTTAAGTTCTATATGTTTGATCTGTTGCCTGACCTTGGACTTTTTTCTGACTACCTACCTGTTTAACCCCTTCTGCTCTGATCTTTTATCCTCCCGGTACTCTGACCTCGGAACGTTACCTGACTACACTTTTTCTCTTCCTCCTATTTATGACGTACCCTCCTGGTTTCTGACCTTGGACTCCTTGACCACTCTGACTCACGGCTTGGCCGTGAGAAGTGACTGGCGTCAGTTATGTCAATTTTCTGATATTTATTTAGAGGAAATTTAGCAACAATTCAAATAACTAAAACATGTCCTAAACATTATTACAAATTATAAACTGTTGCACAAATGTCACTACAAAATTTGGTCCTCATTCAGTGACAACCCTTTTTTGCTTGTCTCTTGTACTTCTGTATTGGATAATTTCTTACAAGTGTCCAACAGTAATCTTCAAGCATTGATAGATTCCATTTTCCTTGATATCTTTTCTCCATAGCCACCATATCTAAGTGAAAACTTTCACTGTGCTTGTCACACAATGCTCCACAGTTTGGTGGAAAACAGTCTAGATGCAAATGTTAGAAATTAATCTTTAAGGACTTGTTACAGCCTAGATTGTTATACAGCTCTGGCAAAAATTAAGAGACCACCTAATCAAAACCCTGTCATGGGTAGCCCAATCTCCAGACCTGAACCCCATTGAAAACTTCTGGAATGTATTCAAGAAGATGATGGATAGTCAGAAGCCATCAAACAAAGAAGAACTTCTTAAATTTTTGCTCCAGAAGCAGTGTGAAAGACTGGTGGAAAGCATGCCAAGACGCATAAAAGCTGTGATTAAAAATCATGGTTATTCCACAAAATATTGATTTCTGAACTCTTCCTGAGTTAAAACATTAGTATTGTTGTTTCTAAATGATTATGAACTTGTTTTCTTTGCATTATTTGAGGTCTGAAAGTGACAAGCATGTGTTAAAACCAATAGTGTCATTCAAAAGTTCAACTCATCCCTTAAAAAATAAGCCATCACAAGTCCATATTGACTGAAAAATAAAAAAGTTATGGCTCGGGGAAGTAGGGGAGCAAAAAACAAAAATGCAAAACTGAAAATACCCCCAGTCATGAAGGGGTAAAACTTTTTTCTTTTTTAAATAACAAAGCACAAAAATTCTACAAGACTTTTCTGTAGAAACAACCGAGTGCATCATCTATTGAAATGAGTAGGAAATGTAATTCAAAGAGAATTTGAAGTAGTTTTAGATGTGTATTTTGGAACAGATCCACTTCAAAATCCTCCTCAAGAAACTGTTGTGTAAACCTAGCTGCAGATTCACTGCACACTCTGGCTTGTAAAATAAAACCATCATTTTTTCTATGTTTTGTATATGCTTTTTTTTTTTAAAGCATTTTTTCCTACAGGGAGTCTCAGAAAAATACTTGAAAAAGCCACACATTAGACATGCAATGTTTGGGAAAAAAAACTTTTATTTTTGCTAAAAATCTAGCTTCAAGGCCTCATTCACACATCAGTATTTGGTCAGCATTTTGCATCAGTGTTTGTATGCAAAAACCAAAAAAGGAGAAACAGTGACTGAAGGGAAAAGTTCACAATAGGATAAAATCTTAAAGGGGTATTCCCACCTCCAATATCGTATCCCAATATGTAGTAGCTGTAATAATATTAGCAAATATCTCCAATTAAAAATGTAGCATAGTTCTTCTTATTCGCTATACCCCTTTCCTCATTTGCATCACAGGATGTTATGTATTCATGGTTACGACTAGGGTTGAGCAAAACGGGTCGACCATTTTCAGAAGTCGCTGACTTTTAGCAAAGTCGGGTTTCATGAAACCAGACCCGACCCCTGTGTGGGGTCGGCCATGAGGTCGGCGATCTTCTGAATCTGGTATCGGAATTCCGATACCGAGTTCCGATATGTTTGCGATATCGGAAATCGGTATCGGAATCCACATTTAAGTGTAAAATAAAGAATTAAAATAAAAAATATTGATATACTCACCTCTCCGACGCAGCCTGGACATCGCCGCTGGTAACCGGCATTTTCCGTTCCTAAGAATGAGCGCGTTCAGGGCCTTAGAAGACGTCACGGCTTTGTGATTGGTCGCGGCGGCCCACGTGACCGCTCAGCGACCAATCACAAGCCGTGATGTAATTCTCTCAGGTCCTAAATTCCTCATTCTAGGAATTTAGGCCATGAGAATTACGTCACGGCTTGTGATTGGTCGCTGAGTGGTCACGTGGGCCACCGCGACCAATCACAAAGCCGTGACGTCATCTAAGGCCCTGAACGCGCTCATTCTTAAGAAGGAAGGCTGCCGGAAAGAAGCCGAGGGTGAGTATATTCCTATTAGGTATATACTCACCCTTGTACGTGCCCTGCTTCTTTCCAGCAGCCTTCCTTCTTAAGAATGAGCGTGTTCAGGGCCTTAGATGACGTCACGGCTTTGTGATTGGTCGCGGCGGCCCACGTGACCGCTCAGCGACCAATCACAAGCCGTGACGTAATTCTCATGGCCTAAATTCCTAGAATGAGGAATTTAGGACCTGAGAGACTTACGTCACGGCTTGTGATTGGTCGCTGAGAGGTCACGTGGGCCGCCGCGATCAATCACAAAGCCGTGACGTCATCTAAGGCCCTGAACGCGCTCATTCTTAGGAACGGAAGATGCCGATTACTACCAGGGCTCGTCAGAGGGTGAGTATATCAATATTTTTTATTTTAATTCTTTACTTTACACTTAAATATGGATCCCAGGGCCTGAAGGAGAGTTTCCTCTCCTTCAGACCCTGGGAACCATAGTATCCCATTGCACTGCATTGGGTTTCGCGTTTCGGCCGACCCCGACCCCGACTTTTTTATAGGATCGGCCGATTTCACTCGACCCGACTTTTGAGAAAGTCGGGTTTCGTGAAAGCCGACCCGATCCTATAAAAATAAAAGTCGCTCAACCCTAGTTATGACAACTAGCAACTAGCTAACTGTTATTATATCAGTGAACATAACCATGGACACCTAAGGTCTTGCAATGCCTGCATATGAGGATAGAAACATAGTGTTAGGGTTGGCGGAAGGCACCGAGTATATATATATGTATTATTAGCTGCGTTCGCAACCCGGGGTCCACTGTGCAGGAGAGGAACCTGCTGCTGGCAAATGGCAGTGCCAAATGGCAGTATAAGCAAACTCTGTTAACTCCACAGAGTCGCTAGGAACAAGATGCTGTGCCCTGTTAGCCTCACAGAGGTACAAAGCTATCAACCAGAGCAAACTGTGGTCATGCAGTCAGAGAACACAGACAAACAACTCCTCACCGGAGGTGCCGGTATTCTAGCGGCTTATTTCAGCCAAGGCCCTGAATACACTCATACAAACTCCTCACCGGAGGTGCCGGTATTCTAGGGGCTTATTTCAGCCAAACCCTAACTGCATCCAGACATGACCACACTGGCGCTGAGCTCATAGACATTGGTTTGACACTAGCACATGGCCGTGCGGCTATGCGAACCTTTTATAGCTGCAGCAACTTCAGGACCTTCCTAGAGGACCAATGGGAGCAGCTAAGGTACCTGAGCAACTTTAGGACCTTTCTAGAGGACCAATGGGAGCTGCTGCAGTGTCTGAGCATGTGACCCCCAACCTCCAATGAGAGGTCTTACCCTGGGCATGCTTTTTGATCAAAAAAAGGGAATGCCATCCCACAACTCCACTCCACGATGACCATAATTGGGTGCATGTTCACACTGGCCACTGAGCTAAGAGAGTTTACCACAGCTCACTGTGAGAAATTTCTCACAGTGAACTGGGGTGAACTCTCAGAGCTCAGCCCTGCACCGTGAGATTTTAAATAAATAAATAATTTTGAAAAATGAGATGGGTTCCCCTGCTTTTTTGATAACCAGCCAGGCAAAACTCACAGCTGGGGGCTGCAACCCTCAGCTGTCAGCTTTAGCAAGGCTGGTTATCAAGAATAGAGGGGTCCCCATGCCGCTTTTCAAATTATTTAAATAAAGCAGACAGTTGGGGACTGGTATTCTCAGGCTGGTAAGGAACCATTAATATTGGATCTATTAGATGCACCAATTCTGGTGCTTTGCCCGACTCTTCCCACTTGCCCCATAGCATTGGCAAGTGGGGTTCATTCCTTTCGGGTTGATGTCACCTTTGTATTTTCCGGTTACATCAAGCCCACTGCTTAGTAATGGAAAGGCGTCTATACGACACCTCTTCATTACTAATCCTATATTTTCAAGTGCTTCTCACAAAAGTAGAATATCATCAAAAAGTTAATTTACTTCAGTTCTTCAGTTCAAAAAAGTGAAACTCATATATTATATAAAGTCACTACAAAGAGAGTGATCTATTTCAAGTGTTTATTTCTGTTAATGATGATGATTATGGCTTACAGCCAACAAAAACCGAAGTCATTATCTCAGTAAATTAGAATAATTGGCAAAAACACCTGCAAAGGCTTCCCAAGTGTTTACAAAGGTCCCTCAGTCTGTTTTAGTAGGCTCCACAATCATGGGGAAGACTGCTGACTTGACAGATGTCCAGAAGGCAGTCATTGACACACTCCACAAGTGCTGTATCCAAGCATATTAATGGAAAGTTGAGTGGAAGGAAAAAGTGTGGTAGAAAAAGGCCACCACACACAGATGTATCCAGGACATGGGCTACAAGTGTCGCATTCCTTGTGTCAAGCCACTCATGACCAACAGACAATGCCAGAAACGTCTTACCTGGGCCAAGGAGAAAAATAACTGGGCTCTTGTTCAGTGGTCCAAGAGGTTGTTTTCAGATCAAAGTAAATTTTGCATTTCATTTGGAAATCAAGGTCCCAGAGTCTGGAGGAAGTGTGGAGAGGCCACAATCCAAGATGCTTGATGTCTAGTGTGAAGTTTCCACAATCAGTGATGCTTGCGGGAGCCATGTCATCTTCTGGTGTAGGTGTACTGTGTTTTATCAAGACCAAAGTCAGCACAGCAGGAAATTTTATGCTTCCCTCTAACGACAAGCTTTTTTGAGATGGGAATTTCATTCTCCAGCAGGATTTGGCACCTGTCCACACTGCCAAAAGTACCAATACCTGGTTTGCAAAAAACAGTATCACTGTGCTTGATTGGCCACCAAACTCGCCTGACCATAACCCTATAGAGAACCTATGGGGTATTGTCAAGAGAAAGATGAGTGACATCAGACTCAACAATGCAGATGAGCTGAAGGCTGCTATCAAAGCAACCTTGGCTTCCATAACACCACATCAGTATCACAGGCTGAGTGCCTCCATGCCACACCGCATTGATGCAGAAATTGATGCAAAAGGAGCCCCGACCAAGTATTGAGTGCATTTGTTGAACATTAATTTCAGTAAGCTAATATTTTGGATTTTAAAATCATTTTTCAAGCTGGTGTTATAAAGTATTCTAATTTACTGAGATAATGACTTTGGGGTTTTTATTGGCTGTAAGCCATAATTGACATGAACAGAAATGAACACTTGAAATAGAACACTCTGTTTGTAATGACTCTATATAATAAATGAGTTTAACCTTCTGTATTGAAGAACGGAAATAAATTAACTTTTTGATGATATTCTAATTTTGTGAGAAGCGCTTGTAAATTGTAAATAATCACACAGCCAGAAAAAAAGTATTTTCATTGAAATAATTACACAGACTCCTTTAATAATTCTAAATTAAGCCATACTCACATCATATCCCATTTAATTGAATCCCCCATCTCCTGTAATAAAACAAACAAAATAAAACAATATTCCTCACCTGTCTGTCGTTCTGTCCCATGCCGTAATCCATGTCTGGGGAATAAACAGTTTTCAACCTGGACGGTGCCAAGTTGCGACTGTCCAGGCCAAGAAACATTGGAGAATGAGCTGCTGCGAGACCAGCATCAAGGACTAGCATTGATGTCATCGAGGTTACCGCCGGTCACTGAGGCTGCATTCCCAGCTGGGAAAAATGAACTGCAATGACCTCGGTGAGATCACCGCTAGCACAGTGAGAAAGTCTCATGGTGCAGTGCTGAGCTCAGAGAGTTCGCAGTTCACAGAAATGTCTCACAGTGAACTCTCCTAGAAAATGGATGGGATTTATAGAAATCTTCTGCCCACTGTGCTTCTTTTTAACGCTGTGTAAACTGACCTGTGGTATGTTTTTCAAGTCCCAAACATGTCAATTTCTCTTGCGGGTGAGTTTTATGTGCAGATTTTCCCATTTATTTACATTAGATGTGGAAAATGCACAGGGCAGTAAAGAAATACACATGTATTTTGCAATGGAAACGCATTAAAAACACATGTAATCCACACCTAAATATGAAAAGAAGTTTTGTCAAAGAAAAAACAGGATCAAAACAAAGCAGCTTTATTTAAAGCACACCAAAAAAGACAAAAAAGCGATAAAAACATAAAAGTCAATAAAAAACTTCAAGTAACCTAATTTACATAATAGGTGCAGAAATGGTGCACAAATTCTGTAACATCAAAAGCTAAAAAAACTCATTGTGGGAAAGTAGTCTAATATAGGAGACAGTAAAAACAATAGGTTTACTTACCTTGGGTAAATGTATGAAGACACAACTGCTATGAGGGTTTAGAAAGCCAGTTGCCACTGCCCCATGGCTGGAAGGAGGATCCACCAGATGAAAATGACTAAAAACAGATAAAAACAAGTTAAAAAATTGGCTGCACTGCTGGAAATAAATCTATTGCTGTAATGTACTTAGAAGGTCCTTAAGTATCCACTACACGTTTCAATTAGAGATGAGTGAATAGTTCAATGTTCTGTTCAGATTATGTTCACAGAATTTGCAATATTCGCCAATTAATTCTTTGAATATTCACCAAACATAACCAAACGCCATTCATGTCAATGGGAGGCAAAAACAAACGCATGCACGACACCTTAGAACGGCCCCAAATGCTGCCAAAACACATAAAAGGAGGGACAGACACCAGGAAAGTGGCCTCAAGTCACCCCCAGTGCAGATTTTAGTATGGCACTTCCGCAATCAGCCAGGCATGAGGTATTGGGGTCTGGGACAGCATTTACAGCTTTCAAATGAACATCACAGTAAGACAAGGTGGGTGAGGGATTGGTGTAGGGCCCCTTTGTTGAGAGCCCTGATACCACATGCAACACCTCTACCTGCTTTCAGTTTTCTAGACTACCATTGTCAGAAAAATTTAAGGATAGTAACACGGGTAGTTGAGTCCAAGGAAGTGGAGGCCTGATGGTCTCGGAGGCCTACTGCTACAGGCAACACGCATGAAGGAAACCCAACCAGGAGTCTACACATTTACAAAAATTAGTGGCAGACACCAACAAAGTGTCATGAATTGCAATAAAGTAGAATTAGGATAGCGGGTACCGACACCTTTTCCACTACAGCCAACCCAGCAGATGGAGACTGTAACAGCCAAAGTGGTGGAATCACTGTTCCATATCCCTCTGAAAGCCTGGAAGAGGTGTAACTAGGTGTCCTACCAAATCCCTACTTGGACAAGTGGCAGCAGGTGAAAACTGAGACCCAAGGAGGTACAAAGAGTTGGCATCAGGTGCTACTCCATGGCTGACTTACAGAATGTGGCAGCTGACCCCCTACAGCGGGTAAGCTGCTAAGGCCCAAATGAGACATGAAAAATGCAGGCAAGCACTGTAGGGACTTTGGAACCATGGGTGCAGATGGGACTGGCTGAGGAACAGAAAAGCACTGGCAGGTGCAGGCTGGACCGGGTGTTAGACAGATGGGTGCTGGCAGGTGCGATCTGGACTGGCTGATCGACAGACGGACATAGACAGGTAAGAGCAGATGGATACAGGGTAGACAAGCAGACAGAAGGACCTGGGGAACCTGACAGCTAGCAAGCATGCAAGGAAAACTAACAACATAGCTCAGGCACCTCCATATTGGAGGAGAAGCCTTAAATAGAAGGTATTGCCCAGCTATAGGTTGGGGATACCTTAGGTAGATGCAGGCGGTCCCTTTAAGAGGGAGCATGCAAGTGCACCCTCTAAGCAAAGTTCCCGGTCGTACAACTGAACCTTGGTGGACACCGACACATAGGGAGCGAGATGAGGAGGTGGTGTGTGAGTGGGAGACACTGAATGTCCTGTCTGTTAGGTACGAGGAGATCCAGTAAAGAGCCAAGTCTGTCATGTGAACAGATCAGAAAGTCTGTAGTAAGAGGAAATGGCCCACTGTGTCAAAGACAAATGCCAGGTCCAGGAGAAGGAGGCGGACAAACTTGCGGTACTTTCATTTGGTGGTTAGTAGGTCGCTGGTGACTTTAGTCATGGCAGTTTCAGTGGAATGGTATGGTCTGAAGTCAGATTGTATGCGGTCAAAGAGGGAACAAGAGGAGAGGTGGGAGGACAGTTCAAAATGGACATGTTGTTCCAGTAGTTTGGTGGCATAGGGGAGAAATGATATGGGGTGATAGGTAGACCCAGAGGATGGGTCAAGGGTGGGCTTTTTGAGGATGGTTGTGATCGAGGTATGATTCAATCAGGATGGAAGACACCAGTTGTTAGTGACAGTTTGAAGAGGTGGGTTATGCTTGTGATGAAGACTGGTAAAGTTTGGAATGAGGTGGGACATTATTGTGCCAAGTTCTCAGGTGGTGAGGCAAAGTATTCAGCTGAGATGAGGGGAGAGGGAAGGGGAATTGGTGGATGCAGGAAAAAATTGAAAGTACTGAATGTCTATTTAGGATTGAGAGAAAGGTATGATATGAGGGATGAGAAGTTGGTTTGTTTTGCTGCAGTCAGAATTTGTGCAGCAGTTTTACAACTTCTGTTACTGGACAGCCAACACCGCTCCCTTTCTTTGGCAGCCGTACAATGGTAGGCTTTGTAGATGAGGGCCAGAAAGAACATGTGCTCCAGTAGATGGCAAATGCTGCATCAAGTGGCCCCTGCTTCTCTTCCTCCACTTTAACATCACACACAGTACAGTCCTCAGTGGTGGCACCCCAATTAACCTTTTTTCCCC
This sequence comes from Ranitomeya variabilis, assembly GCF_051348905.1. Lineage (NCBI taxonomy): Eukaryota > Metazoa > Chordata > Amphibia > Anura > Dendrobatidae > Ranitomeya > Ranitomeya variabilis. Next base: position 1,108,389,842 of record NC_135232.1, on the reverse strand, counting down.
ACATCAAAACTCTCCAAGCGCCCAACTGACTGTGGGGAACCACAGATATGCCAATCTGCAGAGCTGTTCACATATTCTATTCCATGGGTATCAGAGGTCTGCTCTAAAGATTCACAGAGTCAAGAAGAGGAAATCATCTGCACTGGTGGCCAAATTTTTTCTGACTTAGATCTATGGGAGGACGAAGTTTTGTCCGAGCATAAACCAAAACCCTCTTCAACAGACGTTAACCCCATTGGGTGAAGGTGATCCATTTGTGACTAGACTCAGATAGTTGAGTCTCCCACAGACTGTACTGTGCTGTCAAGGCAGGAAGAGGAGGAGGGTGACTCTCAGGGCGAGGAGTGTTAGAACAGAGAGGTTGATGAAGAGGTAGTAAATCACACTTGGTGTAAACCCAGAGGCATGCAGATAAGTAGCTCAGCAGAGGAAGAGGAGGAAGAAGAGGTGGTTACATAGACACAGAGATATGCATCCTGAGGCCCAACTCTGGCAATGGACAGCAGCATTCGCGGTTCTGCAATTGTCTAGCTTGGGTCTTTTTTTTCAGATTGGCAAAAATCTAAAAAATCATGTTATCTGGTCAATTTTTTAAAAACCAACCTAGTAGAGTTGCGTTGGGGCAGGTGATCCAGGATGCATGTACCAGACCCCCTCTTTTCACTGACATACCATCTTTTGTGTAAGAACTTACCTTATGCATTTTTTCACTAAACTATTTAGTACCAGTCATGACACTAGTTAGTTTACTTTTATTATTATGTAGATGGAGTTCCTTGTCCTATTTTGAATCTGTCATGTTACTTTACATCTCTTACTTTGTACATGTTACTGGTGCCACTTCTAGGAACATTCTGTTTTGGTACATGTATATCTTTGTATTTATTTATTTTTAAAGTATATTTAATAAATTGTTAGCTTTTATGAGACCTTTGTGCGCACTTGTTTTCATATGTAGGTTGGTAGATTATTTTCAGAGTGTGTCTCTCTAATATTTTCCTTGTTTGCTCAGTCTTTTGTGTTGGTATCCAGTGTTTTAAATAATATGCCTTGGAGATCACAGTCATACAGATCAACAGTTGTGAACAGCTATCCATGCCGAGGTTGAGCAATGGCTGACTACACTCAACCTGGAGCCAGGGAAGGTCATGTGCGATAATGGTGCAAACCTGGTGGTGGTCCTACGCTGGGCCAACCTTACACATGTGCCTTGCCTGGCTTGCATCCTCAACCTGATAATACAGCAATTCCTACACCACTCTCCAAACATGGATAGAAAATGCTGTTGTTGTGTGTTCACTTTCATCATTCCACTTAAGTTGGAGTAGAGATCTTTCGGACTACCAGTTAACCGATTGATATGCGAAGTGACCACACGGTGGAATTCAACTCTGCACATGTGGCAGTAGCGCTGAGACCTGGTGCAGTTTGACATTTTGCATAACTTGGCACATCGCAGTACAGACGTGGTGCAATTCACACTTGCGTAGCAGACACAAATGAAGCACCTCTGCACACTTCTGTATGTTTTCAAAATGGCTGCTAAGATGGGTACCGGCGATGATGCCATCATCAGCATCACTATTACTGTCATCTAAAAGCTGGACCACACTTTAAATAGTCTGAGTGAGGAGGTGGAGGTGGTCCATTGGAAAAGAGGAAGCAGAGGAGGATGCCTTTAGGGTTAACAATATCTCTAAGTTCAGGTATGTCATCTCACAGGTGGTTGTGATGGGAGCAACAAATGGAGAAGGAACAAATGGAAAAGGACCATGAAATGGCCGAGAAGGAGAAGTGATGGACTTGCACCAATTAGGAGATGAAGAGGATAATGATTCCCTCTCTGTTGTCCATGGTTGCCACAAGGAGATGGAGGAAGAAAGCTTGAGTGTTATCCCACCATCAAAACACTGTGGAGTTGGACCTCATGAATGAGACCGACAAATGTGCGCCATCTTGCAGCACTATTTGCAACATGATTGTTACCCGTATAGTTATGATTCTAAATAGTGCTGACTTCTGGGTGCCAGTGTGTTCTATCTATGATACAAATGTACATTTTGCCACTTGGCTTTCCCCTGAAAAAAGGATGCGCCCATTCTTAAGAATCAAAATATGCTTGAAGACAATCTTTACAGTGGTTTTCCCCAAGATAGCAGTGACGCACACAGTTTGTATCACAGTGATAGGCTTCCAACCACAGAAACGTTGAGTCTTCAACGCAAAAAAATTAGCACCCTTGCAGCGCTGGAGTCCTGTGTTGCAACCCCACCAAGGACAGCATCTGCAAAGAGTTTGTATGTTCTAACCATGTATGCAAGGGTTTCCTCCCAGTACTTATTTTTCCACCCACACTCCAAAGACATACAGTTAGTAAATTTTGATTGTGAGTCCCAATGGTGACAGTGGCAGTAATGTCTCTAAATGTCTGTAAAGTGAATGTTGAATTATTGGCGCTATATAAGTGATAAAAAAACATTTGAAATTGATGCTCGGCCACACTCAGATGGCACAAATATCAGTTTCATAGATTACTATTGTCAGAAAAATGTAAGAATAGTAACACGAGTAGTTGACTCAATGAGAGTGGAGGACTGCTGGTCTCGGATGCTTACTGTTACTGGCAAGACACATGAAGGAGATTCAACCAGGAGTCTACACATTTTCAAAAATGTATGGGCAGACACCAACAAATTGACATCAATTTCACCACAGTAGAAATAGTATAATAGGGACCAACAAATCTACCACTACAGCCAACCCAGGAGATGGACACCCAAACAGGATTGTTCACATTTCCAAAAATTTGTGGCAGACACCAACAAAGCGGCATCAATTTCAACACAGCAGAAATAGTATAATAGGGACCAACACATCGTCCACTACACCCAATTTAGCAGATGGACACCCAAACAGGAATGTTCAAAGTGGCATCAATTTAGCCACAGCAGAAATTGTATAATAGGGACCGACAGGTCTTCCACTACACCCAACTCAGCAGATGGACAGTTGGACACACCCAACCAGGAGTTCTCACATTTCAAACAATTAGTGGCAGCTATTACCAAAGTGGCATCAATTTCACCAGAATGAAAATAGTATAATGTGGAGCGACATCTTTTCCACTACAGCCAACCCAGCAGATGTACACCCAACCACGAGTGCACTCCTTTCCAAATATTAGCTGGAGATACCAACAAAGTGGTATCAATTTCAAGAGAGTAGAAATAGTATAATAGGGATGAAGCATTTTCCACTACAGTTAACCCAGCAAATGGACACCCAACCAAGAGTGTACACATTTCCAATGACCAAGAGTGTACACATTTCCAAAAATTAGTGGCAAACACCAATAAAGTGGCATCAATTTCGCCACTTACCCCATTTAAATCTTGAACACTGAGCCTAATCTCCCTTCCACCACAACCTCGCTTTTTCCCAGTCATGTTGCTCAGATGGTGTGCTATGAGCACAGTGTTAGCAACTGAAAATTAGATTTTTTTACTCTGCAACACCTCTGCACAGCTGAATTTCAATGGCACTAAATGAGAAGTAGAAATATGGCATGCTGAATCGAGTTAGTCACAGAAAAAAAAAATTCTGTGTGGATGAGGCCTGTATGACAAAGAAGATGTGCTCTAAACTATTTAAAAATGAGATCTCTCCAACTGTATGACGTTAGTAACAGAAGAATTTTTGGGGGCCTGTCGATAAGGCCTGTGTAAGATTGAGTAGATGCTCCAAACAATTTAAAAGTCAAATGTCCCCTACTGTATGATGTTAGTAACAGAAGAATTTTTGGGGGCCTGTCGATAAGACCTCTATAAGATTGAGTGGATGCTCCAAACAATTTAAAAGTGACATGTCCCCTACTGTATGACGTTAGTAACAGAAGAATTTTTGGGGGCAGGAATGGGAACATACAACAGGATCAATAACAGGGTGGCTATGGGAAGTACAAGATCCAGGATCCAGCCTACAGCTATTACTCATCTACCCAATCCCAATTACCAGAGAGCATTTGATGCTCGTAAAAGATAGGTGTAACAGATGTGTGTCTCAACCTAGGTATAAAAGATGTGGGATACGGCAGGCTGCATCTCATTCAGCAAAAGAAAATATTCAATTTTTTTTAATGCGCATTAGGTTTGCAGACAGGTTAATATCAGCGTCACAACATGACAATGTGGAATACAGCGGGCTGTATCACATTCAGCAACAGAAAAAAATTCAACTTTTTTTAATGTGCCTTAGGTCTGAAGACAGTTTCATATCACCACAGCAATACATGACAAGGTGGAATACAGCAGGCTTTTTCACATTTAGCTATTGAAAAAATATTATTTAGAATGCTATACTTGTGCATGGAGCACAATAGAAACAGTGCACAACGCACTTGTAGGACATATGCCCTGCTGACTTTGTCTGTGGACCTCAGTAATGGCCCAAAAAAACAAAATTCTGGAAGGTAAATTTTACAGCCGCACTGGACACTATCTAGCTACACTATCTGACTGATATGCAACCATTTATCTAACTAGCTAAATGTGGGATACAGCAGGCTTTGTCACATTTAGCTTGTGAAAAAATATTATTTAGAATGATATACTTGTGCATGGAGCACAATAGAAGCAGTGCACAACACACTGGTAGGACATATGCCCTGCTGGCTTTGTCTGTGAACCTCAGTAATACCCACCCAAAAGCAAAAATACCAGAAAGTAAATTTTACAGCCACACTGGACACTATCTAGCTACACTATCTGACTAATATACAACCGCCTAACTAACTAGCTAAAATCTTGCTGCTAACAGTGCCAGCGTCAGGAGCAGCCTCTCTGCGCTGTTAGTGTCAAAATGGTGCTTAAAAAAGATGTCCACTATTTATATGGAGAGAGACATGTGATTTCAGCAGCCAATGACACAAGCCGTTGTGTCAGGACATTGTGGGTGTTTCCTACGCTATGATTGGCTAGCCGCAGTGTGCACACATAAAGTTAGGAAAAAAAAGGACTGCTTTGCTTTCAAGAAGGCCATGCCTCTGAGCTCTGCAAACCCCTTCCGCTCATCAAACACGTGCCAAATGCTCATGATACACCATCATTATCGATGCTAAAGTGCTGAAAATATTTTTGTGGCAACACAAATATTTTCCTGCACTTTTACTGAATGTCATCGATTTTTGTAAAATTTTGCTCGGGTTTCCGACCACGAATCCGAATGTGCCATATTCGTTTTGAATTTATGTATGGCGATTAGGGTTAAGCGAAACGGGTCGGCAATTTTCAGAAGTCGCCGACTTTTGGCAAAGTCGGGTTTCATGAAACCCGACCCGACCCCTATGTGGGGTCGGCCATGAAGTCGACGATCTTCTGAATCTGGAATCGGAATTCCGATACCGATTCCCGATATGTTTAAGATATCGGGAATTGGTATCGGAATTCAGATTTAAGTGTAAAATAAAGAATTAAAATAAAAAATATCGCTATACTTACCCTCTGACGGGCCCTGGTACTAACCGGGAACCTTCCTTCCTTAGAATCAGCCTTCCAGGACCTTGCGGTGACGTTGCGGTGATGTCGCGGCTTGTGATTGGTCGCGCGGCCGCCCATGTGACCGCTCGCGCGACCAATCACAAGCCGCAACGTCACCGTGACGTCACCGAAGGTCCTGGAAGGGCTGATTCTTAGGAAGGAAGGCTGCCGGAACGAAGCCGAGGGTGAGTATATTCCTATTAGGTATATACTCACCCTCGGACACGCCCTGCTTCTTTCCGGCAGCCTTCCTTCCTAAGAATCAGCCCTTCCAGGACCTTCGGTGACGTCACGGCTTGTGATTGGTCGCGCGAGCGGTCACATGGGCGGCCGCGCGACCAATCACAAGCCGCGACGTCACCGCGACGTCACCGCAAGGTCCTGGAAGGCTGATTCTAAGGAAGGAAGGTTCCCGGTTAGTACCAGGGCCCGTCAGAGGGTAAGTATAGCGATATTTTTTATTTTAATTCTTTATTTTACACTTAAATATGGATCCCAGGGCCTGAAGGAGAGTTTCCGCTCCTTCAGACCCTGGGAACCATTGGAAACGCAATGCACTGCATTGGGTTTCGAGTTTCGGCCGACCCCGACCCCGACTTTTTTATAGGATCGGCCGATTTCACTCGACCCGACTTTTGAAAAAGTCGGGTTTCGTGAAACCCGACCCGATCCTATAAAAGTAAAGGTCGCTCAACCCTAATGGCGATCATTTTTGCTCATCACTAGTTTCAATGTCAACTAGTGGTTTTTTTTTGCTTGATAGTTGTGAATTCCGTTCTGGAGCTCCCTCCTGTGGTTGCTAATGGTATTTTTGTGAGTTCTGCCCTTAGGCTCCCTCTGGTGGTTTCGAGTGGAACTGCTGCTCTTTTAGGTAGCTGTGGCAGCTGCCTTCACTAATCGCCTTGCCTGGGTTTGTTATTTAAACCTGCTCTGGGCTTTAGTTCATGCCAGCTGTCATTGTTCTTGGTTGGATTTGGTTCTCTCCTTGGATTTCTCATATGGCCTATCCTTGTCAGCAAAAGATAAGTTTTTGCTTGTTTTTGTTTGTCCATTTGCTTGGACTCTATTGCTCTGCAAATATGTCTCTTTTTGTCCAGCTTGTCACTATGTCATATTCAGGCTAGCTGGAAGCTCTGGGAAAGCAGATTTGCCCCTCCACACCGTGAGTCGGTGTGGAGTTCATTTTTGTAAACTCTGCATGGATTTTGTAGTTTTTAATACTGACCGCACAGTATCCTTTTCTCTCTGTCTATCAAGTTTAGTATTGGCCTCCTTTGCTGAAACCTGATTTCATTTCTGTGTACGTCATTTCCCTCTTCACTCACAGCCAATATTTGTGGGGGGCTGTCTTTCCTTTTGGGGTTTTCTCTGAGGCAAGATAGCTTTCTATTTCCTTCCTTAGGGGTAGTTAGTTCTTAGGCTGTGAAGAGGTGTCTAGGGAGAGTCAGGAACATCCCACGGCTATTACTAGTGTTGTTGTTAGGATTAGGGACTGCGGTCAGTAGAGATACCACCTTCCCAGAGCTCGTCCCATGTTGCGCTTTAGCCACCAGGTCATATCAGTGTGGCCTCTTAACCACCAGGTCATAACAGTACAGCTGGCCCACAATGTGTTAAATGCATCTCAAAAGAGGGAAAAGAAAGTTCTGAGTCATTTTTTTTTTCTTTGTAGCTTGTTTTGTCTTTTTTTTCCCCTTAATCTCTGGGTGGTTCAGGATTTTGGTGCTGATATGGAGGTTCAGGGTCTGTCCTTGCGCGTGGATCAACTCGCTGCAAGGGTACAGAGTATCCAAGATTATGTTGTCCAGACTCCGGTATTAGAGCCTAGAATTCCTATTCCTGATTTATTTTCTGGGGATAGATCTAAATTTTTGAACTTTAAAAATAATTGCAGATTGTTTTTTGCTCTGAGACCCCGTTCCTCTGGTGACCCCATTCAGCAGGTGAAGATTGTTATTTCTTTGCTGCGTGGCGACCCGCAGGACTGGGCATTCTCCCTTGAGTCAGGAAATCCTGCATTGCTCAATATTGACGCATTTTTTCAAGCGCTCAGATTGCTGTATGACGAGCCTAATTCTGTGGATCAGGCAGAAAAAACTTTGCTGGCTCTGTGTCAGGGTCAGGAAGCAGCAGAAGTATACTGCCAGAAATTTAGAAAGTGGTCTGTGCTCACAAAATGGAATGAGTATGCCCTGGCAGCGATTTTCAGAAAGGGTCTTTCTGAAGCCCTTAAAGATGTTATGGTGTGGTTTCCTACACCTGCTGGTCTGAATGAGTCAATGTCTTTGGCCATTCAGATTGATCGACGCTTGCGCAAGCGCAAGGTGGTGCACCATATGGCAGTGTCCTCTGAGCAGAGTCCTGAGCCTATGCAATGTGATAGGATTTTGACTAGAGCAGAAAGGCAGAAATTCAGACGTCAGAATGGCCTGTGTTTTTACTGTGGTGATTCTGCTCATGCTATTTCTGATTGCCCTAAGCGTACTAAGAGGGTCCCTAGGTCTGTTACCATTAGTACTGTACAGCCTAAATTTCTCTTGTCTGTTACCCTGATTTGCTCATTGTCGTCCTTTTCTGTTATGGCATTCGTGGATTCTGGCGCTGCCCTGAACTTAATGGACTTAGAATTTGCCAAGCGCTGTGGTTTTTCCTTGGAGCCTTTGCAGAGTCCTATTCCCTTAAGGGGGATTGATGCTACGCCATTGGCCAAGAATAAACCTCAGTACTGGACACAGTTAACCATGTACATGGCTCCAGCACATCAGGAAAATATTCGCTTTTTGGTGTTGCATAATTTGCATGATGTTGTTGTGCTGGGTATTCCATGGTCACAGGTACATAATCCAGTGCTGGATTGGAGATCTATGTCTGTGACTGGTTGGGGTTGTCAGGGGATATATAGTGATATTCCTTTGATGTCCATTTCCTCGTCCCCTTCTTCTGAAGTTCCTGAGTTTTTGTCGGATTTCCAGGATATATTTGATGAGCCCAAGTCCAGTTCCCTGCCTCCTCATAGGGACTGCGATTGTGCCATTAATTTGATTCCTGGCTGTAAGTTCCCTAAGGGCCGACTTTTCAATCTGTCTGTGCCAGAGCATGCCGCTATGCGGAGTTATGTAAAGGAGTCCTTGGAGAAGGGGCATATTCGCCCGTCTTCGTCACCGTTGGGAGCGGGATTTTTTTTTGTTGCCAAGAAGGATGGCTCCTTGACACCCTGTATAGATTATCGCCTTCTCAATAAGATCACTGTCAAATTCCAGTACCCTTTACCTTTACTTTCTGATTTGTTTGCTCGGATTAAGGGTGCCAGTTGGTTTACTAAAATCGACCTTCGAGGGGCGTATAATCTCGTGCGTGTTAAACAAGGTGATGAATGGAAAACAGCATTTAATACGCCCGAAGGCCATTTTGAATATCTTGTGATGCCATTCGGGCTCTCTAATGCTCCATCGGTATTTCAGTCCTTTATGCATGACATCTTCCGGAATTATCTGGATAAATTCATGATTGTGTATTTGGATGATATTTTGGTTTTCTCCGATGATTGGGAGTCTCATGTGAAGCAGGTTAGGATGGTATTTCAGGTCCTTCGTGCTAATGCGTTGTTTGTGAAGGGGTCTAAGTGCCTCTTTGGAGTTCAGAAGGTTTCTTTTTTGGGTTTCATTTTTTCTTCCTCGGCTATTGAAATGGACCCTGATAAAGTCCAGGCCATTCATGATTGGACTCAACCTACATCTGTAAAGAGCCTTCAGAAATTTTTGGGCTTTGCCAATTTTTATCGCCGCTTTATTGCTAATTTCTCTAGTGTGGTGAAGCCTCTGACCGATTTGACGAGGAAGGGCGCTGATGTGATGAATTGGTCCTCTGTGGCTGTTGAGGCCTTTCAGGAGCTTAAATGTCATTTTACTTCTGCCCCTGTGTTGCGTCAGCCAGATGTTTCTCTCCCTTTCCAGGTTGAGGTTGATGCTTCTGAGATTGGGGCAGGGGCCGTTTTGTCTCAGAGAAATTCTGATGGCTCGTTGATGAAACCATGTGCTTTCTTCTCCAGAAAGTTTTCGCCTGCTGAGCGTAATTATGATGTCGGCAATCGGGAGTTGTTGGCTATGAAGTGGGCATTTGAGGAGTGGCGACATTGGCTTGAGGGAGCCAAGCATCACGTGGTGGTCTTGACTGATCATAAGAATCTGATTTACCTCGAGTCTGCTAAGCCGTTGAATCCTAGAAAAGCTCGGTGGTCTCTGTTTTTCTCACGTTTTGATTTTGTGGTCTCGTATATTCCGGGATCTAAGAATGTGAAGGCTGATGCCCTTTCTAGGAGTTTTTTGCCTGATTCTCCGGGAGTTCTTGAGCCGGCTGGGATCCTCAAGGTGGGGGTGATTCTTTCTGCCATCTCCCCTGATTTGCGGCGGGTACTTCAGGAGTTTCAGGCTGATAAACCTGACCGCTGTCCTGTGGGGAAATTGTTTGTTCCTGATAGATGGACTAGCAGGGTAATTTCTGAGGTTCATTGTTCGGTGTTGACTGGTCACCCTGGGATTTTCGGTACCAGAGATTTGGTGGCTAGGTCCTTTTGGTGGCATTCCTTGTCGCGGGATGTGCGTTCGTTTGTGCAGTCCTGTGGGACCTGTGCTCGGGCTAAGCCTTGCTGTTCCCGTGCCAGTGGGTTGCTTTTGCCTTTGCCTATTCCTGAGAGGCCCTGGACGCATATTTCCATGGATTTTATTTCTGATCTTCCTGTTTCTCAGAAGATGTCTGTCATCTGGGTGGTTTGTGACCGGTTTTCTAAGATGGTCCATTTGGTACCATTGCCTAAGTTGCCTTCCTCCTCTGATTTGGTTCCATTATTTTTTCAGCATGTGGTTCGCTTGCATGGTATTCCGGAGAATATTGTGTCTGACAGAGGTTCCCAGTTCGTTTCTAGGTTTTGGCGGTCCTTTTGTGCTAGAATGGGCATTGATTTGTCTTTTTCTTCAGCATTCCATCCTCAGACAAATGGCCAAACGGAGCGAACCAATCAGACCTTGGAAACCTATTTGAGATGCTTCGTGTCTGCTGATCAGGATGATTGGGTGACCTTTTTGCCGTTGGCCGAGTTTGCCCTTAATAATCGGGCTAGTTCGGCTACCTTGGTTTCGCCTTTCTTTTGTAATTTTGGTTTTCATCCTCGTTTTTCTTCGGGGCAGCTTGAGCCTTCTGACTGTCCTGGTGTGGATTCTGTGGTGGACAGGTTGCAGCAAATTTGGACTCATGTGGTGGACAATTTGACGTTGTCTCAGGAAAAGGCTCAACATTTTGCTAACCGTCGTCGGTGTGTTGGTCCCCGGCTTTGTGTTGGGGATTTGGTCTGGTTGTCTTCTCGTCATGTTCCTATGAAGGTTTCTTCCCCTAAGTTCAAGCCTCGCTTTATTGGGCCTTATAAGATTTCTGAAATTATCAATCCGGTGTCTTTTCGTTTGGCCCTTCCAGCTTCCTTTTCCATTCATAATGTGTTCCATAGATCCTTGTTGCGGAGATATGTGGTACCTATGGTTCCCTCCGTTGATCCTCCTGCTCCGGTGTTGGTTGAGGGGGAATTGGAATATGTGGTGGAGAAGATTTTGGATTCTCGTTTTTCGAGGCGGAAGCTTCAGTATCTGGTCAAGTGGAAGGGTTATGGCCAGGAGGATAATTTTTGGGTTGTTGCCTCCGATGTTCATGCTGCCGATTTGGTTTGTGCTTTCCATTTGGCTCGTCCTGATCGGCCTGGGAGCTCTGGTGAGGGTTCGGTGACCCCTCCTCAAGGGGGGGTACTGTTGTGAATTCCGTTCTGGAGCTCCCTCCTGTGGTTGCTAATGGTATTTTTGTGAGTTCTGCCCTTGGGCTCCCTCTGGTGGTTTCGAGTGGAACTGCTGCTCCTTTAGGTAGCTGTGGCAGCTGCCTTCACTAATCGCCTTGCCTGGGTTTGTTATTTAAACCTGCTCTGTGCTTTAGTTCATGCCAGCTGTCATTGTTCTTGGTTGGATTTGGTTCTCTCCTTGGATTTCTCATATGGCCTATCCTTGTCAGCAAAAGATAAGTTTCTGCTTGTTTTTGTTTGTCCATTTGCTTGGACTCTATTGCTCTGCAAATATGTCTCTTTTTGTCCAGCTTGTCACTATGCCATATTCAGGCTAGCTGGAAGCTCTGGGAAAGCAGATTTGCCCCTCCACACCGTGAGTCGGTGTGGAGTTCATTTTTGTAAACTCTGCGTGGATTTTGTAGTTTTTAATACTGACCACACAGTATCCTTTTCTCTCTGTCTATCAAGTTTAGTATTGGCCTCCTTTGCTGAAACCTGATTTCATTTCTGTGTACGTCATTTCCGTCTTCACTCACAGCCAATATTTGTGGGGGGCTGTCTTTCCTTTTGGGGTTTTCTCTGAGGCAAGATAGCTTTCTATTTCCTTCATTAGGGGTAGTTAGTTCGTAGGCTGTGAAGAGGTGTCTAGGGAGAGTCAGGAACATCCCACGGCTATTACTAGTGTTGTTGTTAGGATTAGGGACTGCGGTCAGTAGAGATACCACCTTCCCAGAGCTCGTCCCATGTTGCATTTTAGCCACCAGGTCATATCAGTGTGGCCTCTTAACCACCAGGTCATAACAATAGTACAACATTGAAGCGCGTAGTGGACAATAAGGAACCTTCTCAAAATATCGCAACAAAAGGCTTTTTACCAGCAGTGCAGCCAATTTTTAAACATGTTTTTTTCATAATGTTTTAGATAAAGCTAGAAATAGAAGTTTCATAGAAACTATTATTGAAAGATTGACATCTGTTTAATGTTTGGGAGATGCTCCTGGTTTCGGAATAGAAATACTGATGAAATGCTGATCAAAAATACTCATGTGTTAATAAATCTTTATAGACATTTCTGAATATCTGTTCCTTACATCTGAATAACAAACCCCATTAACCCCTTCATGTTCCATAACGTACCATGTCAGGGACTTTAATGTGGGCTTGCAATCTTGTCTTCTGTATTTTGTATAAGTTTTGCCTAGTCAAGTCTACAGTATGGGTACTCAAAAGATGTTAAAACGGATGGAAAATGGTTGACAAAATGGATGAAAAACTTCAGTTTTTTTCTGGATGAATATTTTTCTTTTCATCTGAAAAAGGCCTTAGATATATTGAATAAGAGTTTTTTTCTGCAATAAATCTAATGTTGTTTGTGAAAATGGAATACTAATACTAAGTTCCCAAAATGAGTATTTGGTGTGTTTTTCATGCTGTGTACTTTCACTTTTCCAAAAATTTAGCGTCTTACAATTTCAGCAAAGTGAATGGGATTTATTTTGTGGAATGCTAAGGAAATCCTGAAAACATGACCTGTTGGCAGCCCTCGAGAAATGCAGTTTGACACCTCTGGTCTATATGATAGAAAATGCCCAAAAGTGACACCATTCTAAAAACTGCTCCCATCAAGGTGCTCAAAATCACATTCAAGAAGTTTATTAACCCTTCAGGTGCTTCACAGGAATTTTTGGAATGTTTAAAAAAAAATGAACATTCAACTTTTTTTCACAAAAAAATGTATTTCAGATCCAATTTGTTTTATTTTACCAAGGGTAACAGAACAAATTGTACAACAACTTTTGGGGTCCAATTTCTCCTGAGTACGTAGATACCCATATGTGGGCGTGAACCACTGTTTGGGTGCATGGCAGAGCTCGGAAGGGAAGGAGCGCCGTTTGACTTTTCAATGCAAAATTGGCTGGAATTGAGATAGGACGCCATGTCACGTTTGGAGAGCCCCTAATGTGCCTAAACAGTGACACTTTTGGAAAGTAGACCCCCAAGGGAATTTATCCAGATGTGTGGTGAGCACTTTGACCCCCAAAGTGCTTCACAGAAGTTTACAATGTAGAGACGTAAAAATAAAAAATAATATTTTTTTTACAAAAATTATTTTTGCCCCCAATTTTTTATTTTCCCAAGGGTAACAGAAGAAATTGGACCCCAAAGGTTGTTGTGCAATTTGTCCTAAGTACACTGAGGATAAACCACTGTTTTGGTGCATGGCAGAGCTCGGAAGGGAAGCAGCACCATTTGACTTTTCAATGCAAAATTGGCTGGAATTGAGATAGGACGCCATGTCGCGATTGGAGAGCCCCTGATATGCCTAAACAGTGGAAACCCCCCCACAAGTGACACCATTTTGGAAAGTAGACTCCCTAAGGAACTTATCTAGATGTGTTACAAGAACGTTAAACCCCCAAGTGTTTCACTACAGTTTATAACGCATAGCCGTGAAAATAAAAAAAGACTTTTTTTTTCCACAAAAACGATTTTTAGCCTCCAGTTTTGAATTTTCCCTAGGGTAACAGAAGAAATTGGACCCCAAAAGTTGTTGTCCAATTTATCCTTGGTACACTCATACCCCTTTTTGGGGGGAACCACCGTTTGGGCGCATGGCAGAGCTCGGAAGTGAAGGAGCGCCGTTTGGAATGCAGACTTAGATGGAATGGTCTGCGGGCATCATATTGCATTTGCAGAGCCCCTGATGTACCTAAACAGTAGAAACCCCCCAAAAGTGACCCCATATTGCAAACTAGACCCCCCAAGGAAATTATCTAGTTATGCTGTGAGAACTTTGAACCCCCAAGTGTTTCGCTACAGTTTAGAATGCAGAACCGTGAAAATAAAAAATCATTTTTTTCCCACAAAAATCATTTTTTAGCCCCCAAATTTTTATTTTACCAAGGGTAACAGAAAAAAGTGGAGCCCAAAAGTTGTTCTCCAATTTGTCCTGAGTACACTGATACCCCTTATGTAGGGGGAACCACCGTTTGGGTGCATGGCAGAGCTCGGAAGGGAAAGAGCACCGTTTGGAATGCAGACTTAGATGGAATGGTCTGCGGGCATCACATTGCGTTTGCAGAGCCCCTGATGTACCTAAACAGTAGAAACCCCCCAAAAGTGACCCCATATTGCAAACTGGATGTGTTATGAGAACTTTGAACCCCCAAGTGTTTCACTACAGTTTATAACGCAGAGCCGTAAAAATAAATATTCTTTTTTTTCCACAAAAATGAATTTTAGCCCCCAGTTTTGTATTTTCCCAAGGGTAAAAGAAGAAATTGGACCCCAAAAGTTGTCCAATTTGTCTTGAGTATGCTGATACCCTATATGTGGGGGTAAACCACTGTTTGGGCGCACAGAAGAGCTCGGAAGGGAAGGAGCACTGTTTTACTTTTTCAGTGCAGAATTGGCTGGAATTTAGATCGGACGCCATGTCACGTTTGGAGAGCCCCTGATGTGCCTAAACAGTGGAAATCCCCAAATTCTAACTCCAAGCCTAACCCAAACACACCCCTAACCCTATTCCCAGCCCTTAACATAACCCTAACCACACCTCTAACCCCAACACACCTCTAACCCCAAATAAATATAAATAGAAATAAATACTTTTTTTAATTTTATTATTTTCCCTAACTAAGGGGTGATGAAGGGGTGTTTGATCTACAATTTATAGCGGGTTTTTTTAGCAGGTCTTTGTTTGTCAGCTGTCACACACTAAAAGACGCTTTTTATTGCAAAAAATAGCTTTTGCATCAACACATTTTGAGAGCTATAATTTTTCCATATTTTGTTCCACAAAGTCATGTGAGGTCTTTTGTTTTGCGGGACGAGTTGACGTTTTTAATCGTAACATTTTCAGGCACATGACATTTTTTGATCGCTTTTTATTCCGATTTTTGGAAGGCAGAATGAACAAAAACCAGCAATTCATAAATTTCTTTTGGGTGACTGTTTATACCGTTCCATGTTTGGTAAAATAGATAAAGCAGTTTTATTCTTCGGGTCAGTACAATTACAGCGATATCTCATTTATATAATTTTTTTATGTTTTGGCGCTTTTATACAGTAAAAACTATTTTATGTCAAAAATAATTGTTTTTCCATCGCTCTATTCTGAGGGCTATAACTTTTTTATTTTTTTGCTGATGATGCTGTATGGTGGCTTGTTTTTTGCGAGACAAGCTGACGTTTTCAGTGGTACCATGTTTATTTATATCCGTCTTTTTCATCGTGTGTTATTCCACTTTTTGTTCGGCAGTATGATGATAAAGCATTGTTTTTGCCTCGTCCTTTATTTTTATTTTTTTACGTTGTTCACTGAAGGGGTTAACTAGTAGGACAGTTTTATAGGTTGGGTCGTTACGGACGCGGCAATACTAAATATGTGTACTTTTATTGTTTTGGGTTTTTTGTACTCAAAGAAATGTATTTATTGGAACACAATTTTTTTTTCTTTATTTAGGATTTTTTTTTAAAAAAAATATTTTTACACAGTGTTTTTTTTTTTCTTACATTTTTACTTAGTCCCAGGGGGGACATCACTATATATTGTCAGATCGCTGATCTGACACTGTGCACAGCACTGTGTCAGATCAGCGATCTGACAGGCAGTGCGTCTGGCTTGCCGACACCTGTTCTCAGCAGGCGCCGGCAAGCCAGAAGCACCGGAATCAGGAATTGGCCACTATTAGGCTTTGAGCCATATACTTTGCATTTCTGTGTGAACACGCCACATACAGACTATTTGTTTATACAGGTGGACCAAGTGGCCAATTTCTGATTGTAGGGTTGCTGCTTTATCGGTATTATTGCACCTGTGTATTTGCCATCTTAACTTGGGTCCGCTGCACCTTGGCTAGCGCAATTGTTTGGAGGCCTTGGACAGGTAAGCATCTCTGCCTGTATACTGGTGTTTTTTTGTCTAGAATAGTGGAGGTCTTTCCTCTTATGGTGTTATTTTAGATTAGGACTGCCAATATGTAAGGACCCTTGACGCGGGTTGGCAGCTTAAATATTGTGGCAATAATATTGACCAATACCTTGCATACATTGTTATGTTTTTTGGTGCGCTGTATATTTTTCCAGGGTGCGGCTGGGCCCTATATGGCTCTGTATACTGTGGCCTCTGTTCACACAGGATGCATTATGGTTAGCCCGCCATATGGCGTCATTAATAGGCTTTGAGCCATATACTTTGCATTTCTGTGTTAACACGCCACATACAGACTATTTGTTTCCACGGGTGCACCAAGTGGCCAATTCCTGATTGTAGGGTGGCTGCCTTATCGGTATTATTGCACCTGTGTATCTGACATCTTAACTTGGGTCCACTGCACCTTGGCTAGTGCAATTGTTTGGAGGCCCTGGACAGGTAAGCATCCCACTTGACTTACACAGGAGAACTTGCTTGTCTCTGGACTGCCCGGACTTCTCTGCCTGCCCTATGGTCTGGTGCCCTGGACTGTGGCTGCTGAAACCAACAGTAAACAAGGTAAAGAGACTGCAATCCTGTGTCCTTGTTTTTCTCTGCACCTCTCACTATACCACCATCTACACACCGGGAGCCCTGGGGATATACTTCACCTGTGGGAAGATATACAATCTAGCTGCCCTAACATCCCCCAGCAGACCCCGTAAAGAAGCGTCGGTCATCCTGACCGAATACCACAGGTGGTGTCACGAACATAAACTCTATCCCTTTAAAGACCTTTCCCTTTTGCATGGGCGCCCTGGGCCACGGACCGGGACGCAGCCATTGTGACATCCCCCTGTCAATCACAGGGCCCGGTACCGAGTGACTCCTAGCCCGCGGGGTGACTCACATGGAGCCCCCTCCCTGGGCGATGCTTCCCTATGCTGCCGGGACACTGCGATCTTGTTTGATCACAGTATTTTGGAGGTCAATGTGCCGGGAGGGGTCCGTTACTGTTCCTGGCACATAGTACCGGATGTCAGCTGTGATTATCAGCTGACAGCCGGCCGCGATTGGCCGCGCTTTCCTTGTAAGCGCGGCTGATCGCGTATGACGTACTATTCCGTCCATGGAAATTAGGGCCCGGGTCACATGGACGGAATAGTACGTCTGATGGCAGAAAGGGGTTAAACAATGTTTTATTTCAAAGAAAGAATCAGCTGTGATCCCACACTATAACATCTGTATACTCTATTTTGTTTCTTCAGGAGCTGTGTATGATCAGACCATGTTCTTGCATGGTCAGACACAGCCATTACACAGTACACAGCAGAGGCACATTTATAGGAATATCTCAGCACAGGAACATTTAATTTAATCACATCCAATTGCTTAACTTACTATCAATCCAAGATACATTGATCTAAATGAACTTTTGTTCATGGGAAAAGTCCTTTAATAAATAAAGTTTTATCAAAACTAAGCAACATGAATTATCCAAAACAAAGTAGGTTTATTTAAAATATGACACACTAAAATATGACAAACCAACAAACTGAAAAACACGATAAAAGCATGTAAAAAAGTGCAACTGAAAACGCAATTAAAAAACACACGTAATCTAATTTAACTAAACAGCTGCAAAAATTCTGTAGATAATAAAAAAACAACCAATTACTCATTGTAGAACGTTAGCCCAAGACTGTGCTTACATTGAGTGTTTTTGCTGACTTTTGGAAGCTGAAGCTCTATAAAACCACAAGGAGCTCAAAAATCACGAGTTTTGTTTGGCGAGTTAGAGAGTTTGGCTATGGTCACGCGTTCAATATTTGGTCCGTATAAGGGATGAGCCAGCACTAAACTGCTCGGATGCCTGTTGCTCGAACCGAGCAATTCCTAATACTGGCATGTTTCGAGTAACGAATATAATGAGAGACAATATGAAAGACGTGCTTTTTTCTGGCAGACTACACAAAGAGGTCTAGGGGGCAGTGAAAATGTTCAAATGAATGGGAAAAGTGATGAATGGAAGGAGAACAGCATGGGAAAGACCCCGGAAAGCATCCCTGACTCCAATATCGCTGCTGAGAACAATGGTGTCACACTTTTACTCCACTTTAGGGACTGACACTAAAACATTCCAATATGAGGAGAGATTGCATTTTACAGGAAAAAAATGTTAAGAAACATTTTTTTCTGTATAATGACTTGTGTATAAGGCAAAATGTAAAAAGGATTTAAAAAATCGAATTTAAGTAAACCAAAATAGATTTTTTTATTAAAAAAATTGGAAATTTCAGTTGAATTTATGAAGGCAACAAGAACTGCCAAAAATAAGGGACTCAGATACACCTGTATTAGGCTACTTTCACACTAGCGTCATGCACTGCACGTCGCTATGTGTCGTTTTACAGAAAAAACGCATCCTGCAAAATTGCTTGCAGGATGCGTTTTTTCTCCATAGACTTTTATTAGCGATGCAGTGCGACGCATTGCCACACGTCGCAACCGTCGTGCGATGGTTGCATCATGTTGCGTCGGACCGTCGCCACCAAAAAACGTTGCATGTAACGTTTTTTGGTGCGTCATGTGCAGCATTTCTGACCGCGCATGCGTGGCCGGAACTCCGCCCCCTCCTCCCCGCACCTCACAATGGGACAGCGGATGCGTTGGAAAACTGCATCCGCTGCCCCCATTGTGCGGCGCTTTCACAGCTAGTGTCGGTGTGCTGCAACATCGCATTGCGACGTGCAGTGCACGACGCTAATGTGAAAGTAGCCTTAGACATAAAGGAGGGCCTCATACACTTTCTATTCAAATTGTCATGTTTTGGTCTCCAAGACTCATAAAGCGTATGCATGTTTGAGGGTTGTATACCAAGGAAATGTACCAGACCATGGAATAGTCTGGGTGAGCAATATAATACCGATAAGGGTATGTGCACATGTTGAGTAAAATTTCTGCACCATTTCTGCATCTCTTGGCAGGAAAAATGCAGCTGCAAAACGTACATTTTTGCCACATTATTAGCGCTTTTTTTCCTGCGTTTTTGATTGAATGGAGTGAAGTCAGTGGTGAAAAACACCGTGCAAAAATGCACAGAGATTTGACATGCAGCAGATTATTGTCTGAACCAAATCTGCAAATAAAAAGTACTCAATGTGTGCAAGACACACATTCACTTTAAGGTTTTGCTTCAGGTTTTGTCCCGCATCTGCACAGAAAAAAACAAGACAAAAATACAACAAATCTGTAACATGTGCACACAGCCTAAATTTCTGAAGACTTTTTGTGGGTTATATATCAACAAAATGTACTCGAGGCCACGGAATAGTCTATTTAGGAGCAATATCATACCGATAAAATTTTTAACAAGTTTTTTGAGGCTTTTATAACAACAAAATGGGTCAATATTTTCTACTATTGTGTTCACATATTTGCCTTGCGAATTCCTTTAAAATGTCCTATGTTCCTTTAATACAGGTTTTACTATTCAGTATTACTTTTGTTTCAGTTATTCTTTTTCTATTTTAGGGTATGTTTCCACGTTCAGGAAACGCTGCTTGTTTGACGCTGCGCAGCGCTGCAGCGTCAAACAAGCAGCGTCCAGATGTTCCAGCATAGTGGAGGGGATTTGATGAAATCCCATCTCCACTATGCGTGGAAACCCGCACGCGGCGGCCCTGCGACTACGGACATGCTGCGCGTCTTTTCAGATCGCAGCATGCCCGTACACCTTGCGGGGACGCAGCGTCCCCGCAAGGCATATCACAGGGCCCTATGGGACAGAGCGATCATCCCGGATGTGAAGAGTTAACACATCCGGCATGATCGCGTCCCATTAAGGGGGCGGGGCTTAGCGCCAAGCGGCTTCGCCGCTGCGGCGATACCGCCGCCCATCCGTACCGTGGAGTCATACCCTTAAGCTGGGGCTGCCATTTTTTATGTAATTAAAAGACTCAGCAGCTACTGAAAGAGCCCAACTTTTTAGGAAAAGCCATTCTTGATTGTGTGATCCCTGCACGGAGAGCAGAATCACAGTCCCCTACGCAGCCGCTCTTGGTGTGAAAAAGTGAGATCTTGTTCTTTGCATTGACGGAGTTCTGCTGCATAATCTGCTAAGCCTCAAATTGGGGAAAGGTAACTCTTAACCCACTGGCAGACATAGACAGAAAAGGGCATTTGGGCAAGAACAATATATGGACCCTTTACAGCCAAAGAGCTATTAAAAATGTAAAATTACCCCTGCTTTGGAGGTCGCACAGGTTGCACCAATGATATGCCCTCTACCGCTTTAAGGCCTTCATGATCTCTGAAATACAAGTGCTTCTAACTAAATTAGAATATCATCAAAAAGTTAATTAATTTCAGTTCCTCAATACAAAAAGTGAAAATCATATATTACATAGAGTCATTACAAACAGAGTGATCTACTTCAAGTGTTTATTTCTGTTAATGTTGATGATTATGGCTTACAGCCAATGAAAACCCCAAAGTCATTATCTCACTAAATTAGAATAATTAGCAAAACCACCTGTAAATGCTTCCTAAGCATTTAAAAAGGTCCCTTAGTCTGTTTCAGTAGGCTCTACAATCATGGGGAAGACTGCTGACTTGACAGATTTCCAGAAGGCAGTTATTGACACACTCCACAAGGAGGGTAAGCCACAAAAGGTCATTGCTAAAGAAGCTGGCTGTTCACAGAGTGCTGTATCCAAACATATTAATGGAAAGTTGAGTGGAAGGAAAAGTGTGGTAGAAAAAGGTGCACAAGCAACCGGGATAACCGCAGTCTTGAAAGGATTGTTAGGAAAAGGCTGTTCAAAAATTTGAGGGATATTCACAAGGAGTGGACTGTTGCTGGAATCATTGCTTCAAGAGCCACCACACACAGATGTATCCAGGACATGGGATCCGGGACATGGGCTACAAGTGTCGCATTCCTTGTGTCAAGCCACTTGCATATATGTAAAAGGGTTAAAGGTCGTGTCCTTTTATTTGATGCAGGCTCCAATGCTGAGCCCACATCTTTCCTCCTACATGGCAGCTGTTCTATGCACTGCTATGTGTAGGACAGGCGATTGGATGATTGCAGCTTCAAGCCTCCTAAGGGGATATTGCAGCCAGAAAAAGTAAAAAAAAAGTTTAATAAATATAAAAAAATAAGAAAACACAAAAGTTCAAATCACCCCCATTTTGCCCCATTGAAAACAAAACAATTTTAAAAATTGCATTCTGAAATGTCCAATCTATCAAAATATAAAGTAAGTTAATCAAATCGGTACATAGCATTACGCAAAAAAATCAAAGCCAGAATTTCGATTTTTGGTCCCGCAACATTGATTAAAGTGATATCTACCCCAAAGTGGTATGAATAAAAGGTCAGCTCGGGAAGCAAAAATCCCTGATCCAGCCACACATCCTGAAAAATAGAGATGCTATGGATCTCATAAAATGGTCACATAAGAAAATTATTTGTTTATTACAAATTTCAGATTTTTTTTCACAGTTTAAATAAAAAAGAACCTATAGAGTTGAAATTAGAAGTTTACATACACTATATAAAAAGACACATATGCAGGTTTTTCTCAATATATGACATGAAATCAAAATAAACCTTTCCTGTTTCCTGGTCAATCAGGATTACCATAATTATTAATATTTGCCAAATGCCAAAATAATGAGAGAGAGAATGTTTTAAGGCAGTTTCATAACTTACTGCAAAGTCAAAAGTTTACATATGCTAAGATTGCTATGCCTACAAACAATTCTGGACTGCCCATATGATGAGGTCATGTGTTTGTAAGCTTCTGACACATTTTTTGTGAACATCTAAGTTAACGTATTTTTAGCTTTGTAAGACACACTTTTTTCCCCCAAAGTTAGGAGAAAATGGGGGGTGCGTCTTACAAAGCGGACATGCCTTACCAATACCGTGCATTTAGGCCGCAGGCTGGGATGAGGGGGTGTCTGGGTGTCTCCGGGTGTCCGGAGCTTGCTGGACAGTGCTGCGTGTGTCTCCGGTGCCTAGCAGTGCTGCATGGGTATCCGTGCACTGCCTGGGGCTCTGCCGACATTTTTCGACAGGCCAGAGCCCCGGTAATTCCATGGTTCCCTGTGTGTGTGCTGTGGACTCTGGGAATATGGCCACCACCGGGGGCGCACATGCACAGATGGTGGTCTTGGGACCAAGATCTCGAGAGATAAGATTTCAGGGCTGAGATCTCATCTCTCGAGATCTTGGTCCCGAGATCACCATCTACATTTGTGCCACCCCCGGCGGTGGCCATATTCCCAGAGTCCACCGCACACGCACAGGGAACCATGGAATTACCGGGGCTCTGGCCTGTCGCAAAATGTTGGCAGAGCCCTGGGCAGCGCTGGACACCCACACAGCACCGCTGGGCACCGGAGACAGCCGCAGCACTGGCCAGCAACCACCGGGCACCCGGAGACACCTGGCAGCAGCACCGTACATGCACCAGCATTGGACATGCACCAGCACAAGACCCCAACACCAGCGCGCCACACCACACCACCATGTATTGATTAAAGGGGTTGGGTTTTACTATTAATGGCCCATCCTTAAGATATGTCATCAATGTCAGGTTGGTGGAGGTGTGACATCAGGCACCCTACGCAGATCAGCTGTTTCCTGTGTTGGCGGCACCCAGAACTGCTCAGTTATACATCTTCACAGCTCCATCTATGGCAGGGGTCTCAAACTGCATTCCTCAAGGGCCTGTGTATTGCACAGGTGATAATTTAATCACCTGCACAGATAATGATTCCAGCACATTGTGCAATGCTAAGGAAATCTTAAAGACACGCACGGTTTGCGGCCCTCGAGGAATACAGTTTGAGACCCCTGATCTATGGTATAGTGTCAACATCCAAGGACTGCACATCATTCACCTATTCAAGTCAATGTGGAGTGGATGTGCAGTACTGGCCACTATTCCATTGATGGAGCTGTGCAACTCAGTAACTGTACAGTTTCGGCAGCTGATAACACCTGGACAAGCTGCCCAACTGATAAGACATTGATGACCGATCCTAAGGGTAGGCCATTGATGTTAAAGTCCCGTACAACCACTGTAAATGCAAACAAGAAATGACAAAAACTCTATAAATTAGCAAAAGCTTAATTTCTTTTTAACTAGGAAACCTCCATAGCAATTAAACCAGTGCAGCTTATTTTAAAGTGCTGTACTTTGAAAGTGAAGTCCTGTTCAGGAAATAAAATGTTTACATGAATTTATTATACAAGAGTCTCGATATGAGCTCAGGGACCTTTATACCTCATAGCAATGGTATTACAATTTACTTACATCTTCATGCTGGCAGCTGAACAAACTTTTATGAACCGGGACAATTACACCTCCGGGAACAGCAATTGTAGGCAAAGTTATAAATAGATTAAGAAGTAAAATACTTTTTGGCACTTCTGTTATAGATAATACAAAAGTCCTGCTAAATCTATGGAACAGTCTCCCTCTTGTTACTAGCACATAAAGTAATTAAAGTTGACTTGTCAAAATTGTCTGTGGGAACAAGACGAAGCCGATTTTGGCACCTTGCACTGTTACCCTATAGAGAACTAAGTTTTGTTAATGATGTCATTTATTTGGGAATTATATCATTTTTTGACATAATTAATGCAAAATTAGGAACATATGGACAGGCATTAGTAAGTATTTAATTTGAAGATCAAGTCATTGTTTTTTTTTATAGTTTCCAAGGTAACCTTTTTGTTTTTCACATTTTTTAACCATTATTAATGTTACTGGCATTTAGCGGTTGTACAAGCAGATTTTTGGTCCATATTCATAAACAATACTTTGGATCGTTGTATGGAAGTTGGAATAAACTGGAAAATAAGAAACTTACCGTTAAAAATATTCTTAAGGGTTATGCATTTTTTTATTGGAGTAGACTACGGTAGTTTATATTAATTTGGGAACTTGGATAAACTTTTAATACTTGATTGATGCAGAGAATAAAAATAAACATGCACATGATAGCTCATGGGGACGTATTCAGGGAGTGCAAATCAAGAGGTCATTGACATTATTAATTAGCGGCTTGCATTTATTTGTAGAATAGATTGATTAGGTAGAAAACAGGAAGAATTACGGAGATAAAAATATTATGATTCTTGAAATAATGCATTAATAAAAAGTGCATCCTGCAGACCCAAAATAGGTCACTTCCAGAAAAATGGACCTCAAACGTCTCCTCAAAATCAGATAGTACTCACCCTCTGCTGCTCCGATCTTTGGCTGCAGCAGGGATATAATGTCGAAAGCTCACATCACAATTGTAGCCAATCACCAACCCCAGCGGCTCATGCCATGTACCTTGGCTGAGCAGTTGAGTTCAGTGATTGCCTGCAGTAGTGATGTGAGCTGCCAAAACACTGGAGACTTGAGCAGTGGTGGAGAGCTAACAGGTGCCAAGCATGGTTGCCAATTCGATTTTTTTCTTGGAGACTTATCAAAAAAATCACAGACAACAATTTTTAGAAATATATAGAAAAATAAGAATAAAAAAGACACAGCTAGCTCACCGACAGACAGAAGGAGCATGGAGATATCGTCCTGACCAAGACGTGCAGCAATGGAAGATGAAGAAAAGGTGTATACTCCAGCTTCTAAAATCATGAAATGCTTTATTGGTGCATATAAATATAGCGTGATTAAAATCCTTGCTCAAAGGTGGATGCAGTCATGAGGATAGACAATGCGTTTCGATATATGCGATCTAAATCATGTCTCATGACATGTTCTGTTTGGCGTATATCTGCCAGCCACATTCTGCCACTTATACTGTGTAGTGTAATACAGTGAACCTTTTTTTTTTGCAGCAGTCTCCCACACATAAAAAGGAAGATTTATATTGCCACTAAGTGCATCTGGGTCAGTTCTGTTTGGCGTATATCTGCCAGCCACTTTCTGACACTTAAACTGTGTAGTGTAATACAGTGGGCCTTATTTTTGCCGCAGTCTCCCACACATAAAAAGGGAGATTTATATCGCTACTAAGTGCATCTGCGTCAGTTCTGTTTGGCGTATATCTGCCAACCACGTTCTGCCACTTATACTGTGTAGTGTAATACAGTGGGCCTGTTTTTTTTTGCAGCAGCAGTGTCCCACACATAAAAAAAAGATATATATTGCCACTAAGTGCATCTGGGTCAGTTCTGTTTGGCGTATATCTGCCAGTCATTTTCTGCCACTTATACTGTGTAGTGTAATACAGTGGGCCTTATTTTTGCCACAGTCTCTCACACATAAAAAGGGAGATTTATATTGCCACTAAGTGCATCTGCGTCAGTTCTGTTTGGCGTATATCTGCCAGCCACTTTCTGCCACTTATACTGTGTAGTGTAATACAGTGGGTCTTATTCTTGCTGCAGTCTCCCACACATAAAAAGGGAGATTTATATTGCCACTAAGTGCATCTGGGTCAGTTCTGTTTGGCGTATATCTGCCAGCCATGTTCTGCCACTTATACAGTGGGCCTGTTTTTTTCTGCAGCAGTCTCCCACACATAAAAAGGGAGATTTATATTGCCACTAAGTGCATCTGGGTCAGTTCTGTTTGGCGTACATCTGGCAGCCACTTTCTGCCACTTATACTGTGTAGTGTAATACAGTGGGCCTGATTTTTGCAGCAGTCTCCCACACATAAAAAGGAGAGTTAAATTCTCAACAAGTTTACATACACCTTCTACCTTGTTTTACACTACCATATAACGGTTGATAGTTTGTTTACACTTTCCCAAAAATGAGGAAGTCTGGTGGAAGAGGCCATGGGCGGTCATTGCCAGCTGGTAATGATGGTGGTGGTGGTGGTGGAGGAGCGTCTGGTGGTAGTGGGAAAGGCAAAATAGCACCTAAGGCTCGAGTTGTTGAGCCAGCATCATTGTCTGGCTACACAAGGCCTCGAAGGCTCCCTTTTCTGGGAGTAGGAAAACCGCTTTTAAAGCCGGAGCAGCAGGAAAAAGTTTTGGCTTTTCTTGCTGACTCAGCCTCTAGCTCTTTCGCCTCCTCTTCCGAAAGCTCCAAATTTAAAAGCAGAGAGTCGTCAGTGGATGCTCACGGTTAGGAACAAGTCGCTTCCTTGTGTCCTTCACCCAAAGCAAAAGTGAAGGATGCGGTAGGTGACACTACAGTTTACTCCATGGAGCTCTTTACACATACTGTGCCAGGGTTAGAAAGGGAAATAGTTTACAGCCCATTACAAGATGAATCGGACATGGAGTGCACAGATGCACAGCCACAGCTAGATTTTTATGCTGTTCCATTGACTCAGATCACAACATTGCCCTCGCAGTGTACTCAGCCAGAATCTGACCCTGATGAGACTATGGTGCCTCGTCCCGAATGCTATAGCACCTTACACGGTGACACAGAAGAAGGTGCACAGGACATTGAAGAGGAGGTGATAGATGACCCGGTTGTAGACCCAAATTGGCAGCCATTGGGGGAACAGGGTGCCGCTGGCAGTAGCTCTGAAGCGGAGGAGGAGGAGCCGCAGCAGGCATCAACATCACAACAGCTTTCATCAGGCCAAAAACGTGTGTCAAAAACAAAACCAGTTTTAGGACAGCGTGGCCATCCGGTGAAAGCAGCACAGCGTGCAATGCCTGAAAAGGTATTCGATAGTAGGAAGAGTGCAGTGTGGCAATTTTTTAACCAAGATCCGAATAATCAGTGCAAAGTTATCTGTAAGAAATGCTCAAAGACCTTTAGCAGAGGGCAGAATGTCAAAAATTTAAATACAACATGCATGAGTAGACATTTAACCAGCATGCACTTGCAAGCCTGGACTAACTACCAAACGTCCCGTACCGTTGGTGCACCTGCTCAGAATGAAGGTAGTCAGCAACACTACATTGCTTCCCTCACTGTAAGCCCACCGGTTAGGATACCACCAGCAGCAAATGTGGAGGTATCGTCGCAAGGCCAAAGCAGTCAGGGAATCACAAGGCTTTTGGTAGGAAACACTGTATGTAGGTCAACATCGAGAATACCATCACCAACCCTCTCTCAATCCGCCATGTCCACCACCACCACCGCTTGTTCCACCATATGCACCTCTCCAGTCCAGCTCACCCTCCAAGAGACTCTCATTAGGAAAAGAAAGTACTCACCATCTCATCCACGTACACAGGGTTTGAACGTCCACAGTGCTAGACTAATCTCGTTAGAGATGATGCCCTACCGGTTGGTTGAAAGCGAAGCTTTCAAAGCCCTGATGGCCTACGCAGTACCACGCTATGACCTACCCAGTCGACACTTCTTTGCGAGAAAAGCCATCCCAGCCCTCCACCAGCATGTCAAAGACCGCATTGTCCATACACTCAGGCAATCAGTCAGTAGAAAGGTGCACCTCACAACAGATGCATGGACCAGTAGGCATGGCCAGGGATGTTACATGTCCATCATGGCACACTGGGTTAATGTGGTGGATGCAGGGTCCACAGGGGACAGCCATAGTGGGAAAGTTCTGCCTAGCCCAAGGTCTAGGAAACAGTTGCCAGTAATAATAATTATAATAATAATCTTTATTTATATAGCGCCAACATATTCCGCAGCGCTTTACAGTTTAACAGTTTCAAAGACAGCAGTCATAGGGTTCAACAACCCTCCTCCTCCTCCAGAAGCAAAAGCTCATCCACAGAGCGCAGTCACCCTACTACTCCTTCCGCAGCTGCCAGTGTTGCACACGAGGTGTCCCATTATGGAACAGCTAGTGGTAAGCATCAGCAGGCTGTGTTGGAAATGAAGTGTTTGGGCAACAACAGACACACCGCGGAAGTTCTGGCCGAGTTCTTGCAGCAAGAAACTCAGTCATGGCTGGGCAGTGTACATCTTGAGGCAGGCAAGGTAGTCAGTGATAACGGAAGGAATTTTATGGCTGCCACAGCCCTTTCAGAACTGAAACACATACCTTGCCTGGCTCACACCTTGAACCTGGTGGTGCAGTGCTTCCTGAAAAGTTATCCGGGGTTACCAGCCCTGCTCCTGAAGGTGCAAAGACTTTGCTCGCACATCCGTCGGTCGCCCGTACACTCCAGCTGTATGCAGAACCATCAGCGATCATTGAAGCTTCTGCAGCACCACCTAATAATCGATGTTGCAACAAGGTGGAACTCCACACTGCACATGCTTCAGAGGCTGTGTGAACAGAGGCGTGCTGTAATGTATTTGTGGGAGGATACGCATACACAGGCAGGCACTGGATGGCAGACATGGAGTTGTCTGGTGTGCAGTGGTCGAAGCTACAAGACCTCTGTCAAGTCCTTCAGTGTTTTGAGGAATGCACATGGCTGGTAAGTGCAGACGACGCCATCATAAGCATGAGCATCCCACTAATGCGTCTGCTGATGCAAAGTTTGAGGCACATTAAGGAGCAGGCGTCTGCAGCCGAGGAGGAGTGAAGCCTTGATGACAGTCAGCCATTGTCTGCTCAGGGAACTCTCCTGGATGAGGTGGCGGACGAAGACGAGGAGGAGGAGGAGGATGATGGGGATGAATATTTATGGAAGGAGGAAGCTTCTCAGGGGGCAATAGAAACTGGTGGCATTGCAAGGTCAGGTACAGGGTTTTTGCGGGAGACAACTGATGTTGATTTGCCAGAAAGTGCTCCTCAACACAGCACAAGCAGTGAATTGACACCTGGAACATTGGCCCACATGGCTGATTATGCCTTGCGTATCCTAAAAAGGGACCCCCGCATTATCAAAATGATGACCGATGACGATTACTGGTTGGCCTGCCTCCTGGATCCACGCTATAAAGGGAAATTGCAAAATATCATGCCACTTGAGAACCTTGAGCAAATATTGGCTACCAAACAAGCAACTCTTGTAGACCTTTTAGTTCAGGCATTCCCAGCACACAGCGGCGGTGATGGTTCTCACATGACCTGCAGGGGCAACATGGCAGAGGTGTTAGAGGTGCACAAATCAGAAGTGGCATTGGACAGAGGGATTTTATGACCAGGTTGTGGAGTGATTTTGCAATGACCGCAGACATGACAGGTACTGCTGCATCAATTCAAAGTGACAGGAGACAGCATTTGTCCAGTACGGTTACGAACTATTTTTCCTCCCTTATCGATGTTCTCCCTCACCCGTCATTCCCCTTTGATTTCTGGGCATCTAAAATAGACACCTGGCCTGAATTGGCAGAATATGCATTACAGGAGCTCGCTTGCCCAGCTGCTAGTGTGCTATCAGAAAGAGTATTCAGTGCTGCTGGTTCAATACTGACCGAAAAAAGGACTCGTCTGGCTACCCAAAATGTTGATGATCTAACCTTCATTAAAATGAACAAATCATGGATTTCAAATTATTTTGCCCCACCTTCCCCTGCTGACACATAGCTTTCCTGTAAAAAGGTCTTGCTTTTGGACTCCTCTTACTGACTGCTCCAATTCCTCCATTTGCAGCTGCTGAATGTCCACCATAGGCCATTTTTACACCTCCCTAAATGGGCTGACTCCCCCCACGGGGCCGTGGTCACCACTTGGTGCAAGCACCCGTGCGAGTGCCGTTTGCCTGGACAAGTGGGTGTGCCCTCTTTTGGGCGACGGCACTGGCACAGGGTCCCTCATAGTACAATGAAGTGTCTCTGGTGGTGGTGGTGCACACCCAACATCAGATGCACCGTTGTAATATGAGTGGCCCTGGGCCAGTACCGCCGCCCACGAGAGAGTGTTCCTCCCCAGCTCAAACAGTGCTCTACCACTTGCAAAACTTACCTCTCACTGCTCCACCACTGTTTAGTCTGTGCTGTTAAATCCTTCAATGGCACTGCCAATACAAATTTGCTGAAATGATAGATGATAGTAAGAATATACAGGAGCCCTGCCCTCCATTTAGACCTGTGAATACTGTGTGCGAAAAAACACTGTCTGCTATTCAGCAGAGGAACCCACCCCTGTACCTAGCTTTGCCACCTGTTTATTTAGGAAAAAATTTTTTGCAGACATTTAGCCCACTTTACTATTTTGGCCAACTAACTGTGTCAGCCACTTCTTCCAGTTGTCCTCCACCAAACAAAGCAATGCTGCCAGTTCACTCCTGTTACCTGTTTTGAACTGCATTTAGCCAACTTTTTTTTTGTAGGCCTGCTACCTGTGTCTGTCTGCACCACACATTACAGCTGTCCTCCACTGATCAAATCAATGCCGCCCGTTCACTCCTGTTACCAGTTTTGAACTGGATTTAGCCTACTTACTTTTTTGGGCCTACAAACTGTGTCTGCCCCTCATTACAGCTGTCCTCCGCTGAACAAAGCAATGACGCCACTTTACTCCAGTTACCAATTTTGAACTGAATTCAGCCTACTTTTTTATTTTAGGCCTACTACATGTGTCTGTCTGCGCCACTCGGGTCATTACAGCTGTCCTCCACTTAACAAAGCTGAGCTTCAATCTTCAGGCTTTCGGCCTGTATTTAGAGTATGAAACTGCATTTGGCCTACTAGTTTGGTTGGGCCTACTTATGGTGTCTGCTGCTCCTTGGTGTTCTCCTGTGCTTTTCTCCTGTGCTTCAATCTTCAGGCTTTCGGCCTATATTTAGAATATGAAACTGCATTTGGCCTACTAGATTGGTTGGGCCTACTTATGGTGTCTGCCGCTCCTTGGTGTTCTCCTGTGCCTTTCTCCTGTGCTTCAATCTTCAGGCTTTCAGCCTATATTTAGAATATGAAACTGCATTTGGCCTACTAGTTTGGTTGGGCCCTACTAATGGTGTCTGCCACTCCTTGGTGTTCTCCTCCACTGATCAAAGCTGAGCTTCAATCTTCAGGATTTCTGCCTGTATATAGAATATGAAACTGCATTTGGCCTACTAGTTTGGTTGGGCATACTTACAGTGTCTGCCGCTCCTTGGTGTTCTCCTCCACTGAACAAAGCAGTGCCGCCTGATTACTCCTGTTTCCAATTTTGAACTTTATTTGGCCCACTTTATTATTTGGGCCTACTAACTGTGTCTGCCACTCATTACAGTTGTCCTCCACTGAACAAAGCAATGCCGCCTGTTTAGTCCTGTTACCAATTTTGAACTGCATTTAGCCTACTTTATTCTTTGGGCCTATATCTGTGTTTCCTCCTCATCCTGCCCATTGCCCAGCCACTGCTAGATGAGTCTGCTGGTACATTGACCCAGACCACTACATTCCCCTTGCACTCTACACAGCTAGTATCTGACCCTGCTGAAAGTCTGGTTCCCTGTTGTGAAATTGGATTTTGGGCTCCCCCGGTGGCCACTGGTGGAATTGAACTTGTGTGCATCATCCCCTCTGTTCACCTGTTCCCATCAGGATGTGGGAGTCGCTATTTAACCTTGCTCCTCTGTCACTTCCATGCCGGTCAACATTGTAATCAGAAGCCTTTCTGTGCATGTTCCTGCTACCAGACAACTTCCAGCTAAGTCGGACTTTTGTCCTTGTTTGTTTTTTTGAATTTTGTTCCAGTTCACAGCTGCAGTTTCGTTTCTGTGTCTGGAAAGCTCTTGTGATCTGAAATTGCCACTCTGATGTTATGAGTTAATACTAGAGTCTTAAAGTAATTTCAGGATGGTGTATTGATAGGGTTTTCAGCTGACCATGAAAGTACCCTTTCTGTCTTCCTGCTATCTAGTAAGCGGACCTCGATTTTGCTAAACCTATTTTCATACTACGTTTGTCATTTTCATCTTAATCACCGCCAATATATGTGGGGGCCTCTGTCTGCCTTTCGGGGAAATTTCTCTAGAGGTGAGCCAGGACTATATTTTCCTCTGCCAGGATTAGTTAGTCCTCCGGCCGGCGCTGGGCGTCTAGGGATAAAACGCAGGCTACGCTACCCGGCTACTGTTAGTTGTGCGGCAGGTTTAGTTCATGGTCAGTTTAAGTTTCCATCCTTCCAAGAGCTAGTTCCTATGTATGCTGGGCTATGTTCTCTTGCCATTGAGAACCATAACAGTTTGACCGGCCCACAAAGGGTTAAATTAATTGGCAGAGAAAGGAGAGAAAAAAGAAGTCTGCTGAAAATTTTTTTTTTTTTTTTCCTTCAGTTCTGAGTGTGCTTTCAATTGAATCACTTGCAAGTCTGCCTATATTGCAGCCTTCCTCTCTCTCTCTCCTTCTAATCCTGGAATGGCTCTGTGTTCACCTGTTTAAAATGGATATTCAGAGTTTAGCTGCAGGTTTGAATAATCTCACCACGAAAGTTCAAAATTTACAAGATTTTGTTGTTCATGTTCCTATATCTGAACCTAGAATTCCTTTGCCTGAATTTTTCTCGGGGAATAGATCTTGCTTTCAAAATTTCAAAAATAATTGCAAGTTGTTTTTGTCCCTGAAATCTCGCTCTGCTGGAGATCCTGCTCAGCAGGTCAGGATTGTGATTTCCTTGCTCCGGGGCGACCCTCAAGATTGGGCTTTTGCATTGGCTCCAGGGGATCCTGCGTTGCTCAATGTGGATGCGTTTTTTCTGGCCTTGGGGTTGCTTTATGAGGAACCTCATTTAGAGCTTCAGGCGGAAAAAGCCTTGATGTCCCTATCTCAGGGGCAAGATGAAGTTGAAATATACTGCCAAAAATTCCGTAAATGGTCTGTGCTTACTCAGTGGAATGAGTGCGCCCTGGCGGCGAATTTCAGAGAGGGTCTCTCTGATGCCGTTAAGGATGTTATGGTGGGGTTCCCTGTGCCTGCGGGTCTGAATGAGTCCATGACAATGGCTATCCAGATCGATAGACGTCTGCGGGAGCGCAAACCTGTGCACCATTTGGCGGTGTCTACTGAGAAGACGCCAGAGAATATGCAATATGATAGAATTCTGTCCAGAAGCGAACGGCAGAATTTTAGACGAAAAAATGGGTTGTGCTTTTATTGTGGTGATTCAACTCATGTTATATCAGCATGCTCTAAGCGTACTAAGAAGCTTGATAAGTCAGTTTCAATTGGCACTTTTCAGTCTAAGTTTATTCTATCTGTGACCCTGATTTGTTCTTTATCATCTATTACCGCGGATGCCTATGTCGACTCTGGCGCCGCTTTGAGTCTTATGGATTGGTCCTTTGCCAAACGCTGTGGGTATGATTTAGAGCCTCTTGAAACTCCTATACCTCTGAAGGGGATTGACTCCACCCCATTGGCTAGTAATAAACCACAATACTGGACACAAGTAACTATGCGAATTAATCCGGATCATCAGGAGATTATTCGCTTTCTTGTGCTGTATAATCTACATGATGTGTTGGTGCTTGGATTGCCATGGCTGCAATCTCATAACCCAGTCCTCGACTGGAACGCTATGTCTGTGTTAAGCTGGGGATGTAAGGGGATGCATGGGGACGTACCTTCGGTTTCCATTTCGTCATCTATTCCCTCTGAGATTCCTGAATTCTTGTCTGACTATCGTGACGTTTTTGAAGAACCTAAGCTTGGTTCATTACCTCCGCACCGGGAGTGCGATTGTGCCATAGATTTGATTCCGGGTAGTAAATACCCTAAGGGTCGTTTATTTAATCTGTCTGTGCCTGAACATGCTGCTATGCGAGAATATATAAAGGAGTCCTTGGAAAAGGGACATATTCGTCCTTCGTCATCTCCCTTAGGAGCCGGTTTTTTCTTTGTGGCTAAGAAAGATGGCTCTTTGAGGCCGTGTATTGATTATCGGCTTTTGAATAAAATCACGGTTAAATATCAATATCCGTTGCCACTGCTGACTGATTTGTTTGCTCGCATAAAGGGGGCCAAGTGGTTCTCTAAGATAGATCTCCGTGGGGCGTATAATTTGGTGCGAATTAAGCAGGGGGATGAGTGGAAAACCGCATTTAATACGCCCGAGGGCCACTTTGAGTATTTGGTGATGCCTTTTGGCCTTTCTAATGCCCCTTCAGTCTTTCAGTCCTTTATGCATGACATTTTCCGTGATTATTTGGATAAATTTATGATCGTGTATCTGGATGATATTCTGATTTTTTCGGATGACTGGGACTCTCATGTCCAGCAGGTCAGGAGGGTTTTTCAGGTTTTGCGGTCTAATTCCTTGTGTGTGAAGGGTTCTAAGTGCGTTTTTGGGGTTCAAAAGATTTCCTTCTTGGGATACATTTTTTCCCCCTCTTCCATCGAGATGGATCCTGTCAAGGTTCGGGCTATTTGTGATTGGACGCAACCCTCTTCTCTTAAGAGTCTTCAGAAATTTTTGGGCTTTGCTAACTTTTATCGTCGATTTATTGCTGGTTTTTCTGATGTTGTTAAACCATTGACTGATTTGACTAAGAAGGGTGCTGATGTTGCTGATTGGTCCCCTGCTGCTGTGGAGGCCTTTCGGGAGCTTAAGCGCCGCTTTTCTTCCGCCCCTGTGTTGCGTCAGCCTGATGTTGCTCTTCCTTTTCAGGTTGAGGTCGACGCTTCTGAAATCGGAGCTAGGGCGGTTTTGTCGCAAAGAAGTTCCGACTGCTCCGTGATGAAACCTTGTGCTTTTTTTTCTCGTAAATTTTCGCCCGCCGAGTGGAATTATGATATTGGGAATCGGGAGCTTTTGGCCATGAAGTGGGCTTTTGAGGAGTGGCGTCATTGGCTTGAGGGGGCTAGACATCAGGTGGTGGTATTGACCGACCACAAAAATTTAATTTATCTTGAGTCCGCCAGACGCCTGAATCCTAGACAGGCGCGCTGGTCATTGTTTTTCTCTCGGTTTAATTTTGTGGTGTCATACCTACCGGGTTCTAAGAATGTTAAGGCGGATGCCCTTTCTAGGAGTTTTGAGCCTGACTCCCCTGGTAATTCTGAACCTACAGGTATCCTTAAGGATGGAGTGATATTGTCTGCCGTTTCTCCAGACCTGCGGCGGGCCTTGCAGGATTTTCAGGCGGATAGACCTGATCGTTGCCCACCTGGTAGACTGTTTGTTCCTGATGATTGGACCAGTAAAGTCATTTCTGAGGTTCATTCTTCTGCGTTGGCAGGTCATCCTGGAATCTTTGGTACCAGGGATTTGGTGGCAAGGTCCTTCTGGTGGCCTTCCCTGTCACGAGATGTAAGAGGCTTTGTGCAGTCTTGTGACGTTTGTGCTCGGGCCAAGCCTTGTTGTTCTCGGGCTAGTGGATTGTTGTTGCCTTTGCCTATCCCTAAGAGGCCTTGGACGCACATTTCGATGGATTTTATTTCGGATCTTCCTGTTTCTCAGAAGATGTCTGTCATCTGGGTGGTGTGTGACCGTTTCTCTAAGATGGTCCATTTGGTTCCCCTGCCTAAGTTGCCTTCTTCTTCCGAGTTGGTTCCTCTGTTTTTTCAAAATGTGGTTCGTTTGCATGGTATTCCGGAGAATATCGTTTCTGACAGAGGAACCCAATTCGTGTCTAGATTTTGGCGGGCATTCTGTGCTAGGATGGGCATAGATTTGTCTTTCTCGTCTGCTTTCCATCCTCAGACTAATGGCCAGACCGAGCGGACGAATCAGACTTTGGAGACATATTTGAGGTGTTTTGTGTCTGCAGATCAGGATGATTGGGTTGCTTTTTTGCCTTTAGCGGAGTTTGCCCTCAATAATCGGGCCAGCTCTGCCACCTTGGTGTCTCCTTTTTTCTGTAATTCGGGGTTTCATCCTCGATTTTCCTCCGGTCAGGTGGAATCTTCGGATTGTCCTGCAGTGGATGCTGTGGTGGAGAGGTTGCATCAGATTTGGGGGCAGGTGGTGGACAATTTGAAGTTGTCCCAGGAGAAGACTCAGCTTTTTGCCAACCGCCGGCGTCGGGTTGGTCCTCGGCTTTGTGTCGGGGACTTGGTGTGGTTGTCTTCTCGTTTTGTCCCTATGAGGGTTTCTTCTCCTAAGTTTAAGCCTCGGTTCATCGGCCCGTACAAGATATTGGAGATTCTTAACCCTGTGTCCTTCCGTTTGGACCTCCCTGCATCTTTTTCTATTCATAATGTTTTTCATCGGTCATTGTTGCGCAGGTATGAGGTACCGGTTGTGCCTTCCGTTGAGCCTCCTGCTCCGGTGTTGGTTGAGGGCGAGTTGGAGTACATTGTGGAAAAAATCTTGGACTCCCGTGTTTCCAGACGGAAACTCCAGTATCTGGTCAAATGGAAGGGATGCTGTCAGGAGGATAATTCTTGGGTGACTGCCTCTGATGTTCATGCCTCCGATCTGGTCCGTGCCTTTCATAGGGCTCATCCTGATCGCCCTGGTGGTTCTGGTGAGGGTTCGGTGCCCCCTCCTTGAGGGGGGGGTACTGTTGTGAAATTGGATTTTGGGCTCCCCCGGTGGCCACTGGTGGAATTGAACTTGTGTGCATCATCCCCTCTGTTCACCTGTTCCCATCAGGATGTGGGAGTCGCTATTTAACCTTGCTCCTCTGTCACTTCCATGCCGGTCAACATTGTAATCAGAAGCCTTTCTGTGCATGTTCCTGCTACCAGACAACTTCCAGCTAAGTCGGACTTTTGTCCTTGTTTGTTTTTTTGCATTTTGTTCCAGTTCACAGCTGCAGTTTCGTTTCTGTGTCTGGAAAGCTCTTGTGATCTGAAATTGCCACTCTGATGTTATGAGTTAATACTAGAGTCTTAAAGTAATTTCAGGATGGTGTATTGATAGGGTTTTCAGCTGACCATGAAAGTACCCTTTCTGTCTTCCTGCTATCTAGTAAGTGGACCTCGATTTTGCTAAACCTATTTTCATACTACGTTTGTCATTTTCATCTTAATCACCGCCAATATATGTGGGGGCCTCTGTCTGCCTTTCGGGGAAATTTCTCTAGAGGTGAGCCAGGACTATATTTTCCTCTGCCAGGATTAGTTAGTCCTCCGGCCGGCGCTGGGCGTCTAGGGATAAAACGCAGGCTACGCTACCCGGCTACTGTTAGTTGTGCGGCAGGTTTAGTTCATGGTCAGTTTAAGTTTCCATCCTTCCAAGAGCTAGTTCCTATGTATGCTGGGCTATGTTCTCTTGCCATTGAGAACCATAACAGTTCCCCTTCCCGCATACTATGCCACCTTACACGGGGACAAAGAGGAAGGTACAGATGAAAGTGCAGGTTCCTTCATCAGGTGGGGGGCATACTCGTTGGCGATGTCACTGGCACAGGGCCCCTCATAGTACGCAAAAGTGTCTCTGCCGGTGGGAGGCGCCCCCGCCATCAAACACCGTCGTACTTTGAGGGGCCCTGTGCCAGTGCCAATGCGAGTGAGTGTGCCACCCCCGCTTGCTCAGGATCACAGCACTTGCAAAGTTGAAATACTTACCTCTCCCTGCTCCACCGCCGTGCACTAGTCCGCGTTTCCTGGGCCCACGAAAAACTTGAGCCAGCCCTAACACCCCCACAACTTTAGCCAAATGACCCCCAATTTTCAATGCCCAACTATTATTATAAGGTAAATTAAGATTGACAAGCTTAAGTAACAAGAATTGATGTTTTTGGCATTAAAATGGGCACTGTAAGTGTTTTCCTGTCCTCCACTCAATGCTGACTTTGCTTCCCCATTGACTTGCATTGGGTTTCGTGTTTCAGTCGGATACCCGACTTTTCGCAATAATCGGCCGATTTCACCTGACCTGACTTTTGACAAAGTCAAGGTTTCGCGAAACCCGACTCGATCCTAAAAAAGTAAAAGTCGCTCAACTCTAATCACAAGTATGTAAATCAATATTGAGCGATCATGTGATGAACTACTAAAATGGCAAGCTGAACATCCTAACATTGTGTATCTTCTGGCAATTCCATAAGATACCGTACCTGATGAAAATTAGAAAAAACTAAAATTAATGATATTGAAAAGATTTTGTATAAATGAAAGGTGGACCCTCAGAATCAAGTACTCTGCTAGGCCAAATGTTCCCCAGTCTACTACTGTCTGCTTTTAATTGGTGCTGAATTCATGTATGGTGGTTCTTGTGCTGTATTTATGTACTGATGATAGCTCTGGTGCTGAATTCATGAACTGCTGATGGTTCTGGTGATGACTTTATATACTAATTGTTGTTCTAGTGATTTATTCATATACTAATGGTGGTTCTGGTGATGTATGAATGGCCAACACACAGCACAAACACCTAGTGAAGAGAGCTAAAAAAAACATACCTTCCACGTGGTCTCAGACAGAAATATGAGAACAAATTAAGTGGTTCCCCTCTTGCAGTCTCCTGCTAATTAGGTCAAGTCCCAGTAGCATGTGGCAATCCAAAACTGGTCAGAGCAGTGCAATTACAGTTTTCTACATAATTGCTCTGCCTGACAGTATTACACATGTCTAAGGCTAGGTTCACATTGCGTTAGTGGGTGATCGCTAACGGACAGTGTTGCACGGCGAAAATGTCGCAATTAACGCCGTGCAATGGGTCCGTTAGCGCACCCATTGACAGCAATGTAAATTTCGCCTGCAGCGCATCACTAGCGCGTGCCTTTTTCGGCTCGCGCTAGTGATGTGCCGTTCTTCTGTGACGCGCCTCGGACGCTGCAAGCAGCGTCCGCGGCGCGCCCAAGGTCCGTTCCCCGCTCTCGCAGATCGGGGATCTGCGAGAGCGGGGACGTTAACGCGACCCCTGAACGCGGCCCCTAAATAAACATTG
Source organism: Ranitomeya variabilis (assembly GCF_051348905.1). Classification (NCBI taxonomy): domain Eukaryota; kingdom Metazoa; phylum Chordata; class Amphibia; order Anura; family Dendrobatidae; genus Ranitomeya; species Ranitomeya variabilis. Next base: position 1,108,351,004 of record NC_135232.1, on the reverse strand, counting down.
CGTTAGCGCAATCCGCTAGCGCTAGCGCTAAACGGATTGCCCTAACGCAATGTGAACCTAGCCTTATAAGGGCAATTGGAGACTTTACAAAATGTGTGACTCATAGAAAATCGATTATTTGTTACTAGAGGGTTTTTTTTAAAAAAAAACTTCATCAAAGTTGGTAGATCTATATTACAAAAGATTTGATCATTCTTAAAAGTAATTTACCTGCAGTTTACCACTATAACTACAGGTAAAGAGCATTTTTTTTGCCAACAGGTTACTTTTTAAACATGTATTGCTTGTGTTAAAGCCTATATTTAAAATTTAGAGAAAATATCAAGAGTTCAGTGTGAGGATTTTGGGAAGCTCCTGCAATTGGACTTCTGGACCAGCAGCCAGTAGGCGACATTGGTATAAAACACCTATGCTGGAGTGAAAGCGAGCTTTCTTCCCTGTCTTGTAAAAACTGAATGCAAGGGGCAAGTGTAGCCAATTAGCAGAAGCTAAAACAAAAATGTATAGTCTTAAACAGATGGGGCTTTGTGTGCGGTGATTATTGCTAGCAATTGATCCAGCATGATTTACTCCTACCTGTGTAGTCTTTGAGTGTTTGGAGAAGTGTGTATGCGAATATATTATTTGTTTAATTGTCTTGTCTGATTGCGTTCTGTGCCTGCGGTTACCTTGCAGGGCAGTAAATTACGCTCTTACCTCATCAGGTTGGTCAGGGACTATATTTAGCGGAGTCTTGCACTGAACACTATTAAATCACTGCTGCTTTAAGTGAAGTGCTTTTTGTGTGGAGCTTGCTGTTATTAGAGATGGATTAACACGTGGAGTAATTCCACATTAACCAGATTTGCTTCTAAATCTCTCCCTATTTGAATATTTATTGTTTGCCATTATCGTACCTCCATAGGTCATAAACATATGCATAAGGGATTTGAAATAGATATGTTCGGGGTTCTAGAATTAATGTCCCAAAAATTACCACTTTATTGAAGGGGAATTTTATACCTGGATAGATTTTTATGTATTTTACGAAAACATATTTTAACTGCTTAATGACCACCAAAACGCCTTTTAACGGTGGCAGCTAAGGGTATATATTCCTCAGCGTCGCTTTTTAACGGCGCTGAGAAATAAGTGTATAGTGCCCCACAGAGTTGGAAAATCTCCGGGGTCTCGAATAACAGGGGTAGCTGAGACGCCGAAGAACATGATTCAGGTCAGTTTTTACTGTCCCCGTCGCAATCCACTGATATGATCTAGCATACCAAAGGAGAAAGAAATGGGGTCCCCCGAGCCCCCTAATACCTCCTCCATCCCCGGATCCTCCTGCTCCGTCTTCTGGCACTCCACGTCATCTTCCTGGAAGAAAGTGGCAGGCGCATGACTAGTACGCACACCAAGATCTGCTGGCTGATACCTGGCAACAATAGGAGATTTTACCTATTGGTTCATTTTGATCACTGTGATAGACCCTAAAATTGTAAATCAAACCCTCCTTTGTCACCCCCTTAATTAGATAAAAATAATAAAATAATTTATTTTTTTCCATTCTTCGCAGTTAGGGTTGGGGATAGGGTTGGGGTTAGAGCTGGGGTTAGAGCTAGGGTTAGGGTTGTGTTTGGGTTAGGGTTGTGTTGGGGTTATGGCTGTGGTTAGGGTTGTGTTGGGTTAGGGTTGGGTTTAGGGCTGTGTTAGGGTTGGAGTTAGATTTGGAGGGGTTTCCACTGTTTAGGCACATCAGGGGGTCTCCAAACCTGACGTGGTGCCTGCCATCAATTCCAGATATTTTTGCGTTCAAAAAGTCAAACGGTGCTCCCTCCCTTCCGAGCCCTGACATTCACCTAAACAGTGGATTTCCCCCACATATGGGGTATTGGTATACTCAAGAGAAATTACTCAATATATTTTGTGGATTAATTTCTCCTGATACCCTTGTAAAAATAAAAAAGTTTGGGTCTAAAGTAAATTTTTTGAGAAAAAAGTTAAATGTTAATTTTTTCATTCCACATTGCTTTAGTTCTCCTGAAGCATGTGAAGGGTTAATAAACTTCTTGAATGTGGTTTTGAGCACCTTAAGGGGTGCAGTTTTTAGACTGGTGTCACTTTTGGGGTATTTTCTATCATATTGACCCCTCAATGTCATTTCAAATGTGAGGTGGTCCCTAAGGAAATAGTTTTGTAAATTTTGTTGGAAAAATGAGAAATCGCTATTCAACTGTTAACCCTTATAACTTCCTAAAAAAAATAATAATGTTTCCAAAATTGTGGTGATGTAAAGTGGACATGTAGGAAATGTTATTTATTAATTATTTTATGTGACATGATTCTCTGATTTAAGGGCACAAAAATTAAGTTTGAAAATTTTCAACATTTTTGCCAAATTTCAGCTTTTTTCATAAATAAACGCAAGTTTAATTGAAGAAATTTTACCACTAACATGAAGTGCAATATGTCACGAAAAAACAAACTCAGAATCAGTGGGATACATAGAAGCATTTCAGAGTTATAACTTCATAAATTGACTGGTCAGAATTGTAAAAATTGGCTTGGTCATTAAGGTCAAAATTGGCTCGGTCACTAAGGGGTTAATCTATCAATGTTATAAGATTATTGTAATTATTGTTTTGTACTCATTTTCATTAATTGTGGCTTCAATTTTAGGAACATTTTAAATATTTTATTTTTCTGTACATAACAACATTGAGGAGACTGTCCAGGACTTTAAAGGGGTTGTTCACTACTGAACAACCCCTTATTAAATGCTGCCCATCAGCAATAAGAAAAACCCTATACTTACCTCCCAGTCTGGTGCCTCGATTGGTACCTTTATTATCTCAGCTCAGTGTGCTCAGGAGCCACTTAACATTAGCTGAATAGCTGCAGTGGTCATGTAACTTAAACAATCATTGGCCAGTGATTGGCTGCAGCCTTCACTAGTCGATCAAATGGACTGCGCATGCACATTAGTGCATATGTGTTAACACAACGGCTCATTTTTTCTGTTTATACTGGTGTACCATTCAGTGGTATAAAGCAATCTATTGATTTAGATGGTCAGCAAAAGCTGTTTAAATTAATAGTACAAGTAAATATAAATAAGTAGTTTTTTATGAGAAAAATATGCTTATTTTTACATTTATGCTGAACTTCTTTTCTCTGCTCTTCAATACATCATTAATGTTGAAAAATGGCTAACATTTGTCTTGGTCAAAACAAGTACTGCCAGCTGAGTTAGGAATTAAATTACAGCTGCCTAGTAAAGTCTTTGGCGAGTATCTAGTAATTGCTGATCTCACCCCAGTGCTGGATTCACAGATATCCTGCTCAGTACTGCTGTAAAAGTCTTCCATGCTATTTACTAGTTTTAAACATGTGCTTTCTAGATATAAGAGAGCAGAAATCTTTAATATATCTGTGTAGTTTGTATGGGAGACATCCACTGTAATGGAGAGAAACAGAAAATTAGAGGCAGCGTTCAGTGGAAAAAAAACTAGTATAATAAAGCTAATAATAAAATAAAGCTAATAAAACTAGTAAAATTCCCAGCTGCAGCCACTATTCAGTTAATGGAACTGTGCAACTTCATGACTGATAACTTCCAGCCGTTGCCGACACCGAGGACAGCTGATCGATGGGATGCACCACAATCGATCTTAAAGTACCAGACCACCCCTTTAAGTCTTGATTACACAAAACATATTTGGTGTAGTTTTACATGCATTTGTTCATCCTCTTCTCGACGTAGGAAGTAATAGTACATGCTTCTTCTGGTGCTGGTGTATGAAATGTGCTCAGGAACTGCCTGTGACAGCAATGACCGGAACAAGCTTTGACCACCGCTTTTTAACCGTTGGAACGCTACTGTCAATCTCTGATTGTAACTTGCAGATGAATTGCCACGGCATCGTAGGTCCTACCGAAAGCTCCTAATGCTGTTATTTTAGTCCTGTTATGAAGTCTCGTTTTTGGCTGGACTTTGAAGAAGAACATCATTTTTCCTTGCAAGTTCAAGTCCCCTAAGAAAACTAAAGACATTTAAAACATTTTAAAATATATAAAGTTACAAAAAAGGCAACCACAAACAAAATCCAACACAAATAATTTTTATTTTAGTATTAGTTACATGACTAAGACAAATTAAAAATATGAAGAATCGTCATGTTAACAAAAATATCAAAGGAGTGTATACAAAATTATAGTTCATATATGATAGTAAAACTCAGATGTCAAGTGCTCCACTGCTGATAAATATGCTGAAGATGGTACTATAGTTAAGAGCCTCCTCAATAGTACATAAGCTATTAAAATAAAGTATACAGGTGCTTCTCACAAAATTAGAATATCATAAAAAGTTAATTAATTTCAGTTCTTCAATACAAAAAGTGAAACTCATATATTATATAGAGTCATTATAAACAGAGTGATCTATTTTAAGTGTTTATTTCTGTTAATGTTGATGATTATGGCTTACAGCCAATGAAAACCCAAACGTCATTATCTCAGTAAATTAGAATAATTAACAAAAAACACCTGCAAAGGCTTCCTAAGCTTTTAAAAAGGTCCCTTAGTCTGTTTTAGTAGGCTCCACAATCATAGGGAAGACTGCTGACTTGACAGATATCCAGAAGGCAGTCATTGACACACTCCACAAGGAGGGTAAGCCACAAATAGTCATTCATTGTTAAAGAAGCTGGCTGTTCTCAGAGTGCTGTATCCAAGCATGCACTGGCTCTACATTGCGGCCGGCCGTCAGTGAGGTTGACAGCAATAGCTGTTGACTGAACAAACTTTCATCTGACATTTAGGTGCATGGGCAAATATTGTGTGTATATATATATATATATATATATATATATATATATATATGCAAATAAATAATATTCCTAGGGGAAACTGTATTGTACTAATTTCTTCTCTGTATTCCGCCTCACAGCAGAAAACTCTAGTCAGTAGACCTCCCTTCTATGATATCCACTTTCCCTAACAGATCGATAGAAAGGGGTTGTCGAGATGAGTGAACCCACTACATCTTACGTTTAAAAATATATCACTTTTTTCCGATTATGAAAAATTTACAAAAAGTGTTGCCCAAGAAGAAGCTAACAGGCGAAACATAATGTTGGTTAGAATGGGCGTACCACATGCTTGATATTTTTACTTGCCGTTAACTCACCTATGTTTGTGAGTAGAATAAAGATCACAAGGAAAACGCATGACAGTTTTTTTTTTTTGCCTGTGATGACTTCTGGAACCACTGATCTCAAACGTACTGAAAGCAATACCATTGGTATACACTGTAAGCTTGACAGATATGGAGGATGATGCAGATTCTGCTCTAAATATTATGGATGAGATACATTTGTATTTTATTTACTTTTACCCTAAGAAGTTATGGTAGTATTGGGCCGCTTTGCTGAACTTCACCTTGCTATGATCTAGCTGGTGTCTTTCTGATGGAAATAGTGACCGGTTCAATAATTATTGTGTTATATTGCAAAAGTAATCTGTCTTTAGAATTAATTAACTTACCATGTTAATTTTTTAACTGTTTAAATATCTTAAAATATTACAGTTATTCTGTTCATTACTTTCCATGCTTAGCTATAATTGAAAATGTTTATGAGAATTTAGGCAATAAATAAGAAATTACTCTGCCTTAATTGTTGATAACAAGGTCTCCAGTAGGAAGCTATTATGTTAAATGACATTCTAAAACTTTTAGACTTTAATAGGTTTAAAATAATATCACTTTTTTTTCTTCAAAATTTTAAAAATAAATATTGTTGATTTTATGAATAAATACATTTTGTTAAATGATTTAGAAAGCTCTGTTTATTCATATACAGACAGTGTTTAGAATATGTAGTAGCCAGCATGTCTGCAGATATATTTATGTTGGACTGTTTAGATTGGCTTCACCTCTGTAATAATTTATAACAGATTCAATGTAAACTTGCCACTGAGAAGGTCATAAAGATTTAACATTTTAACCATCATAACTTCACATATACCTGCATAGTTATTTTTCACATTGAAAATATTGTTAATTATTTTTGTTAATATAGACATATAAAAAGAATATTTTTTAAATAATTAAAATCACTAACGTTTTGTCAAGAAATCAATTAATTTACATTGTTTAAATTTTCAACCTATTTTTTTTTTTGCACATTTTTGAAGCCCACTGAAGAGCAATGAGGAAATCCTAGGCTCCTCCACCACAGGTTGTTAAATCGAAGTTTACTAGTCACAGTTTAAATGTTGTACATGTAGTTAAAAAAAATTCCACATGTTATATGAGTAGCTAGGCTTTCATAAACTCAGCAGCTGGGAAACTAGTCTTTTCCCATTTATTCAAGAAATCTTGTGCTAGAAGGACTGGAGCCAGCACACTATACCTGGTGCATATGACTTGGCTTGCCGAACTCAGTGTTGGCGATTTCATTTACTCAACAGGAAATCTTTGAAATTGTCCTGTGTGTATTATTATTTTTCCTTACATTACATTGTGGGTGGCTTTATGTTACAGGACTCCAAGTATACAGTTCTTAGTACAATACTTCTGCCCTGATTTTAAGTGTTGTGGCAGTGGTTCACTTCCAGAGTAACATACTAGCAAAGCTGATGGTTATGGCATCTACTAACATATTATTATACTGAGTTTTCTTGTATTCACTCATTTTCTAGCTATTATTAAAGGATTTGTCCGGTCACAATATACTGATGACTAGAGATGAACCGATCTGCCGAAATTCGAATTTGCCAGATCATGCGGATTTTCACAAGAAATGCGATACACAGCTAAATAATTTTCTGCAAATTAAAAATGTTCCTTGTTATGCTCTAGGATCACTCCAGACCTCAAAGCATAATAAATGTAATACGTAAAAAGAAAAAAATTACTTACTCACTTACTCACCATTCCGCTCACCTCTCTGGACCCTCTGCTCTGTAATATACCGTGTCCGGTCCTGGTTGCATCTTCTTTTCACCATACTGAGAGTTCAAATTATGGGACTCCCTCATGCTAGGCTGGAGCTTCCGACTCTGATGAGGTCCAGTGCAGTTATGCGCATGCTCGCGGGCATGAGCTGTCCCTCTATGCATTTGAAGGGTTGTGCTGCCCTACTGCTAGAATCTTGTCTGAGTAGATTTTTGGCCAGGGGGTCATAACAGACAGCCGCTTTCACCTATCAACAGAGAATGCTGTCAGGCTCACTGTCATAAAAATGAAGAAAGCCTGGATTAGCCCCCAATTTTCCACACCACTAGATAACAGCAGCAAATAAAGTGTTTTTAATATGCAATATTTGATTTAGGCCCTCCATTTGTTGTCTTCAAGGGTGTATGGATGACCATCTTTATAATTTTTTTCTGGCATTATGACTGTAGGAGTACAGTAACTACACTTTAAAAATATTTGAATATGGCATGCCAGTTGTTACCTTTCAGGGGTCTATGGCTGACTGGATGACCCTCATTACAATTTTTTCAACTATACTTTAAATATATTTACATTCCAAAATTTGTTGTGGATTCAGTTAGTCATCCATACAGTTTACATTTACATACAGTGGTATGTAACAATGTGGTATGTAACAATATGGTATGTAAAGCGTAAATGTTTTTTATCCAATTACTCACCCATACAGTGTTACTTGCTTTGTGGTACATTTCTGTTTTATATAACACTCCAAAAAAGTGTTGAAAAATGTGTCTGGATTTAATTACTCTTCCATAAAGTATTACGTGCTTTGTGTTAAATTTGGATGGCATATGACAGTCCAAAAAATGTTTCAAAATGTTTTATGGATTCAATTAGCCATCTGTACAATTTAACACAGTTCCTGTTACATTAAAGTGGTTTATAAAAATAATAAAAAAAACCTTCTAAAAATGTTTATGGATTCAATAAATCATGCGTACAGTTTAAAGTGGTTCTTGTTACATTGTGGCAGCATATAAAACAAAAACAACCCAACATTTTTTATGGATTTAATTATTCATCCACAGAGCCAGCTTAACGTGGTTCTTGTCATATTATGATGGTAGATAAAACTCTCAAAAAACCTTCCAGATTTTTTATGGATTCAATTAATCATCCATACAATTCAATGTGCTTTGTGTAAAAATATGATGGGTTTACAGTTTTAAAAACTGCTTGGCCTGGTACAGTTCACAAAATATTTTTGTTCAAAATATTGACTATTGTCATATATACTGTAGAACTTGGTTTGTGTGCAGTTTGATTGTTTGAAATAAAAAGAAAAATTCACCTCCTACATGTGTACAAATTTGGTCCCTCATTACTCTGTCACTATTTCTCCCCAATTGGCATCTCCCACCTTGTACCACCATGTATCCAGAACATCACATGTGTCCTTACTAACACAGTTACTTTGATTGTTCACTTAACGACGGACACATGGACAAGCGCTGATACTAAAGGGACTCTATATTTCACTGACAGCACACTGGATGCACTTTGTGGAGGCCAGGGCTGAATCCTACCCTTGCATTTCATTTGTGCTACCGACGTTGAGGATTGATGGCCCTACTTCTATCAGGGTTTCCTCCACCTCCTACATCAATTCCTACACCCCCTCCTGATCTTCCTGATCCTCCATCTCTGATGTGCTGTCTCAGAAAACACATCAGCTAGAAGCTCGGCAGCACTGCCTCAGTAAAGTGGTAACAGGCTCTGCAGAAGCTAATTTGTCTAAGAAACACACCGCACACCACGGTTCAGCTATTGAAAGGAATAACAGACCAGACAGATCTGTATCTCTTGCCACTAGTGTTGAGCATTCCGATACCGCAAGTATCGGGTATCGGCCGATATTTGCGGTATCGGAATTCCGATACCGAGATCCGATACTTTTGTGATATCGGGAATCGGTATCGGGATCGATATTAATGTGTAAAATAAAGAATAAAAATAAAAAATATTGATATACTCACCTCTCCGACGCAGCCTGGACCTTACCGATGTAATCGGCAGCTTCCGTTCCTAAGAATGAGCGCTTGAAAGACCTTAGATGACGTCGCGGCTTGTGATTGGTCACGTGAGCTTGCTGGAACTCTCCACTGCACATGCTGTCAAGGCTTTGTGAACACTGCAGAACAGGTCAGTTGTGGAATATCAGCTCCAAAACTCCCGTTGGTATTTTGGTCAGCCTCCGCACATAACAACTGAAGAGTGCGAATTGCTTCTGCAGAGAGGATTAGGCCTAGAGCTCTAGTGCAACCTATAGGAAGTAGCAAACTTAAAAGTCAATATCAACTCTCTAACAAGCCTTGTCACATAACTTTGGATAAAAGCCAAAAACAAAATCTCAATTTGCAGACATTGTGTTTTGGGATATTGCCCCTCATCAGAGCAGAGTGTGAGATCTAGTTTGACTGGGTGAGATTCCTAAAGGTAACGTTCCTCCTTGCGGACAGCGACATGTCAAACCTGACATGCTGAGGAGAGGAGACTTTTAAGCCACAATGCTTTTCTGGTAAATATTCAAATTGTCTTTTCAGAAAGGAAGAGGACTGGAACTCTAGTGCCATCTATAGGAAGTAGCAATCCTAAAAGTTATTATCAGCTCTCCAATGAGCATTGTCACATGACAAGATAAAAGCCAAAACAAAAATCTCAATTTGCAGACAGTTTTTCTTTTTTTTTTTAACCATTCAGATTAGTTATAAACAACTCAATATAAGCTCATCAATTTAAACGTTGTTTCATCTTCTCATCATCATGGTTCATATTTATTCTAGTATAACATAACCAAAGGTAAAGACATCCTAAAATCTCTAGGAAAAAAAGACCCTATCGCTAAACATCAATTAGCTCAGTGATATTTGATCAGGTGCCGCCATATTTTCAACTTACAAACACCCTCTGCACCAATACCACCAACGCCTTTGCTGTCTAATTTATAAATCAAGAATAATCTAGAAAGGATCAGCCTGACACACTCATTCACAGGTACACGTTTCTATTTAAAAAGTCCTAATTTCCTCAGATCCCATAAACTCTCCATCACACAAGCCATAATTAATTATAATACTTTATCTTTCACAGGACGACAATCATCAATTTCAAACATCGCAACATGTCAATTAATAAAACTCACACCCGCTAACTCTTTACATAAACCACCTACACTCTTCCACACACTATACGCAAAATCACAGTCCCACCTAGTATGCCACACCGTCTCACATCCACCACTTCCTTCTCTCCTTCTCTCGGGTACACATCCAGATCTCTACTTTTCTGAACCTATCTCACAGGTAAAATATTGAGAAAGGACTTCAATACAATTTCGCTTTGTTTATTAGAAATCCCATGCATTCCCAAATTCTTTCATGCAACCGAAACTTAATTCCCTCTCAACCCCACAATATTACACTGCACCTCATTCCTACATATTCTTTTAATCACATTGTTAATAGTGATGAGTGAACGTGCTTGCCACTGGTCGTTACTCACCCGAGTATCACTATGCTCGGTGTACTCGGCGAGCACCGAGCATTTCCGGGATTATTCAGCGGTAACTGGTGCCTCCACCCAGCATTTTTGGCAGACTTTAGAGACCCAATCACGATGCAGGGATTGTCTGCCAGGCCATGAAACGCCGCAGCCATCTTTGTTGTGGTCGTGCAGTGATTGGCTTGGCTGCACAGCAGCATCATCCCGAGTATAAGAGACCTGGCGCCGCCCTGCTCGCCGCATTCTGCTCTGGATTCAGTGAGAGTAGGGAGAGCTGGTGCCGATATAGGGTCAGAATCATGGTTTTTAGAGTTAGTGTAGGTCTGCAACTCTTAAATCCACAACTCCTGAGAAACCAACTGTCCTTTTTAGGGCTAATTCGTGGGTCCCGATATTGCAGCACTAGGTAGGCAGGGCACAGCATATTCACTTCAGTGCAAGGCCTGCAGGGACTGTATGTGCATCCATTGCTCCCACTGCATCCCTCCCAAAGCTCCATAACAGTCTGCTGTACTTCTTTACTATATACCTAGTTGCATTTTTTTTCCCAAAAATTCACTCCCCCCCAAAAAAAAAATATACAGTGTGTTCTGTCAGACTGAGGCTTCTTTAAAAATCATAGTTTGTCATAGTTTGTCAGGCATACGTAGCATAGTTGTGTGTGCTAGCTAGAGGTGAGCAGTGTTCGAGTCGAACTGTTCGCCAATTTCAAATTCAAGCTGTTTTGGGCGGTGTTCGAGTCGTTCGTCAAACTCGAACAATTTACTTAAAATTCGTCTGTTCGAATTTCTGTTCGATAACTGTTCGTTCGCCAAAAGCCTAACTTGATTTGCACATTTAAACTGTTTATCATTGTTAATAGACTGTTTCAGCGTATAGTGGGGGGGGGGTGGCGGGGGATTGATCTGTGCTGAAATAATGCCGATCTCCATTTTTTTTTCTTTCCCGCATTTACAGTGGGGCGGTGCAGTCTCTCAGCCTATCAGCAGTGCGCACACAGGCAGCAATGTGCATGTGATACACACAAGCAAGGGCATGTGTCATTGACTGTGTATGCCACATGTCCTTGCCCTATAAGAACCAGCCACTTTTCCTGTCGCCACCATTTCCTCACTGCTGCAGCTTAGTGTTAGACGGCACCGCTGCTGCTGTGGGCACTATACAGTCAAAGAGTCTTTTTTTGCGAGCGAATTTTCTGAGAGATAGGTTTAGGGAGTCGGGAGTCGGGACTAGTTGTAATATCAGCCCTTTTTAGGGTAGGTTACAGCAGTTCATCGCACTTTTTGCCAGGCAGGTCTGTGCCAGTGCTGTGCAAGTGTTTTTCATAGCATTTGGTGTAATCTAGCTCAGCCAATCCTTTTGGGCTTGTAGCAATGTCTGGTAGTCATCTGAGTAGCCCGCCTGTGAAGCTATAAACACCGCCTGTGTATCTAAATTTTTACTACATCTAACCCAGGAAATCGTTTTGGGCTTAATAGCAGTGTCTGCATGTCAAAGGAGTAGCCCACCTGTGAAGCTAGCTACACCGCCTGTGTATCTAAATTTTTACTGCATCTAACCCAGTAAATCTTTTTTGGCTTAGTAGCAGTGTCTGCACGTCAGCGGAGTAGCCCGCCTGTGAAGCAAGCTACACCGCCTGTGTATCTAAATTTTTACTGCATCTAACCCAGTAAATTGTTTTGGGCCTAGGAGCAGTGTCTGCACGTCAGCGGAGTAGCCCGCCTGTGAAGCTAACGACACCGCCTGTGTATCTAAATTTTTACTGCATCTAACCCAGTAAATAGTTTTGGGCTTAGTAGCAGTGTCTGCACGTCAGCGGAGTAGCCCACCTGTGAAGCTAACTACACCGCCTGTGTATCTAAATTTTTAACTGCATCTAATCCAGTAAATAGTTTTGGGCCTAGGAGCAGTGTCTGCACGTCAGCAGAATAGTCCACCTGTGAAGCTAACTACACCGCCTGTGTATCTAAATTTTTACTGCATCTAACCCAGTAAATCCTTTTGGGCCTAGTACCACAGTTTAAACGATGGGAGCATGTGCACTACTGACAGGGCCGGACTTAGCCCAAAGGGCGCCCTGTGCGAGACTGCAGGACGGCGCCCCCCCCCCTCCAAACTTTGAAAGAAAACAATAACTCTTTAATATTCACAACAACACGTTTACTTAGAAAACTTGTGTTTCCCTGCAAAACACTTGAAGAAACACTAATATTGCAATAACGGGAATTATAAAGTGCTTTAAAGCGGACCAAAAGGAAAAAATGACGCTTGGTCCAAAGCCATATGGGCTGACAGCCAATCAGAGTGCAGAGCGGCGGCCTGCAAGGCCAAACACCGCCACACCATGACCAGATGACATATTACCACCACAGTGATCGAATAATATCAAATACAAGGAACGAATACCACAACATCATGACCAGACCACATATTACCACCACATAGTGACTGAATACTACAATACTGATCAATAATAAAAAAACCCACAATACTATCACCATAAGTGCCATTATACACAGGAGATCTGTACTTAGTATGCAGCGTCTGTGTATAGGTAATACAGTGATCACCGGTGACATACACAGGACCTCAGTATATAGTATACAGTGTATAGTGTCAGTGTATAGGTAACACACTGACTCACCAGTGACATCTCTAGGTGAAGTCCTTCATCTTTCATCCCGCACAGACCGCCATCACTTCATCCAGCCAGGACTTGTCTCTGCAGGAAATAACACAGTTATCTCGAGTTCCACTTGCAGAACACATTACTTAATTTTCCCAACTTCTACATTACACCACATGAAGAAGGCGACATAGTGTCACTCTACACAGTAATAGGACCGCCCCTCCATTTAAAACAGTATACTCAAAAAATAAAATAAATACATCACTGCAGTAATAATATCCCTTAATTAGCCCCTATGGTAATAATATTCGCCATCCTGGCCCCCGTGTGTCTCATTCCTGGCGTCAGCCATATATTCTCCCATCCTGCCCTAATGAGTATCTATCCTGCCCCATATGATCTCCCCATCCTGCCCCATCTGTCTCCATCGTATCCATCCTGCCCCATCTGTCTCCAATCCTGCCTCCAGTGTCTCCAGTCATGACGCCATGTCTGTCATCCTGCCCCGTGTCTCCATTCTGCCCCTGTGTCAAGCATTCTGCCCGTGTCCAGCATTCTGCACCAGTGTCCAGCATTCTGCACCAGTGTCCAGCATTCTGCACCAGTGTCCAGCATTCTGCCCCTGTGTCCAGCTTTCTGCCCCCTGTGTCCAGCTTTCTGCCCCAGTGTCCAGCTTTCTGCCCCAGTGTCCAGCTTTCTGCCCCAGTGTCCAGCTTTCTGCCCCAGTGTCCAGCGTTCTGCCCCCGTGTCCAGCGTTCTGCCCCCGTGTCCAGTGTTCTGCCCCAGTGTCCAGCTTTCTGCCCCCCAGTGTCCAGCTTTCTGCCCCCCCTGTGTCCAGCTTTCTGCCCCCCAGTGTCCAGCTTTCTGCCCCCCCCTGTGTCCAGCGTTCTGCCCCAGTGTCCAGCTTTCTGCCCCCCAGTGTCCAGCTTTCTGCCCCCCCCTGTGTCCAGCGTTCTGCCCCAGTGTCCAGCTTTCTGCCCCCCTGTGTCCAGCTTTCTGCCCCCCTGTGTCCAGCTTTCTGCCCCCCTGTGTCCAGCTTTCTGCCCCCCAGTGTCCAGCTTTCTGCCCCCCAGTGTCCAGCTTTCTGCCCCAGTGTCCAGCTTTCTGCCCCAGTGTCCAGCGTTCTTCCCCAGTGTCCAGCGTTCTGCCCCAGTGTCCAGCGTTCTGCCCCCGTGTCCAGCATTCTGCCCCAGTGTCCAGCGTTCTGCCCCCCGTGTCCAGCGTTCTGCCCTCGTGTGCAGCGTTCTGCCCCAATGTCCTTTCTGCCCCCCTGTGTCCAGCTTTCTGCCCCCCAGTGTCCAGCTTTCTGCCCCCCCCTGTGTCCAGCGTTCTGCCCCAGTGTCCAGCTTTCTGCCCCCCTGTGTCCAGCTTTCTGCCCCCCTGTGTCCAGCTTTCTGCCCCCCAGTGTCCAGCTTTCTGCCCCCCTGTGTCCAGCTTTCTGCCCTGGGCCCCCCCCCGATCGCCGCTCTCAATAAAAAAAAAAACAAAACAAGTTCTGCTTACCTGACCGCGATCCTGCTCTGTCTGGTTATCGGTGGGGGCGGCCATCTTCCTGAGGCCGCGCGTGCGCAGGTGGAGTGCTCTGCTGCCTGGGGCTTCAGGAAAATGGCCGCGGGATGCCGCGCATGCGCAGATGGAGATCGCGGCGGCCATTTTTCTGAAGCTGACATGCGAACAGGTAAATTCTGCGCCGCCGGCGACCCGCCCCCTGCATTGTGCCGCCCCCCGCATTGCGCCCCCCTTCCTACGCCACTGCTTGGCGCCCTGTGCGGCCGCACAGGTCGCACAGGGCAAAGGCCGGCCCTGACTACTGATAAAGGTGCAAAGGTAGGTTCCCAAACCATATAACTCAGAAAGAAAGAACCTTGCACTCAACTTAATGCTCTTGTGATTTTAATGTAGTACCCAAAACGTTTCGGTCCAAAAAACAGGACCTTCATCAGTTACTACAGAAGTGAAAAAATAAACCAAAATTATACATGAATATAAAATATAAACAAAAGTATATACATAAAGGCGATAATGCAAAGCATCTAAGGACAATAAAAATCTGGTCGTAACAGAATGGAGTGTCACAGACATATATAATGTCACGCAGAAAAAAGGAAACAAGTATTAGGCCCCTTAGTGTCTGAAAGCAGGGATAATAGAGGAATGTGATGTAACATACCGTACTGTCAGTGTAAATTGGTATAAGAGACCATATGTCTCAAGGCACACAATGATCAGCGTCTAGAGTGAAGATGAAACTACACGCTAGCGTAAGTGTATTGGAGTGCTAGGTGGACGCTGTGTAAAAGCATACCTGTATTAAACGCTGTACGAAAATGAGAACACACTAAGAAAAGAGATGCCAATTAGAATAACATCATGGGACAAAGGAGCAATGTGAAATACAGGGTATGCCAGTTCTTAAGCTATGGCGAAGTATTACCTGGTATTGTATAGGGAGGCGGTGTGTACCGGCATCAGACGCGGGTTCCCCCGCTGGTCTGATGTGTCAAAGTGAAGTGCGTGTATTTATTAGAAAGGGGGCGTGTACGGAAAAATGTCCTCGTCTGGTAAAATAGTGCACTAAGGAGGCGGGAGTGACGTAGCCGGATGGGGAAGGACTGTGAGCGTCAATCAGGTGGCTGTGTGTGTTCCCCCACAGCGCTCAGAGAAAGCGGAAGTGACGTCGCTGGATGTGCTCGGTCCGTGTTGATCTCATAACGGCATAATGTGTTCCACCTGTATACAGGGTAGGTACGTGAGAGAATCCGAGGTAGTTCCTAAGGTGGGCGGTGCCTGGAGACAATCCGGAACTCTATGGTGTAAAAGTCCTCTGCTGGGTAGTAATCCAGTGCTAGGTCTGGGTGTGCAAGGCCAAAAAAGTAGAGGTGGTAGAATCCGGAGGAGCGACATTCAGTGGAAAGGGCTGTGACCCGAGAGGTGCAACGGCATCAATAAAGACGGCTCTATAGAAAGAGAAAAGATTGTTTACATATGCAGCCTATGTTGAGTTCGTATTGACCTTATGTATATTGATATAGTAATAGCAATGGTATTGATATGGTATCCCAGAAACATCTCCAAACATCCGTGTAAGTGAATGATGGCAAAAAACATAATTAAGAAGAGGGCACATGGTCCAGTATACTCGATAAGCCCACATATATGGAAAATACAGAAGACCAAAGATCTATAAACAAAAGGCAATTTGTAAAATCACTTTTAAAGAAAAGATGCTAGGTCATAATCCCTATTAAGACCCTTAGGGTGGAGGGTCTCAAGGCTATGTATCCAGAAAGCCTCCCTGCGTTTTAGACGGGCAATCCTATTTCCACCCTGTCTCAATGGTGGTATGTGCTCTATTACCTGAAATTTTAACTGTGAGATACTATGGCCCTGATTGATGAAGTGTGAGGGAATAGGTAATAAGAAATTCTTACAACGTTTGGTAGACTTATGTTTTGATATTCTGTTGCGTATTGGTTGTGTGGTTTCCCCCACATACAGCAAGCCGCATAGACATTTGGTTAAATATATTACCCATGATTTATCGCAGGTAAAAAAATCGGAAATGGAGAATATCTTTCCAGAATGGGGATGGTGGAAGGATGTGCCCTTGAGGAGATTGTTGCACTGGGAGCAATGGAGGCAGGGGAAAGTTCCTGTTCGGGGATTCTGCAGAAAATGTTGGCGTGGTGGCAATTTGTTGGTACCCAGGTCTGCTTTCACCAATGAATCTTTAAGATTAGGGGATCGCCTAAAGCAGGGGAGAAAGGGTTCCCGAAGTTCTGGGACCTCCGGGTGGGCACTCGCCAGTAAGTGCCAATGTCTTCGTATAGATTTGTGTAGAACATAGGCAAACGGATGAAATGAATGAACAAAGGGTATCTGGTTGGAAGATCTGTTGGGTCTTGGTGGGGAGGGTGTTGCAGCGTTATGGAGTACTGTTGCCGGGTAACTCCGTTGGGAGAACTTGGAAGCCATTTCATGCAATCTAAGGGGACGGAGATCCGGGTCTGACACGATTTTAGAAACTCGGTGAAACTGAGATTTAGGTATAGACCGTTTTGTGGAGGGAGGGTGGAGACTGGTGTAGTGTAGCAGACTATTGCGGTTGGTACTTTTGGTATAGAGGTCGGTGGAGATGGAACTGTCGGGCTCAAGGATGACTACTGTGTGTAGGAAGTTAATCCTGTGTGAGTCATGAGACATTGTGAATGTTATGCCCAGCCAGGCTGTGTTGAGCCATTCAAAGAAAGTAGCGAGGGCTTCCAATATGCCCCCCCATATGCAGAAGACATCATCTATATAACGTCTCCAAAAGAGAACGTTAGTGTGGAACAGCGAATTTTTGTATATGGTGCTCTCTTCAAAGTCAGCCATATAGCAATTTGCATAAGGGGGTGCTACGTTGGAGCCCATCGCAGTGCCGCGGACCTGAAGATAAAAGTCATCCTGAAACATAAAATGATTAAGAGAGAGAATGATAGTTAAAAGATCCACGCATAAGTTGACCTGGTCAGTGTGCAGACCAGAGTGGGTGAGGAGTTTGTGAACAGAATTGATCCCTTCTATGTGAGGGATGGATGTGTACAGATCTTTGTCATCCATAGTGACCAGTATTGCATTCGGAGGAATACTGTCAAGACCCTTCAAGACCTCAAGGAAAGCCCCTGTATCAAGGATGTAGGATTTTGATGTCTGTATTAATTGGGTCAGGATTTTTTCCAGATATACTGCTAATGATGAGAGTATCGAGTCCGTGGAGGCCACTATGGGCCTCCCTGGTGGTTTCTCAAAATTTTTATGTATCTTGGGAATAGTGTAAAAAACCGGGATAACCGGATGGGGGTTGGTGAGAAAGTCACTTGTTTTTGTGTCCAGGACTCCCAATTGTATGTATTTCTGGAGAGTGTCAGAGATTTTTTGCCGTATGGAGGCTGTAGGATCCTTCTGTAGCTTTTGGTAAATGGTGGTGTCACTCAATTGTCTTGTAATTTCGTATAGGCAATCTGATTTATTCATCACAACTAGAGCACCACCTTGTGAACAGGAGAAAACAAATGCGGCAGCACTCACCAGCATGGTGCAATAACGATCCTTTATTTGCAGACGACTTGAAATAACATCTTCACGGCAACAGGGAATGTGCAAAGGAAGAGGTGAGCAGGGGACGACGACGGCAACCGTTTCGCGCTAAAGCAGCGCTTCTACGGGTCTAGCAGGGTGGGAAGTGACGCCAGTAGAAATAGGCCGGTCCAAAAGGACCAACCCACTCCCACTGTACGCCCACCTCCCACGGCTAGTGGTATATAGCATGAACAACACATAAATAAACATTAAAAACAGCATGTGCTTTATAAAATCAAGATCAGAAAAAGCTCTGGAGATATCAATACAATAAATATCCAAAAAAAACTACAAAAAATTATTTTACCATCATCATTTCAGTATCTCATAGTCATATCGCTAGCGAGAAGAAAAAGCGATTACAAATGTCCTTTAGTTTAAGGAAAAATAATTGCAGAATTAATCCTAAGGGATAAAGTTAATTAAAAGACGATAGAAAAAAGCAGGATAAACCACAAACATTATTATAAAAACACAGACATATCTGTCCTCTAATTAAAGCCAGAAGGTCCTGCGGCTCCAGTACGCATAATCCACCGCGCTTCTTGTCTGAGAAGGAACCTATGCAGGTCCCCTCCTCGTGTGGATGGTGTCACCTTCTCTATGCCCGCAAACATGAGAACCTCTGGTTTGCCGTCATGCGTATCTCTTATATGTTTAATCAATCTTGGTACTCCTTTTCCAGTATGAATAGATCTAAGATGTTCTCAAAAACGTATAAATAACTGGCGCTTTGTTTTATCCACATAGAATCTCCTGCACGGACAGAACATGGCATAAACTACATAATCTGTCCTGCATGAAATAAATTGCTGAACAGTGTGTTTGATCGGACCAATATTGAGGGTTTGACCAGTAATGTGATTATTACAAAAATTGCAATGGCCGCAACGGAAATTTCCTTTAAGGGACAATTGTTTTAACCAATTACCCTGTGGACCTGATGTCTGATTGTGAACCAAGATGTCTCTAATGCGCGTACTTCGTTTGTGAGAAATTAAAGGACCACTGGACGTTCTACTCACAAGATCCTTATCCTGTTCCAAGACATGCCAATGTCTCCTGATAGATGCTCTGATTGCCTGATCTAAAGGGCCATAACGGAAGCAAAAATTGAAGCGCGATTTTTGTGGAGCGGTGTTTGCCACACTTTTTCCCCGAAAATTATCGTTAACACGGTGTAACGCAGAATTTAAAAGTGTATCGGGGTAGCCTCTATTATGTAGCCTCTGACACAATTCACGTGATTGCTGCTCAAACCCCCTTTGGGTATTATTGATTCTCCGTGTTCGTAATAACTGACTATAGGGCAAAGCGCGTTTTGTGTGTACAGGGTGAAAACTATCATAATGTAATACCGCATTAGTAGCAGTGGATTTGCGATAAATGGATGTATGGATTTCGCCCTCTTGTATCGTGACCAACACGTCCAAAAACTCTAACCTATCTCGTCCGAAGACAGAAGTAAAACACATGCCCATATTGTTGGTGGTATTCAAATAATTAATGAACAACTCAAAATCCTCTGCAGTTCCGTCCCACACCAAGAAGACATCATCCACATAACGGAGGTATAATCTAATATATTTCAAAAAAGGGTTCCGTTCAGAGTACACAAAATCCTCCTCCAAAACTGCTAAATATAAATTTGCAAAAGTGCATGCGACCGGGGTCCCCATGGCAGTCCCCGTGGTCTGAAGATACCAGCAAACCGCAAAAGTAAAAGCGTTGTGGGTGAGTATAAAACTCAAACCACCGCACACAAAATCGCTGAAGGTTTGACTCCTATCAGTAGTGTTTAAAACACGCCTGATGGTGTCGACCCCCAACGATTGTGGGATGCTGGTATATAAATTGACCACGTCAATGGACGCCAGGGAGAACCCCGGCCGCCAATGGAAACCCTGTATGCTTTTGAGGAATGAATTTGTGTCCTTGGTGTAGGACGGAACAGCGCGGAGAAGGGGACACAGCAGCCACTCTAAATATTGGGACAGGGGTTCAGTCAAAGACCCTATCCCCGACACAATTGGTCTGCCGGGAGGTTGGGTAATTGATTTGTGTACCTTCGGAAGATAGTACCAATAAGGTTTGGTTGGGAACTGTGGAAAAAGTTTTTCAGCTTTTTTATGGGTAATAATTTGTTGTTCCACTGCTCTCCGCAAAAAAGACTGCAATTCCCCTTTAAATTTTTGTGTGGGATCACTGGATAGTTTAGAATACACGGTCGATTCTGAGAGTTGACGTTCCGCTTCAAAAAGGTACGCCTCCCTGGGTAACAGAACAGTTTTTCCCCCTTTGTCGGCTGGGCGTATCACCACATCGGACCAACTAGCCATCTCCTTTAAGGCCCTCTTCTCAGAGGCTTTCAGATTATCTGGTGCTTGTCTATAAATTAAAGCTTCAATGTCTTTTAGAACTAGAGTTTCAAAAAGAGAGGCTACATTTCCTGGAAGAATTTGTGGCATATATGTTGATGAAACGCCGCCGACAAAGGGGGTAGAAACATCAGGTAAAACGACATTCTGTGAGATATCTGGATCATTGATGCTGGATAACAATACAGCATCATCTCGGAAATTAGCTAAAGCTTCTTCATTGGTGCCTGCAAAGAAACCCAACGGTCCTATGGTGCACGGGCGTTCTCCCTCCTGTGGAGTCAAGTGGGTGGAGCCAGTTATAAAGGCTTTATGAAGATGGATTTTTCTAATAGCCTTAAATAGGTCGATTTGAAATTCAACAAAATCGAACCTATCTGGAATACAGTAATTCAGGCCTTTTGCCAAAAGGGAGTGTTGTGCTGGCTCTAATACTCGAGTGGTGAGATTAATAACACAATCTTCAGGTGAAGAGGGGGTCAATGACTAAACTAAAGGACATTTGTAATCGCTTTTTCTTCTCGCTAGCGATATGACTATGAGATACTGAAATGATGATGGTAAAATAATTTTTTGTAGTTTTTTTTGGATATTTATTGTATTGATATCTCCAGAGCTTTTTCTGATCTTGATTTTATAAAGCACATGCTGTTTTTAATGTTTATTTATGTGTTGTTCATGCTATATACCACTAGCCGTGGGAGGTGGGCGTACAGTGGGAGTGGGTTGGTCCTTTTGGACCGGCCTATTTCTACTGGCGTCACTTCCCACCCTGCTATACCCGTAGAAGCGCTGCTTTAGCGCGAAACGGTTGCCGTCGTCGTCCCCTGCTCACCTCTTCCTTTGCACATTCCCTGTTGCCGTGAAGATGTTATTTCAAGTCGTCTGCAAATAAAGGATCGTTATTGCACCATGCTGGTGAGTGCCGCCGCATTTGTTTTCTCCTGTTCACATGTTTGCCATAGACTTTTTCTTTGCGAGCACCTCCAGCATTGAATGAAGAGTTTTCAACCACAGATACCAGAAATGGATTACATGTCCCTCGCTTTTTTATAAGTGGCTGTGCGGTTCTCTTTTTCTTATTTATTAGAGCACCACCTTTATCAGCTGGTTTAATTATCAGGTTATTGTCATCCAGTAGGCCCTGAAGAGCCTGACGTTCAGTAGCTGTGAGATTAGGGGGGTAGAAAAGTTTACCCCTATTGATGTCCTCCCGCAGTGTTTGGAACGAGTCTTGAACAAAAGTGATGAAAGTCTCCATAGCATGTGAGCCGTGTGGGGGCCTAAAATGTTTTTTATTGTGTAATCCCAAACTCCGGGACAAAAGGACATTAGGTGAGGTACCTGTGTGAGTTGGAATTAAAGTAGTATCTGCGATTTTGAAAAAATAAGCTTTTAACCTAAGTGACTGAAAAAAACGTTGAAGGTCCATTTCAAGATCAAAGGTATGACAGCGATAGGTGGGGCAAAATGACAACCCCTTCTGCAAAACATTATATTCCGCCACCCCCAAAGTTCTGTCCGAAATATTGATCACTAACGGATTGGTACCTGTGATCTCGTGATCCTCATGTGGTCTAGGTTTTGTCCTGCATCCGTGGCCGCGCCTCGTGTTTTCTTCGTGGAGGGCGTTGTCGTTGTCCTAAAAAACGGGGAAGACCAGCTGAGGATGTACCTCTCTCTTACTCCGAGCCCGATGTAGAATAATTGAGAGAGGATCGGGGAATTGGACGAGATTGATATCGACGATTGGAGAAGTTGTCTTGCCATCTATAGACTTGATTGGATTCATATAAAGGGTAGCTGGCCAACAGCACACGGATAAACGGATGCATGTCCTAGTTCCACTGGACCCCCATGGAAGATGTACATACCAGATAAGAAATGAAGGACAGCATCCAGTCCAGGTGAAAGTGTTCACAAAATGATTCCTTTATTTGCCAAAGTGCAACGTTTCGACCCAAATGGGTCTTTATCAAGCATAAAACACATGGGTAATGGCGGATTCTTATAGGGGATGGATTAACATAAACCAATCCCCACAAGGTATCCGCCCACATCAGAAATAACTCTTAAAATTACATACAATAAAAATACATATATCACATCTTAAATATATTACAGATTCCAAGGCAGAGCACAGAAACCGTCGTATAATGGGCAATAAAACCCGCATAACATGCTGGTTAAAGATCTATCCCTGCGTCCTTGGTAACCATCAACCAATGGGTATATATGTAACAACCACTCAACACTCATCCCACCTATCAGGTTCAATTAGACAATCCAGCCGGTCACATGTATAGAATCAACCAGTCTAATCCATCAAAGTGTTGCACCAATCATGTATAGCACCCAACATGCACTGTGTCACATAGCGGCCAACCAAAACAACTCATTCAGTGATGTTTACAAACATCAGCAAGCCAATAGATGAGCTGCTCACCCATCCAGCATGTTACTCCCCTCCAATCAGCAAATGAGCTACGAACATGTAAGAGCCGTGCTCCACGCCCGTGTGCCGGCGTGCGGGCCTGTACGGCTCCACCCACTTCCGCGCCGCCACATAGTGAGGGGAGCAGCCCACGCCCACCGCCGCATCAACGCGCATGTGCACCGGACTCCAAGCACCCAGTCACGAGCTACACATCCAGAGGAGACACCACTAAGAAGAGACGCTTCCTCAATGGGACAGCGCCCCCTGGCTAATTAAAGCAACCCTCAGTGGTATTATTAAATATAATGGAATGTTTGTATAACTATAAAGCTGGCCTATATAACACCGGGTGGGACCCATAGCTCCACTTACCGCAGATTCACGCCAAATGACGCAACTCAGTGGGGTGTACAATGTAAGCCCACCATCGCTGCAGACATTTAGACATATATCATATCGGCCACAACCACGTAACCAATCAAATATTAAGACCCTTATTTAGGCTAAGAAGGGAGGATCATGTGTATGTTACATATTATCCAATGGGTATCAGTCCACCCGTAGGGCCATCAGATCTCATGTCTTCTACCCAACTGAAAATATATGTATGAAAACCTAAGAAACAGAAGAAAAAAGAGAGAAAAACGAAACATGTAAAAACCAATTAAAAACAATCCTATATTCCGATTAAGTCACTGAATAACCTCAGAGCTCCTCAAGACACGCAAATTTGGAGATTGTAATCAATGTTTAGGCCTCCAGGTTGTAAAGACCCTAATTTGGAGATCCACTTCAATTCTTTCTGCTTTAACATCAAGATACGGTCTCCACCTCTCCTAAGTGGTGGTACCCCATCTATCACCCTAAATCTCAGTTGGCTCACAGTATGTCTATTATTGCAAAAATGTTTAGGGACTGGCAATTCCACCATTTTATTTCGAATTGTGCTCTTGTGTTTACCAATGCGTATCTTAACCTCCTTTGTTGTCTCGCCAACATAAACCAGCCCACATGGGCACACTAACATGTAGACCACAAAATTAGACAAACATGTATTTCTGCCTTTAATTTTGATTTCTTTCCCTGTATGGGGATGGTTAAAAACCTCCCCTTTTATCATATTACCACAACATGCACAACCAAGACAGGGAAAATTTTCCTGTCTCGGAGGAGCCAAAGTACTTTGTATAGTGGTCTTACAGGAGCCCACATCAGAGTGTACCAACCTGTCCTTAAAATTGCGTCCACGTTTATAGGAAAAGACAGGGGGGCGTGAAAATTCGGCTACATTTGGAAGACCTTTATTTAATAGATGCCAGTGCCTTCTCACAATCCCACTAATCTGGTTACTGGCAGTATTGAATGTAGAGACAAATGGTATACGCTTATCAGCACTTTTAGTTCTCTTATTGCTAAATTGTTGTCGTGTCCCACTCAAGATTTTACTCTTATATGTCATCACATCATTATCAGGGTAACCCCTATCCAGAAACTTCCTGCACATATCATCCAATCTCGGGTCTAACAGGGTGTCATCAGACACTATTCTTCTTACCCTGAGTAACTGGCTCCACGGTAAGGACTCAACCATCTTCCTAGGGTGATGGCTATCAAAATGTAACAAGCTGATTCTGTCGGTCTCCTTAACAAAAAGATCTGTCATCAGAACAGATCCCTCCTTGTACACCATTGTATCCAAGAATTGGACCCGCTCCGATGAGTATGTCAAGGTAAAGTTTAATTCAGGGAAAATACCATTGATTTCACCCTGGAATTCCAACAGCTCTATCTCATTGCCATCCCACACAACAAAGATGTCGTCGATGTAGCACCACCAAGCCCGGACGTGGGACCAAAACTTAAAGGCAGATATACATGTTTGTCTAATTTTGTGGTCTACATGTTAGTGTGCCCATGTGGGCTGGTTTATGTTGGCGAGACAACAAAGGAGGTTAAGATATGCATTGGTAAACACAAGAGCACAATTCGAAATAAAATGGTGGAGTTGCCAGTCCCTAAACATTTTTGCAATAATAGACATACTGTGAGCCAACTGAGATTTAGGGTGATAGATGGGGTACCACCACTTAGGAGAGGTGGAGAC
The DNA here is from genome assembly GCF_051348905.1 of Ranitomeya variabilis. Lineage (NCBI taxonomy): Eukaryota > Metazoa > Chordata > Amphibia > Anura > Dendrobatidae > Ranitomeya > Ranitomeya variabilis. Next base: position 1,108,325,852 of record NC_135232.1, on the reverse strand, counting down.
CGTATCTTGATGTTAAAGCAGAAAGAATTGAGGTGGATCTCCAAATTAGGGTCTTTACAACCTGGAGGCCTAAACATTGATTACAATCTCCAAATTTGCGTGTCTTGAGGAGCTCTGAGGTTATTCAGTGACTTAATCGGAATATAGGATTGTTTTTAATTGGTTTTTACATGTTTCATTTTTCTCTCTTTTTTCTTCTGTTTCTTAGGTTTTCATACATATATTTTCAGTTGGGTAGAAGACATGAAATCTGATGGCCCTACGGGTGGACTGATACCCATTGGATAATATGTAACATACACATGATCCTCCCTTCTTAGCCTAAATAAGGGTCTTAATATTTGATTGGTTACGTGGTTGTGGCCGATATGATATATGTCTAAATGTCTGCAGCGATGGTGGGCTTACATTGTACACCCCACTGAGTTGCGTCATTTGGCGTGACGCTGCAGTAAGTGGAGCTATGGGGCCCACCCGGTGTTATATAGGCCTGCTTTATAGTTATACAAACATTCCATTATATTTAATAATACCACTGAGGGTTGCTTTAATTAGCCAGGGGGCGCTGTCCCATTGAGGAAGCGTCTCTTCTTAGTGGTGTCTCCTCTGGATGTGTAGCTCGTGACTGGGTGCTTGGAGTCCGGTGCACATGCGTGTTGATGCGGCGGTGGGCGTGGGCTGCTCCCCTCACTATGTGGGTGGAGCTGTACAGGCCCGCACGCCGGCACATGGGCGTGGAGCACGGCTCTTACATGTTCGTAAGCTCATTTGCTGATTGGAGGGGAGTAACATGCTGGATGGGTGAGCAGCTCATCTATTGGCTTGCTGATGTTTGTAAACATCACTGAATGAGTTGTTTTGGTTGGCCGCTATGTGACACAGTGCATGTTGGGTGCTATACATGATTGGTGCAACACTTTGATGGATTAGACTGGTTGATTCTATACATGTGACCGGCTGGATTGTCTAATTGAACCTGATAGGTGGGATGAGTGTTGAGTGGTTGTTACATATATACCCATTGGTTGATGGTTACCAAGGACGCAGGGATAGATCTTTAACCAGCATGTTATGCGGGTTTTATTGCCCATTATACGACGGTTTCTGTGCTCTGCCTTGGAATCTGTAATATATTTAAGATGTGATATATGTATTTTTATTGTATGTAATTTTAAGAGTTATTTCTGATGTGGGCGGATACCTTGTGGGGATTGGTTTATGTTAATCCATCCCCTATAAGAATCCGCCATTACCCATGTGTTTTATGCTTGATAAAGACCCATTTGGGTCGAAACGTTGCACTTTGGCAAATAAAGGAATCGCTTTGTGAACACTTTCACCTGGACTGGATGCTGTCCTTCATTTCTTATTTGATTGTATTCATAATCCTCTGTGTCTCTGTTGAACTTGATCCGTTTTCTCTCCTCTGTCTCCTGTCGGTGTTTGTCAATGTTCTTAGCAATATGATCTTTTAAGGAGTTAAGTTCCTCAGGAGAACCGGAAGATGATAACACTGTTTCAATGGATTTGATGCACTCTGTGCTCGTCGTGATGGCCTTCTGTAAATGCTCTATTGTCAAGGTGATTATATCGAAAGAACACTTATTAAGTATCTGCTCATACTTAGTACAGTAATCAGGAGAGTTCCGAAAGAGTGTGGGATGAAGTGGTACACGGAGACCCCTAGGGATCCTCTGTACTCGGAGATATTCCGTGAGTGTGGCGCAGTGCAGCTCTATATTAGTGAAGTGACGGAGTTCACGCTCCAGGTCACGTCCCCGTGTTTCCCTGGGTGGGACTTTCAGGAAGTCACTGCTAAAGGTAGACCGTGCCAAAATACTTGAGGTCTCTTCTGCGTTATACGAAAAGGTTGTCATGACCAGCCAGTGTGCTCCACGTAAGGGGATGCAGTGTAAACGATGGGAGCGTGTGCACTACTGATAAAGGTGCAAAGGTAGGTTCCCAAACCATATAACTCAGAAAGAAAGAACCTTGCACTCAACTTAATGCTACATTCTTCTGTACACGCCCCCTTTCTAATAAATACGTGCACTTCACTTTGACACATCAGACCAGCGGGGGAAACCGCGTCTGATGCCGGTACACACCGCCTCCCTATACAATACCAGGTAATACTTCGCCATAGCTTAAGAACTGGCATACCCTGTATTTCACATTGCTCCTTTGTCCCATGGTGTTATTCTAATTGACATCTCTTTTCTTAGTGTGTTCTCATTTTCGTCCAGCGTTTAATACAGGTATGCTTTTCCACAGTGTCCACCTAGCACTCAAATACACATATGTTAACATGTAGTTTCATCTTCACTCTAGACGCTGATCATTGTGTGCCTTGAGACATATGGTCTCTTATACCAATTTACACTGACAGTATGGTATGTTACGTCACATTCCTCTATTATCCCTGCTTTCAGACACTAAGGGGCCTAATACTTGTTTCCTTTTTTCTGCGTGACATTATATATGTCTGTGACACTCCATTCCGTTACGACCAGATTTTTATTGTCCTTAGATGCTTTGCATTATCGCCTTTATGTATATACTTTTGTTTATATTTTATATTCATGTATAATTTTGGTTTATTTTTTCACTTTTGTAGTTTCTGATGAAGGTCCTGTTTTTTGGACCGAAACGTTTTGGGTGCTACATTAAAATCACAAGAGCATTAAGTTGAGTTCTTTCTTTCTTAGTACCACAGTTTGGCCACTCAGCTCTGCTCGGTTTTCATCCATCGTTTTTTGTGCCAACAACTACAGATACAGAGTTGCCAATTAGTTAAGCACCAAAATGAGTGGCAAAAGGCCTGCTGCTGGTGGAAAGGGGAATAGGCGTGTTGGAAACGGAAAAAAAGGTTGTGTCCATGGGGTAGGTGGTAAAGCAACAGTAACATCTGCAGAAAAAAGACCATCTTCCAGCCAAAGTAAGATGTCTACTTCTTTTTGTGGACAATCTGATATGATCCCTTTCTTACGACCATCGCTACGAGCATCGCTACAAATTCCAGATGAGGCACAAAAACAGCAGGTGCTTGAACGGATATCAAGTGCTCGTTCAAGTGAGCTATCCTCCATATCAACTTCAACATCACAACTACTCCAGTCCTCAGAGGTGTCACCCCAATCGCACTTGCTTCCTCACAGCTCCCAAGTCTCCAACCGTCCGTCTGAATATGGGGTAACACAGATGGTTGAGTCTGCAGAGCTGTTTACTCATACTATAGCCTGGGAATCAGAGGTCTGCTCCAGAGCTTCTGTGAATCCAGATGAGGAAATGATCTGTACTGATGCCCAGAATCTTTGTGAGTCGGATCCTGGCCCAGATGAAGAAGGTTCTGAGCATAATGTAGACCCTCGTTCCCAAATTGTAACTCCTGTTGGTGGAGACAATGAGGAAGATGATGATGAGACTGAGATACGTGATTGGAACGAAAACTTGACTTTTCAGTCAGGGCAGGAAGAGGTTGGCTCTGAGGACAAAGGTTGTGAGAACACACTGGATGATGATGACGAGGTTGGAGACTCCACCACCAGTCCATGAGGTCAGCAGAGGAGGTGGAGGAGGATGCTAGTGATGAGTTTGATGACGAGGTTAGGTTGTGCCTTCCTGGACAAAGACGGAGTACTGGAAGCACGTCAACAACTGCATCATCAACCCCAACTGTGCCTCTGAGCAGAAGTCGTGGTGGCTCTTCATGTCGCATGGGCTCTAAGCCTTGCATAGCCTGGGCATTTTTTGAGATCGCAAAGGATGACCCAACTCATGTTGTCTGTAAGATTTGTCACCAAAATCTCAGTAGAGACCAAAAAATGACTAGTTTGAGTACTTCATGCATGAATCATCACATGGATATGAGGAATAAGTTGTAGTGGGAAGCTCACTGTGCTACAATGCAGCCTAGTGGGCCGGGTATACCACCGTCTGCCCCATCAAGTGCATCCGCTTCCTCTTCATCCTCTGTGACTATGGGGACAGCAGTCGCACATGGTTTTGGATGCAGACCTTCCACCTCTTTACCCGCAATAGCCAGTGTGATTGGCAGGTCGACATCGAGACCACATTTTGATCAAGGCAACATAACATCTCCGCCTGCACCTTTCTCACAGACCAGCAGTTTGCTGGGGACACCCCATTCAACCCCATCTAAGCATGGCAACCAGCCCTCAGTCCCTCAGATGTGGACAATTAAAAGACCATTTCCTCCTAGCCATGACAAAGCTAAGAGGTTGAATTTCACCATCTGCAAGCTGTTGGCTACAGAAATGCTGCCTTTCCTCCTGGTGGACACAGAGGATTTTCGAGACCTTATGTCCATCACAGTGCCCCAGTACCAGATGCCCAGTTGCCACTACTTCTCAAAGAAAGCTGTGCCTGCGCTACACCAGCATGTCACACACAACATCACCGCTTCCTTGAGAAACTCTGTGTGTGACAGGGTGCATTTTTCCACAGACACTTGGACGAGTAGACATGGACAGGGGCGTTACATGTCGGTGACTGGGCACTGGGTAACTATGGTGACATCAGGAGAAGGGGCTGCTGTCGAAGTCTTGCCGTCCCCACGAGTTGCTTGTTGATCCTCTGTATCTAGAAGTTCCTCCACTGCTTCGGCCTCCACCTGCACCCAAAGCCTGTCTGGTAATGCCACTCGCGTTCTAACTGTGCAGAAGGAATCTTGCACACCTCTTTACTATGCTGTCACCAGGGCTCAATGGCATCAGGCGGTGTTTACATTGAAATGTCTGGGAAATGTGAGTCACACAGCTGAGGTGTTGTGGTCAGCTCTGGAGACCAAGTTTCATCAATGGTTGTCTCCACTCAACCTGCAACCAGGGAAGGCTGTGTGCGTCAATGCTGCAAACCTGTGTGCGGCCCTTCGCCGGGGCAATGTCACACATGTGCCTTGTATGGCTCATGTTTTGAACCTGGTTGTTCAGCAATATTTATCCAACAATCTCGGACTAGATAGGCTTCTGCAGAGGGCATGGTCGCTGTGTGCTCACTTCCGCGGTTCGCATCCCGCAGCTCAACGACTTACATCTCTACAGAAGTCGTTGGGCCTGCCAGTTCACCGGCTGAAATGCGATGTGCCCAGACGGTGGAATTCAACTCTGCACATGTTGCAGCGACTGTGGCAGCACCGACGAGCCCTGGTGCAATACATTATGACGTATAGCCTGGGCCGACAAAATCCAGAGGAGGGGCAAATCACACTGCAGGAGTGGTCTCAGATCAGGGACGTATGCACCCTTCTGCACAGTTTTGAAATAGCAACGAAGATGTTTAGTGCTGACGATGCCATTATCAGCATGACTATTCCGGTTATTTACATGCTGGAGCACACCTTAAACAGTATTCAGAGTCAGGTGGTGGAAAAGGAGGAGGAGGAGGAAGAGGAGGAACAGGAGGAGTTGTATGCGGAAGGGATAATATCTCCAAGGTCCAGGTGGTCGGCAGCACCAAGGTGGCTGGCATTGGAGGCAGGGGGAGAGGGACTACCGAGGGTGCATGGTAGCAGCCAAGCTGTTGAGGAAGGTGCAGGAAGCAAGGAAGACGTGGAGGACATACTGGCGCTGGGCATGGAAGACTCATCAGATGAGGGAGACCTTGATCAAATTTCTACTGTGTGAGGTTGGGGGAGAGGGCAGAGGAAGGAAGCATGATTCCCATCTCGCCGCCACCAAGACAACAAGGACTTGGTCCTCCTGGATGCGCAAGACACATGAGTGCCTTCTTGCTGCACTACCTGCAATATGACTCTCGGATTGTCAGAATCTGAAGTAATGCCAACTACTGGGTTGACACACTCTTAGATCCCCCAAAAGTAAATTTGCCGAAATAATTCTTGACATAGAAAGGGATTCACGCATGCAGGAGTATCAGCAGAGACTGTTACAGAATCTTACATCTGCTTTTCCACAAAACACCAGTGGTGCACGTAGTGAATCTCTGAGTTCTAACTTGCCAACGTTGGGACTATCGAGTCATCACTCAAACCGTAACAGTAACATCGTATCTAGTGGTAACAGCAATTTTTTCCAATCGTTTCAAGATTTTTTTAGACCATCCTTTAAAAGGCCACAGGAGACAAGATGTCTGACGCATAGCCAACTCCTAGAGAGGATGGTACAGGAGTATCTCCAAGTTAACTTCGATGCCATGACTGTGGAACTGGACCCTTGCTCATTTTGGGCTTCCAATCTTGAAAAATTGCCTGAGCTCGCCACTCATGCCTTGGAGGTCTTGTCGTGCCCCGCAGCCAGCGTTCTCTCTGAACGTGTGTTCAGCGCTGCTGGTGGTGTGCTGACAGATAAGCGCACGCGGCTGTCCAGTGACAATGTAGACAGACTAACGTTCATCAAGATGAATAAATCCTGGATCCGCAAGGACTTTTCTACCCCTGTGTCATCCTGGGGAGACTAAAAGCTTGATGATTTTTGAAAATCACCTCACTAACTGTTTTAAAAAACTCTGGAGATATTGATGCCACTTAAGTGGTGTATGTGGCCGAATTTTTGGAAAAAATGGAGACTATTTTTGGAGTCCCTTTGCTGTGTTTTACATGATGTTGCCATTGTCAATTCCAGGTGGGTGGGGTCGTCTGCAGAGTTGTTTACTCATACTATGGCCTGGAATTCAGAGGTCTGCTCCAAAGCTTCAGTGTCTGCTAGTCAGCAGAGTACACCACCCATGGAGCAAGCTACACCGCCTGTTTACCTAAGTACTATTTTTTAACGGCATCTAGCCCAGGAAATCCTTTTTGGCCTAGTAGAATTTTGTGCTACTCAGCAGAGTACACCACCCATGAAGCAAGCTACACCGCCTGTTTATCTAAGTACTAATTTTTAACTGCATATAGCCCAGGAAATCCTTTGGGGCCTAGTAGAATTTTGTGCTACTCAGCAGCGTACCCCACCCATGAAGCAAGCTGCACTGCTTGTTTACCTAAGTACTATTTTTTAACGGCATCTAGCCCAGAAAATCCTTTTGGGCCTAGTAGAATTTTGTCCTACTCAGCAGAGTACCCCACCCATGAAGCAAGCTACTCCTCCTGTTTATCTAATTACTAATTTTTAACTGCATCTAGCCCAGGCAATACTTTGGGCCTAGTAGCAATTTCTGATACTCAGCAGAGTACCCCACCAATGAAGCAAGCTACACCGCCTTCTTCCTTTCTCAATCTAACCCCTCGGCTCTGGGGTGTACATTTTCCCTCCAGCTCTCTCCTTCTCACAGGTGGACTACCGCATGTATTCACACTGTGGCGAATCTTTTGGGCCCAGGCATAAGAAGTCATCGAGGTAATCGATAATATGTGCCCCCTTAGAAACGTCCATGACGACCCATTCGAGGAAGCAACTAAACGCCTCAAATAGTGAGCAGCATATGGAGCACCCCATGGGCAAACAGCGATCTATGTAGTATGCTCCTTCACAGAAGCAGCCCAATGGGAGGACACTATTTGGAGGCACAGGTAGTAACCAGAACGCCCCCTCAATGTCTGTTTTCACCATTACGGTGCCCTTTCCCAACTTCCTGACCTGCATGATTGCCTCATCAAAGGAGGTACAGTACATAGTACTGTACTTGGTTCCGCGTCGATGTTGTCGTTTACTGCCCCTTGGATATGACAAATGGTGGATTAGTCTGAATGTATTGGGTTCCTTTTTTGGCACAACTCCCAAAGGGGATACCACTACGTCTTCTAAGGAAAGTGTTCTGAATGGACCCGCTGCCATTCTACCTAAAGATATTTCTTGTTTAAAAATTTTTATCACGACGTCTGGGTTTTGGTAGGGTGATTTTAGATTTTTACTCCAGCCTTTCTTTATTTTAGAAGGGCATGACATGACTATATCTGTGTCTCCTCCTTTTACTCCTCCACCTCTTTTCTTTTTGCATGACTATATGTAGTTGTGACTTTTCCATGTGTTTGTTGTGTCTTCTGAGCAGTTTGTCAGCTTTTGGACACCTTTTAAGGTGTTTTCTATGTGTTTTCTATGTGTTTGTATGTGTTTGTGTTTGCCTGCCATTGGTTTCAATGGGGTTCGACGGTGTTCGTTGAACGTTCAATGAACATTCGTCGAACACGCCCCAATTCGACGAACCGAACTGAACTCGAACACTAGGGGGGTGGCTCAACACTAGTCCTGACACTACCATCTGAGTATCCACTTCTATCCTCACCTACTGACTCTTTCATTGTTTAAAAGCCCTTGTGGCGAGGATCCTCTCTTCTTCTGTACAAGTCGGTCCTTCAGTAGGCTTGAGTTATTGCACTTGCTTGTTTTTATCCTATGTTCATGGAAAACTCCACCGTTTTTCATATGTACAGCACCCGGCAACTCATTGCAAAACAATAAAAAATATAATAATCTAAAAAGTTTTAAAGTATAAAAATAAACTGGTCATTAGTGGTTAGGCAGTCGTCATGCATCATGAAGACAACTCCTAAACTTCAGACCAGTTTTGCATTATTTTTCCTGTTCAGTGATTCATATGGAATCTTTTAACCACCTAGTCACAAAATTGTTTGCCCTTATTTCTGACAGTCCACCCCATGTGCCTGACATCTCTGTTAGCAATTAGTAATCACTATTGGATTAGTAGTGAATTTGAAGAATAATAACTAGGTTAATGGATGTTGTGCTTCAAACTGCAATAATGACTGTAGGTTAATAAAACACTATTAGGAGCAATTTACAGATGGAATCATTTTATGTCTTTCATAGTGTTCCTATACAAATATATGGGTTTCTGGGGTAGTTGAAATATGTAGAAATTATTGTAAGCTTGTCATTAGCAAACTTTCTGACATTTCAAAAGCAAAAACATGATGTTAAATTAATTCCAAGAGACAAATGCTTATATTGTAATAATACTTCTTGAGTAGATGATACTGAATTTGTTCCATATCGATAAACTAAAATATTGTGACAGAGATCATGGACTATAATTTGGAAAGAAAAACAGTTTCTTGGGTATGGTCAGTTTTACAATTTAGTAAAAAAAAAGGGGAAAAGTAAGGCTGCCTTCACACTAGCATTATTTGGTCAGTATTTTACATCAGTATTTGTAAGCCAAAACCAGGAGCGGGTGATAAATGCAGAAGTGGTGCATATTTTTCTATTATACTTTTCCTCTAATTGTTCCACTCCTGGTTTTGGCTTACAAATACTGATGTAAAATACTGACCAAATACTGCTAGTGTGACGGCAGCCTAAGTCTGGAATCTGTGAGTCTTCCATGGGTTTAGAAATTAAGTTAAAAAGGACTTATCAATAAAGGATTACAGTTATTCAATTGGAAATGATCTATTGGTAACTTTATTCTCTCTGGTTGACATATTCCATAATGAGTGACGTGAGATGATCTGCTTTAAAAAACAAAATAAAGCTTGATTTATAGATACTTTGGCCACTCTGTGGTTTGACGTGAGTTTTAGTCTGTTGAGGGTTTTGTTAGGATATTATTTTGAACTTGTATTGAGATGGATAGATACATTTTCATCTATCTATCTATCTATCTATCTATCTATCTATCTATCTATCTATCTATCTATCTATCTATCTATCTATCTATCTATCCCACTAAAGATCAGATTCATTTGACACCTTTAGGCTTTTTAAGACTATTATTGTTTTATTAGTGTTTTGCATTGACTTTTTGGTTGACGTACATATGAAATATGAGGGTTAGGAGACGGAGGGGTGTCTTACATGATCCTTCCACACTCCTAAGGCATACTGATAGCAAATATAGATTGTGAGACCCAATGTGTACCCAGTCTTCCAAACCATCCACTCTCAGAGGCCTACAGTCTGAATCACTTTATCCTCACCTTGATCCTCCTTCCTCCCACCATGTTGAGTCCAAGGAGCCTAGTGATCCCACTCAACCTGCATATTCTAAGAAATACAGTATAATATCCTGTTTAGTGATGCACAAAACTTGTGCCATGGCCACAAGAAAATGAGGGTAGGGAATGGCAAATTTTGGCTAAGGAGGAAGATGATGATAAAACACAGTTGCTGCTAAGTCATGTTGTTGTTAAGTCACAAAGTCAAGAGGATCAGGGTGCAGGGGTGGAAGGTGAGGTGGTGGATGATGATGTCACCGACCAAACCTGGAAAACTGGCATGCAAAGCGAGACCAGCAGTGCTGACAGGGAGAGGTCAGCAGCATCAAAACAGACAGGAAGAGGCACTAGGGAGACCATAGGGAGAAGTTGAGCAACTGTTCTGCAGAGCAATGACACTCCTGAATTTCTCCCTCAAAGAGTTAGGTGTTCCCCTGTCTGGCTAGAAGAAGAGAGTTCTGATACAAACAAAAGGGCCATTTGCAACCTGTGCTATGCCAAGATCAGCAGGTGCCTATCCACTAAGAACCTAACCACTGCCAGCATGATTAGGCACATGTCATCTTAGCACCCGACTTGGTGGGTCAAATGCCTGGCTCCATGACTGGTGCCATTGGGTGACACCACTATCTCTTCCCCTGTGCTAGGTGCTTACCAATCCCCTGTCCAAAACACTGGCCAGATGCCTTCTGCCCTGCAGTTATCCTTGCACATTCTGACTAATAATCATCAGGTAATTCCAAATCCTTGTCCCAGCAGAGCGTTCCACTATCCCTACCCCAGGCCTTGGAACAAAATTGAAAGTTTGTAGTTATTAACCACCCATAGGCCCAAAGGCTAAACAAACATTTTTCCACCCTGCTTTAGTGGGAATGTTGCCTTTTTGGCTTGTTGACACTGAGGATTTCTGCCAACTCAGGGTGGCAGAAATCCCTTGATAACTGGTCTTTTCGCCCGATGTGGTGTCCCCACCTTGTACCAGCACATGTCCAGGATCATCACCCGTGCCATTACTAATGCACTTATTGGGATTGTCCACTTAACGATCAACAGTAGGACAAGTTTTTGTGGCCAGGGACGCTACAGTTCCCTGACGGCACACTTTGTGAACAATGTAGAGACTGAAGCCGAGTCACATCCTGGCATGGCTAGCATGCTCACGATGCTGAGGATTGCTGGCCATGTTGAGGAGGTGGAAAAGGAGGCACAGGAGCTGGCAGCTAGCACAACAGAGGCTACTAACCACACAACCTTCATCCCATCTCTCCTATGTGGATGGGCTGAGTATGGGAATGAGGAGGAAGATATGGAGGAGATGGAGAGTCATCATCATGGTGGAGACAGGGAAGTGTTGGCTGTATGGAGCTTGGCACATATGTCTGACTTTATGTACAGCTGCTTTTTCGGGACCCTCATTGTACATTCATCTTGGAAAATAGAGTACTGTCACGCTGCAGCTATGCAGGTAGATGCAATCTCCACTAGATTGCAGTAGGGTGGAGGGAAGACTGCAACACTTGCCAGAGCAGACATGCAGTGCAGAAGCAAGGCCACAACCAGGTGGCAACAGGGTAGTCAAACAAGCTGCATCAAAACCAGGAGAGTAACGTAGTACCAAGGGGAAAATCAACTCAGAGTCAGAGATGTGCCAGAGGGTCAATACTAGATGGAACAGAAGTACCAGGAGCAAAAGACCGAGTCAGGTCAGAGTCAAAGCTGAGTCAAGAACAAGAGTGTCCAAACACGAAGGGAAAACACAGAGTTGGAACGGGGGGAGGGGAATGAACAGACACAGGAACAGTCAGGAATCACAAATCAGGATATAACCAGAGTCAACTGCTCAAGCCGTAGGCAGAAGCTATAACTGACATGGTCTGCAGGACACAGCGGAGATAAATAACAAACCTGAGACCAGACTGATGATGAGAAAAGTTAACAAAGTGACTGGAAGCAAAGTGACTGGAAGCATTATCCGCTATCCAACCAACAACATTTTGACACTGCTCTGGGTTCAATAGTGGTGTGCTAAGGTCCCCTAGTAATTCTGACAGGAAGGTCGGCTGAGAAGGTGTGGGTGTTTGTTGTGGCACAATTTCAGCTTGCCCACGGCCTCGGCCTCTGCATGCACCATCACCATCACATCTAGTTCCTCGTCCCTTGCCACGCGCCTTGCCCATTTTAAATGGAGGACAATATATTCCACATTCACAACAAATGGCTGAATTTGGAGCAAACTTTTATGTGATCTGTGTGACAAACCACGGTTTTCAAAAGCTGGCCTGTAGGTAACTATTTTTACGAGCAAACTGGTCTCAATAACTTCACTAACACACTGCAAAAAAATTTAAAGGGAGGGCAGAAATGGCGGAATTTTGAGCCCACATTTTATCTCTGATCCGTGTGACGGACAAACCACAGTTTTCAAAAGCTGGCCTGTAGCTAACTATTTTTACGAGCAAACTGGTGTCAATAACTTCGCTAACACACTGCAACAAAATTTAAAGGGAGGGCAGAAATGGCAGAATTTTGAGCGTACTTTTAATATCTGATTCGTGTAACTGACAAACCACAGTTTTCAATAGCTGGCCTGTAGGTTATTATTTTTACCAGTAAACTGGTCTCAATAACTTCACTAACACAGTGGAAAAAAATTTAAAGGGAGGGCAGAAATGGCAGAATTTTGAGTGCACTATTTATCTCTGATCCATGTGACAGACAAACCAGTTTTAAATAGCTGGCCTGTAAAAAAAATTATTCCAGGCCCCTGATACCTGGGGCTATGTCTTCAAATATCTGTAATAGCAGCAGACAGAACTGGAATGGACCTTCTTGCTATATGCACTGCAGTCTGCCACTTTCACTGCCTGCCTAGCACTGATATCTATGCAGCTTTATTAGTCCTCAGAAGGACTGTTAGTTGAGATGGATATGTGTATATTACATGGTATACCCACACTAAGTAAGAACCAAGCAAATCTCTGCCTAGCTCAGCAGCAACTCTTCTTACACTGCTTGATTCCATAGTAGACTGACGAGCATGGCGGCGCCATATAGACCTGATGATGCTGTGCGGCCAGCCAATCACTGTAATGCCACAACCAACATTGCTGCGGCATTACAGTGTGTGGCAGACAATCCCTGCATGTTCATTGGCTCTCTAAAGAGTGCCACACATGCAGGGCGGGGACCCGAACTCCGTGCAACCTCGGAAGTACTCGGTGAGCTCTGATCATCTCGAGCAGTGAGATACTCGGGTGAGTGCCAAGTAGTGGCGAGCAAACTCGCTCGTCACTAGTATATAACCCTCAGAAAACTTGTTTAAAATGTATTTGTATTATATTACTCCCTTATAGACTATTCCATGGTCTGGAGTACATTTCGAGGGTACATAGGCCTCAAAAAGTTTTTAAAAAATTTATTGGTATTTTATTGTTTTCCCATAAACTAATCCATGCTCTGGAGTATATTTGCTTAGTTAATAACCCTGAAAAAACTTGTTTAAAAATTAATTGGTATTATATTGCTCACCCATATGGTATTACATCTTCTTGGGTACATTTCACTGGTATATAACCCTTAAAAAACTTGTTTAAAAATGTACCGGTATTATATTGATCATTCATAGACAATTACATATTCTTGGATAGATTTCAGTGGTATATATATATTCTTGGATGCATTTCCATGGTATCTAACCCACAAAAAAATTGTTCAAAATTGTTTCAGTATTCTATTTCTCATCCATAGCATATTACATGTTCTTGGGTACATTTTGTTGGTATAAAACCCTCCAAAAACTGGGTCAAAAATGTATCGGTATGATATTGCTTATCCACACAGTACAATGTGTTCTTGGGTAGATTTTGTTTTTATAAAAGCCTCTAAAAAGTGTTAAAAAATGGCACAGGGCATTGTTTATTGGGTGCAACCTAGAGACCTTAAGGAGCTTCAGCGTTTTCTGGGTTTCGCTAATTATTATCGAAAATTCATCAAGGGGTTTTCTCAGGTGGTCAAGCCACTCACCGATCTCACTCGCAAGGGGGCTGATCTCAAAGTTTGGTCACCCTTGGCAGTTGAAGCATTTTCTACATTAAAGAAGTGTTTTATGTCTGCTCATGTATTAGTTCAGCACGATCCATCTGAATGTTCATTGTAGAGGTGGACGCATCAGAGGTGGGAGTAGGGGCGGTGTTGGATGGGAGTCTCTAGCCTAACTGTCCCTAACTTTAACTTGGACACCAGACTAGAGTCAATTAATTTCATGGAAGATCCACAGTCCGCAAAAGCTGAAGTGGATGCAATACCACCTCCATAACACAGTTCCACCTCAAATATAACTTTTTGAAATTATGAAAATGGTACCTGAGAGTCTGGATGACCTGCTAGACAATTACCCAGACTCAGCAGCTTCTTACTCGATAGATTCACCCAAAAAATTTTTGGCCTAATATAAGGCACTTCCAATTATAATACTCCTACAAACGTAACGGAAGCAAATGCCAAATTAGAGATTAAAATATATATTTTATTACACATATACATACAACACAATCTATACAAAGAGACACAGTACAAAATAGCTGCCAATACAGTGCCCAGCACTCCAAAAAATGCCTCTTCAGCCCTATCAAAGTTCAATTATATATATAGTAATTTCCAAAAAAAGGGTAGTATAACAATATAATACACACCAAAGAGATAATTCACCCAGGCTAAGACGGCATAATAAATGGCATATCTATCCTAAATACATAATGAAATATAATAATGTAACATTATTATAACAGTGTTAGAGTGCTTACAGTCAGTCTGCAATGATTTTACTGTGTCAGAAAGCTCCCTTTGCAGGTGTTATGAGACAAGACCAATACCCTATGATCCACAAACAGGTTTTGGATCATTTGTGTCAAACTGTCCAACTGATCCGCCATGGTATGGAGCGGATCCATGCAAAACAGAGCAGAGAAAAAAAAATGCAGAATTCCCTTTAAATGTGTGGTCAGCTATAATGTCATGCTGCTGCAGTGCAGTGTAGCGCAACCTCCACCAGGGGGAGCTTGTGCAGGAAGTTAGGCTGCACATATAGAGCAGCACCACAGGGCAGCAGCACAGGGGCCATCAAGTAGCGAGAGAGTGGTCAGAAAGTCAAGTCAAAAAATCAGTCAGAAGCACAAGTGCTAGAAGGTGCAGCAGTACACGTGGTCAGGTACAAGCCAGGGGGTTCATCAATGGTAGAAACATCTGTAAGGAGTTTGTATGTTCTCCCCGTGTTTGCGTGGGTTTCCGCTGAGTACTCGGGTTTCCTCCCACATTCCAAAGACATACTTATAGGGAATTTAGATTGTGAGCCCCATCGGGGACAGCGATGATAATTTTTGCAAACTGTAAAGCGCTGCCAAATATGTTAGCGCTATGTAAAAATAAAGATTATTACTTGCAGAAAATAATCTGCTGCATCTCAATTCTCTGTGCATTTTTGCCCTGCATTTTTCACCATTGACTTCACTCAAATCCAGCAAAAATGCAGGCAAAAAGAAAATTTTCATGTCATTGGTATATAACCCTCAAAAATGCATAACCTTTATGAATCTAGGAGTATCAATGCATGACCATTTGAACAGAATGTGTATGAGGCCTCCTTTATGTCTAATACAGGGTGTATCTTAGTCCTTAATTTTTAGGTCTTGCTTCCTTCATAAATTAAGCTGAAATTTCCTATTTTAAAAAAAAAAATAAATAAATTTTGGTTTATTTTAATTATTTAAAAACTATTTTTAAATTTTGCTTTATAAACAAGTCATTATGCAGGAAAAAATGTTTCTTACATTTGTCTTCCTGTAAAATCCAGTTTCTCATCAGATTGGAATGTTTTATTGTCATCCCTTAAGGGTACCGTCACACAGTACCATTTTAATCGCTACGACGGCACGATCCGTGACGTCGCAGCGATCGTATGATTATCGCTCCAGCGTCGTAGACTGCGGTCACACGTTGCAATCACGGCGCTGGAGCGATGCCGAAGTCCCCGGTAACCAGGGTAAACATCGGGTAACTAAGCGCAGGGCCGCGCTTAGTAACCCGATGTTTACCCTGGTTACCAGCGTAAATGTAAAAAAAACAAACAGTACATACTTACATTCCGGTGTCTGTCCCCGGCGTTCTGCTTCTCTGCACTGTGTAAGCGCCATAGCCGGAAAGCAGAGCGGTGACGTCAGACGTCACCGCTGTGCTCGCTTTCCGGCCGGCAGGCGCTCACAGTGCAGAGAAGCTGAGACGCCGGAGGACAGACACCGGAATGTAAGTATGTACTGTTTTTTTTTTTTACGTTTACGCTGGTAACCACGGTAAACATCGGGTTACTAAGAGCGGCCCTGCGCTTAGTTACCCGTTGTTTACCCTGGTTACAAGCGAACACATCGCTGGATCGCTGTCACACACAACGATCCAGCGATGTCAGCGGGTGATCAAGCGACGAAAGAAAGTTCCATACGATCTGCTACGACGTACGATTCTCAGCAGGATCCCTGATCGCTGGTGCGTGTCAGACACTGCGATATCGTAACGATATCGCTAGAACGTCACGAATCGTACCGTCGTAGCGATCAAAATGGTACTGTGTGACGGTACCCTAAAGTGAAGTAGAAGTGTGACACCATTGTTCACAGTAGCGATCTGGGAGTCAGAGATGATTCCAGGGGTCTTCCCCATGCTCTTCTCCTTCCATTCAGCATTTTTCTATTTCATTTGAATGTTTTCACTGCCCCACCAGACCTTTTTGTTGGATCTGCATTTGAGTGTTATGAATAGCTCTGTTCAAAGAACAAGCACCCAACCATTTTAGTGCTTGCTCATCACTACCAACTTCCTCAGCCAGTGGCATTCCAATTTTGGTGGGTACCCACAGAGAGTAGGTAGCAGCAAGCTTAAGAAGTTGACAGTCCATTGAGGTATGTATCCAGGTGACCTGATTCTCCCAACCTGGCTTCTCCAAACGTTTCCATGGGTTCAGTGACTGTCAATGGATCAGATCTTCATTGCTCCTGCTGATGCTGTAGTCCCTTAGGCTGGCATGTTGCAGAGTGTCTCAAATCTGTATTCCTCAGGCTGGAACTATGTTGCTTTGGCATGTAGAGTCTCAAATCTGTTCTCCTCCAATTGGAGACATGGTTCCCTGGCTGCAGTTCTGTAAAGTGTTCCTGCAGAATGATAGATATCCTTTTTATACCCAAAGCTATCCCCCAAGACATCATCCACAGGTCAGGGGGAAGGTGGGATGATGTCAACTCTCATTTTTCTAGTATTCAATCAATCTACATAGTTTGTCCTTCACTGTATGCAGGTCAACAAACTGCATGGACTAATACAATGGGTAAACAACATTGTTCAATTGCCCTGTGTCCTTGTCTTCCAAGGATATCAGCATAATAAGTAACCTATAGAGACTTATATCATTACACATGTGCAGTTTCAGTGTCCTGTGATAAATAGAAGTGGGTAAGGGGAAATCTTTAATGAACGCCCCTCGGATATACTTGCATGCATAAAGCCACAAAGGGAAAAATGGTTGTACATAAGGTACTTTATGATAGTCACATAATGAAAGCAAATTGAAACAATAAAAAATACAAATTAAAATTAAAATAAAAAGTGAAAAAATAAATTAAAAAAATGCTAACGATGAAAAAAAGAGAAAAACATAAAAAAGAGAATTAAGAGAAAAAAGAGGAAAGGACATAAATAAAAATGAATATAAAAATAAAAATAGCTGCAGGTATAGAAACAAATAAAAATTTAATCAGGCTGGCAGTGATAATTTTTGAAGGGTGGATTTACAAAGTTCATATTTTTACAAAAAAAACAAATTTGACATATAATCTGCATTTCTGGCCTGTAAAGGACAAAATCCACATCAATTTAGTGGTAAATTTGAATCTAAATATCCATCAAAATCTGCACGATGGTGCATGTTACCTGCACGCGTCAATTCAATGTAAAGCAGAAATGTACTTCAAGGGAATGTTCTTTGAAAAAAAGCTTTAATCGATGCACTACAGATGAGCGAATCTTTTGAAATTCGAATTTACTGGGCTTGTCGAATTTTCCCAAAATACATTTGTGCAAATCTCAGTACTCGAAAGCTTTTAATATGAAAGTGACAAATGTTACTATAACAGGGAATATTTCCTATGTATCTGGCTTAAATAACTATTCTAAAACATAATGTAAGGTGTAAAATCAACACAGTATAAAAATAAAGTAACAAAAAATATTAAAACACATAAAATAATACCTCTCAAAGAAAAAAAAGGTCCAATATCCAGTCACTATTGTACTACTAACTATAAAATAGCCTAAATTAGACAGGAAAACCATCAATATTTAGGAGAGACACTAACACAAATCCATGCAAAGTATATTACATTAGTGTTACATGAAAGAAGCACAACAATTAATTTTCATAACAAAATCTGTGTATATGTAGAAGTAATGTAGTGTTTATGTGTTAATATACTCACCAAAGTGAAGATAGGAGATGAGTGAGGTCATGTGAGCAGAGGTCTGATTGTGTGAGAAGAGACCCAATAGTGTGAGCGAAGGCCAGATAGTATAAGCCCTGCATGAGTCATCATTAGAACTACAATACTATGTCACTGCAAAGTCTCAGCTCCACCCCTTCTTCAATTCTTAACCAAGCTGCTCTGCTCCTCCCCTCTGCTGGGGACTTTGCAGTGACTAGAATTTCAGGAAGGCTGAAGTTGCCAAAAAAGAAGATGGAATCAAAATTGCTGGATGAAGAATCCACAATTTTAAATATAGAGATGATACAACATTGATAGCAACAAGCATATATGGAATGAAAGACTTATTACGGAGAGTCAAGATGGAAAGCTTGAAAATGGGACTGTTACTCAATACAAAGAAAACAGAGAGATTGACTTCTGCCAGGTATGACCGTGAGACATGTGAGATGGACGGCGATGAGAAAGACTTTGCAAAGGACTTGAACGAACTCTGATCAATGAACACTCATGATGCCACGACAACACCGGATGTCCATTTGTAGAATAGCTATGTGCAAAATCAAGAGGGAAGTCATTAGAAAAGGTCTTCAAATCAAGGAACATTTCACTGGCATCAAAGACACGGCTTGTACATAGTTTGGTCTTTTTTGTGATAACTTTCGAATGAGAAAACTGGACAATAAATAAACAAAACATACGAAGAATTGGCGCTTCCTACAACAATACCATGGATAGCAAGAAGATCAAATAAATCAATTTTGAAACAAATCAAGCCAGACATATCACTGGAAGCAAGGATCACCAAGATACGACTTGCCTAATTTGGACATATCATACGAAAAGAGCAATCACTGGAGAAGGACATCATGGTCGGAAGAATAGAAGCAACAAGGTGAAGAGGAAGACCAGTAACCTGATGGCTTCATACTATCAGTATAATGGTGGAGAAGACCCTGGTGGGAATATCTAGACATGCACAAGATCGATGTTCCTACAGATCATTCATCAATAAATTCACCATGGCTTAAAATGGAGCAAAAGGCCATTAGGAAAAAAATTGTAGTGACTAATTTGAATTTATGTTTTTTACCAGAAAAATAAGCTAATTTTAATACAAATTAAAGCTGATGTTTCGTCATTTTTAGACTTGCTTAAATGGGAATTTTTTACAGTTCTATGTTCTAAAAATATTCATGTTTTTTACTTTAGTCCCCACTTCCCGACTTGACATGGTGCAGAACTAAAAATGAAAGTATTTTCTACAGTACGGTTTAATAATACGCAGACTCCTATCACAATCGTGGTTACTATGGGTGAAGGGGTTAAGTGGGCATAAAACTAAGAAAACAGTAGCGCATGGAAAAAAATAATTTTCTTATCAGGCAAAATGAGTCTAAGGGCAAGGTCAGTGAATGTGGCAGTTTTAACTTCTGGTAGAATTTCTTTCCTAGCAAAACTCCAAAGTAAGCTGACTGTGTAAGCAGGGCTGAAATACACAACCCCCTTGTGACTAGAAGCAGTAAAGCATTCTCCACTTGTGGTTTCTTCAAATGAGCCTGCATGGAATATGTGTTTGAAAACACTGAAACTCTTTATTAATCAAGTACTTTACTTGTCATGCCAGCATAAAGTTTCATTTATGTCAGAAGTCTATTAGAAATGGTTTGGAACACTGTCACTTGCATATAGACCCTACCTAGAGGAATATTTTTGGAATTGTATATCCAATAGCTGCAGCGTATATTTGCTTAGTCTGTAAAATTGATGGATACTATGTCAGGCCTACAGGGGTGGGGGTCATATATGAAGTGTTTAAGCCCTTGCAATCCAAAAATTACGCAACTTTCTTTTTGCCATTCATTTTTAAAGCCCAACTACATATACACAAACCATTACATCACTAGGCAAAATGCACAAAGCATCATATGTGTTCCAGTTTATAGCATAAATTGGCAAGTTATATGCTGACTTGTGAGAATATTTTTTTTTAGGAAGAAGCATGAAGTGGGTATTCAAGAAGTATTGTTTCTCCTTGCAGAGATTGACATGCTAAGCATACCAAGATGAGGAGACTTAAAGCCGCAGTGCTCCTCTGGGAAATATGCTAATTATGCAAATTGTCTCCAGAGAGGAGAGAACTAGAACTCTAGTGCCACCTATTGGAAGGTAGCAATCCTACAAGTCAATGTCGACCCTTTAACGAGCCTTTTCACATGACTTAGGATAATAGCCAAACCAGAAGCTCAATTTGCAGACACTGTGTTTCGAGGTACTGCCCTTCGTCAGTGCAAAGTGGAGATCTTGTTTGGCTGTGTGAGAGGCGTTCGACTATGGAAATAGCAATGCAGCATATTGTTTTGGGAACTAAAAGGTAATGAAATATATTACAAAACTGGCAAACGCTGAGCAATAAACATGAGTAAAATTTAGGAAATTCACTGAACCCAGCATACTTGAACAATATCTGATTTTAGTTGTGTGAATTGCCAAAAAATGACAAAAAAATGCCTGCTGCTATGCTACACAAAGCAGAAGGTTGCATCATCCAGAGAAGGCTCACATGACCTATGGTGTGGGCACTCGGTATTCTCCATAGTGCCTTACAGCAATCACATCACATGGTATATCCTTGCCAATAAGGAGGTATTAAAGCCAAAATCCATCTTCCAGCATCAAAGTAGATTGTGAAAAAACTGTGTGGCAGTCTCAGGAGGCACTATTTGCTACTCCAAATGGTTTGTGATAAAACTGTGTTTCAGAGGCTAATCAGAAGGCCAGATTTCCACTTAAAAATCATTAGACCTAATAATGGGATGCAGCCTGGAGGGCCGATTAGTTAATACAAATTGTTTGTGATAAAACTGTGTTTCAGTGACATATCATGAGACCAGAGTTCCACTTTAAAATTGTTCGGCCTAATAGTGGGGTGCACTCTGGAGGGTCAGTTAGCTAATCCAAATTGTATGTGATAAAACTACGTTTAAGTGGCAAATCAGAAGGCCAGATTTCCACTTAAAAATTGTTAGGTATAAGGGTACTATCACACAGTGGCACTTTGATCGCTACGACGGTACGATCCGTGACGTTCCAGCGATATCCATACGATATCGCTGTGTCTGACACGCTACTGCGATCAGGGACCCCGCTGAGAATCGTACGTCGTAGCAGATCGTTTGGAACTTTATTTCGTCGCTGGATCTCCCGCTGTCATCGCTGGATCGTTGTGTGTGACAGCGATCCAGCGATGCGTTCGCTTGTAACCAGGGTAAACATCGGGTTACTAAGCGCAGGGCCGCGCTTAGTAACCCGATGTTTACCGTGGTTACCAGCGTAAAAGTAAAAAAAAAAAAAACGTACATACTAACATTCCGGTGTCCTTCAGGTCCCTTGCCGTCTGCTTCCCACTCTGACTGACTGCCGGCCGGAAAGTAAAAGCAGATCACAGCAGTGACGTCACCGCTGTGATCTGCTTTCACTTTACGGCGGCACTCAGTCAGAGCGGGAAGCAGACGGCAAGGGACCTGAAGGACACCGGAATGTGAGTATGTACGGTTTGTTTTTTTTTACTTTTACGCTGGTAACCAGGGTAAACATCAGGTTACTAAGCGCGGCCCTGCGCTTAGTAACCCGATGTTTACCCTGGCTACCCGGGACCTCGGCATCGTTGGTCGCTGGAGAGCGGTCTGTGTGACAGCTCTCCAGCGACCACACAACGACTTTCCAACGATCACGGCCAGGTCGTATTGCTGGTCGTGATCGTTGGAAAGTTGCAGAGTGTGACAGTACCCTTAGAGTGTTGTTCAGGCACACTATCTAAGTAAATAAATAGTCATTGTCCATTTAGAGACAGGTGACTGACAGCTGTGAGCCTAAGGTTGTGAAACAGCAGGTTACAAGAGGGAAGGCTACTTTCAACATGATTTGGAAAAAGTGAGGCTGTGGTTGAAAGGGGAATAGGCTTGGTGTTCGACTTGTACGTGGGTTAGGTGGTAATGTTAATGAAAGCTCAACTGAACAAACACTGTGTTGTCCTGTCCAAAGACCACTGACAACATCTGTTAAGGGACAGGCTACTCGACTCCCTTTCTTTGGCAGCTGCTCTGCGGTACACCTTGTAGATGATACTCAGAAAGAGCATGTGCTCCAGTGGATGGCAAATGTTGCATTAAGTGGCCTATCCTCCTCTTCCTCCATCTTAATATCACACACAGTACAATCCTCAGAGGTGGCACACCAATCACCCATGTTGCCCCCCACATCACAAAGTTCCAAATGCCCAACTGCCTGTAGGGAATCACAGATGCGCCATTTTGTAGAGCTGTTTGCACATACTATTCCATAGGATCAGAGGTCTGCTCCAAAGAATCACAGAATCCAGAGGAGGAAAGCATCTGCACCAATGCCCAAAATGTTTTCATGTTGGATCCGGTGCTGGACAAAGTAGGGTCTGAGCAGAATCCAGACCCTTGTTACCAGATGTTAACCACCAAGGGTACAAGAGGCGCATGCTTACTGTACTGTGGTATCAGGGCAGGAAGAGGAGGAGAGTGACTCTCAGGCTGAGTGTGAGAACAGGGAGGATAACGATGAGGTTGTCGATCCCACTTGGTATGAACCCAGAGGTACTCAGCTGTGTAGCTCAGCAGGAGAGATAGAGGAGGAGGAGGAAGACAAGGAGGTTAAGTTGCGGCTTCTCACACAGACACGAAGTGATGCAACCACGACAGCTATGGCTGTGGCTAGCTCTGGTGACGAGTGTGTAGTTCACAGGGGCAGCAAGGGTTGCCTAGCCTGGGTCTTTTTTGAAACCGCAAAGGATGACCCAACATCCTTCAAATTTGCAGAAATAAATCAGTAGAGGTAAAAATTACAGTAATTTGACAACTACATGCATGAACCAGCACATGCGCAAACAACATGCCTTAGTGTGGGAATCTCACTGTGGTAAAATGTGGAATAGTGGGCCTCGCCAAACACAGGCCATCCCATCAACCCCATCTGCGGCTTATTCCTCCTCCATCACCATGCCAAGTCTTCTCACACAGGTCTCCAGCGGCAGAAACTCCACTTTTTTTTACCCACTACAGTTGGGCTGAGTGAGAGTCGATCAGCTGTTAGGGAAGTGGACATGACTGCTACTTTTGTGTCACCTAGCACAACACATTTTCTCAATCCACCATAACATCTCTGCCTGCAAATCACTCACAGCCTAGCAGTTTGTCCTGTTGTCCGTACTCCACCCTCTCTCAGCAGAGCAGCCAGCCCTCGGTCCTGCAGTTGTGGTCACGTAAAAAAATGTTTTTTCCTACATATGCCAAAGCTAAGAGCTTAAACGCCACCTTCTCCAATCTGTTGGCCATGGAAATGCTGCCTTTCCGCCTCGTGGATACAGATGGTTTCAGAAAGCTGATGGCCATTGATGTAACCCAGTTACCCAGTACCAGTTGCCCAGTCGTCATTACTTCTCCAAGAAAGCTGTGCCTGCGCTACTCCAGCATGTCACCAACAATATCACCCATTCACTGAAAAAATCTATGTCTGCCAAGGTGCCTGGACAAGTTAAACTGGGCTGGGGCATTACATCTCACTGACTGGGCACTGGATGACTCTGGTGGCTGTGGGGGTAGGCGGTCAAGGAGTTGCTAAACAAGTTTTTGGATCCTCGACTTGTGGGACAAACTTCTGTATCTAACAGTTCCTGCGCTGCTTGAGGCTCCTCCACCTCCTCTAGGGCCTCCACCTGTGTCCTCAACTTCTCCCTTAATATGACACACGTTCGGACTGTTGTCCCTGATGAAGGACACAGTCCGACATGCACATCAGGGTGTGCACCATACCTGAACCACCATCCATTCAGGTAATCCAATCAACCTTTATCTGCTCTATTATATCCCTTATTCCACAGGTACTCTGTGCTATCTGGCTGTATTTTATGAGCCTTACCTGGCTGTCTTTTAACCTTGGGAACAATTTGGTTGATGCTCTAATATAATTGCTACTGCTCTCCAAGGAACACATATATCTTTACCCCCACAGTATATATTATATATACAGTATATCTCATTTGCCAATTGTTTCCTTGGTCTATTCAGCCCCTGCCTTTCATATTGCCATGGTGGGACACAGCACTTCCTGTTCAGGCTAGGGATACGCGTGATGCAAATACTTGAGGCTTAAATCTATTGTCTGGGTTGTTCATTCAGATTGTTACATATAGCTTATCCATTGCCTAGTGGTTTGGTTTTTATATAATCTTTTAATGTATACAATTTTGTTTTCTTTTTCTCAATTTGTGTGGACACCTCTTGTATGCGGTGCTACCTCTTACCACTTTTGTTAAATAAAGGTATTTTACCTTTATATTAATTGTTCAAATTGTCCTTGTTGATCACATGTTCGGCTTTTTTTTTTTGGTCTTCACAAAAACCAACAGTGCAGATAGAATCCCCCCACATCCGTACTGCACAGCGATGGCTCACCACAATCAGGCAGTGTTCAAATTAATATGCCTTGGAGATTGCAGTCAAACAGCTCAAGAGTTGTGGACAGCTAACCCGGCTGAGATAGAACAATGGCTGTCTCCACTGAATCTGGAGCAGGGGTAGGTCATGTGCGATAATGGTGCAATCCTGGGGGCTGCCCTATGCCGGGGCAACCTCACATACATGCTTTGCATGGCTCACATCCTCAACCTGGTGGTGCAGCAATTTCTCTGCCTCTATCCTGGCCTGGATGCGCTGCTGCAGAAAGCATGGTTGCTGTGTATTCACATCTGCAGATCACACCCTGCAGGTCATTGACTTGTATCGCTACAGAGGTCTTTTGGCCTGCTGGTAAACCATTTGATTTGCAATGTTCCAACATGGTGGAATTCCTCTCTGCACATGTTGCAGCGACTGTGGCAGCTGCGATTAGCCATGGTGCAGTATGTCCTTTTGCATAGCCTGGGCCAATGCAGTACGGACATAGTGCAAATCACGCTTGCGGAGTGGGCACAGATGAAGGATCTCTGCACCCTTCTGCACAGTTTCAAAATGGCTATTAAAATAGTTACCACGGATGATGTCGACATCAGTATCACTGTTTTGGTCATCTACATGCTGGAGCACACTTTGAATAGTCTGCGTGAGGAGGTGGTGGTCCCAGAGGAAGAGATGGAAGTAGAAGAGGATGCAATGGATAACAATACAGTATCTCAAATTCTGAACTGCCATCACACAGGTGTGTGCCGTGGGAGGGTGGCTTACAGTGATCGAGTAGGGCACATGGGACCAGACAAACAGTTAGTGAAAGTGCAGGAGCTGATGAACAAATGGAGGAGGATGAGGTGATGGACGCACAACAGTCTGGAGATGAAGAGGATAATGACCCACTCTCTATTGTGCATGGTTGGTGGGAGGGGATGGAGGAAGCAACCTTGAGTGTTACCCCACCACCAACACACGATGGACTTGGACCTCATGGAAGCGACCGACACATGAGCGCCTTCTTGCTGCACTATCTTCAACATGATGCTCATATTCTTAGGTTTAGAAATAGTAATGAGCGAGTATACTCGTTGCTCGGGTTTTCCCGAGCACACTCGGGTGATCTCAGAGTATTTGTAAGTGCTCGGAGATTTAGTTTTCATTGCCTCAGCTGCATGATTTAGAGCTGATAGACAGCTTGAATACATGTGGGGATTCCCTAGCAACCAGGCAACCCCCACATGTACTCAGGCTGGCTAGCAGCCGTAAATCATGCAGCTGCATCAACAAAAACTAAATCTCCGAGCAGATACAAATACTCGGAGACCACCGAGCGTGCTCGGGAAAACCGGATCAAAGAGTACACTCGCTCATCACCAGTTAGAAATAATGATGATTACTAGGTTATCTCTCTGTTAGATCCAAGTTACAAGAGTAAATTTAGCCAGATTCTTCTCCCCTGGAAAGGGATGCACGCATGCTAGAGTATCAAAACACACTTATAGACAATCTTAAGAGTGGTTTTCCCCAAGACAGCAGTGAGGCACACAGTGCGCATCGCAGTTCTAGACGTCCAACCCCAGGAATGTCAAGGCGTCATCGCCAAAACATTAGCAGCAACAGTGTAAGTGGCATAAGCAAATTCTGTGAGTCATTTCACACATTTTTTTAGACCAGCCTGTACACCAGCAGTGCAAAGTATAGCATGTTGTGAATGACTGGAGAGGATGGGGCAGGAGTATCTGGAGCTCAATATCAATGCCATTAGGGAGAGTTTGGACCCTTTTGCATTTTGGTCTTCAAAAATGGAAGAGTGGCCTCAGCTTGTCTGTCATGCCTTGGAGGATTTGTCATACCCGGCAGCCAACATTCTCTAAGAACGTGTCTTCAGCGCTGCTGGTGGTGTCCTGATGGATAAGCACATTTGGGTGTCCCTGGTAAGTGTAGACCACATACTTTTCATCAAAATGAACAAGTCATGAATCTCCAATTACTTTTGCACGCCAGTTGTAGGCTGGGCAGACTAGACAATGGTGTCGTTTTTAGTGTCATGCGTTGATCTCGCGTTATTGTAATCTGCGCCATCTTTGTGGTGTGTTCTGTGCCCGCTGATGCTACTGCTGCTGATGTTACAAGCAATTTTTTGAAATGTGGAGACTCCAAGTTGGGTCTCTATCTGGTGGGTTGCCTGTGGTGGAAGGTGTTAGAGGGCTATTATAATATTTTTACTCTGTGGAAATTGATGCCACTTTAGTGTTGTGTGACAAATATTTTTTTAAATGTGAAGCTCCAAGCTGGGTCTCTATCTGGTGGATTACTTGTGGTGGAAGTTGTGTCAGAGGACTATTATAATATTTCTACTCTCTGGAAATTGATGCCACTTCAGTGGTATGTGACAATTTTTTTAAAATGTGGAAACTCCAACTTGGGTCTCCATAAGGTGGGTTGCCTGTAGTAGAAAGTGTGTCAAAAGCCTATTATACTGTTTCTACACATTAGAAATTGATGTCACTTTAGTGGTTTGTGACAATTATTTTTTCAGTGTGGAGACTGCAAGTTGAGTCTCCATCTGATGGGTTGACTGTGTAAGAAGGGTTCCCAAACAGGAAGGCCTACACTTACTTTCAGTCAACTACCTGTGTTACTTTCCCTACATTTTTCTAACAATATTATTGTATGAAGCTGATGTTTGTGCCATCTGAGTGTGGCTGGAATAAAAAAGAAAAAGAATTGGAGGTATTGCATGAGGTATCAGGTCTCCCAGCTAAAAAGGCTTACACTGCTGCCTTAACCACCAGGTCTCTATTGAAACTTCAATTCCAAACTGTAAATGCCGGGCCAGACCCTACTGCGCCATTACAACATCTCTCCTGTGGGTCAATTGATGCCACTTTTCATCTTGTCTTCCCCTAATTTGAGCTTTTTGGGCAGCTTTTTGTCCCCCCTGAAGGAATTGTAAGGAGATAGACCGGACCGGGGGTACCTGAAGGCCGGGTCCAGAACTGAAAGGGTTGCATCCTCTGTTTCCTGGGGGAAGCTGTAAGGAGGCGGACTTTCCCCTGTAGCTGAGGGGAAGCACTGGAGAGAGAGAGCTTCCTGCTGACAGGGGGCAGGGAGAGGATAAAGGGAAAAAAGTGCATGGTGCAGGGGGCTGGTGGCGTGAGTGCAGAGCAGCGCACAGAGAGAGGAGTGCTGCGCCCCATTCCTCCAGACAGTCCTGATGCTGCGACAGGCCCCACCACTTGCAGAGAGGCCGCAGCGGAGAATAGGGCCAGGAGTACTGCAGCAGGCAGGAGAAAGATAGACTGCTGCACTGAGCAGAACCGTACAGAGCCAAGCCTTGCAGGGCCAAGCCTTGCAGAGCCGTGTGCATGGAGCAGACCTGAGCTGGGCATAATAGCAGCCAACGAGAGGAGTGCTCCGCGTGGGAGCATCAGCGCCACGCAAACCAGTGTTGCCCGCCGCCATCCACTAGGACAAGAGAGGGAGAGGTATGTGCAGTGTGCTGGTGACTATCAGAGGGAGAAGTAGAGCACCAGAGATGGTCAACGCTTGAGTCTTAGCATGAACAGGCAACACGCATCAGAGAGAGGAAAGCGCAGCGTGTCCAGTAACTGACTGAGATCTAGTTGCTGTGTGCCCAGTGACTGAGCAATAACATGCACGTGCCGTATGTAGAGAGCTAGTGCTGCCTAGAAGTCTGTAATCCTTCACCCGTTTACACCGCAGAGCAGTATTGCGCTCCAGCGGTATTTCACAACAAACTGAGCACAGTATTAAGGAAGCGTAGGAGCAGGATCCCACTTAACCCAGCTGAGACTACAAGTGCCGCTGTTGTCGGTGCCACTGTTGGATTCTCGTCCGTCATAGACTTCATCGAGACGTCAGGAGCCGCTATTGTCGGTGCCACCAATGGAACCCTGAGGAGCTGCTACCAAGAAGAATACAGACTGATAAGTTCTTATCTTTACTTATTGAACTATCTTTCGTCTCTTACCTACCCTACCACTCTCCCAGTTTTGCCCCATTCCCTGCCATCACCCTGCAACCCACTACTCCCTGCGTGGAGTGCGTTTATTGTTTAATAAAACTGTTAACTCTTGATCTGCCTCCTGTCCATGATGACATCCCACCTACCTGCTAGCATCTTCCAGTATTGTCTATGCATTTGATTTTGCCTCCCATTAAATATAATGAGGTCGGTATACATTCGACGAACCGTTCGGCAAACATCGGTCCATTCGGTAAACATCAGTCCGCTCGCCGTATCTGACCCGAACCAAACCTTGAAAGTTTTGCTCATCTCTAGTGGTGACACAACTGTCATGGATGAGGCTCAACAGTGCTAAAACTAAAAGTTCTGGTGGTGATCATTTTGGTGGCGAGTTCTACATGTGGGCATCTTTGGTGTGGAAATTATTTTCCAAATTGCCAGAGGACCAATCTATTGCAGTGTGTAGGCTTTACAGTAGGAAAATCAACCATTAATATCAAGGCACAAATTGACTACATCTCTCCAGCAACATATGAAATAAGATCACTTGCTCATGTGGGAAAACAAACTAACAAGCAAAAGGAGGAAGGCTCAAGCTTGGTGATTTTCATCATCTTCAACTACTACTTCTGTCAGTTAGCTATATGTTTGTCCAGAAGACATGGTTCTGGTCATTCATTTATGTGGAAACTCAACTTGCATATATGCAAGTTCATCACAATTTCTGTCTCACATCATGGATTTTACTGCCTTTTGCAAAATCATGGTGTGAGCTCAGACTCATTTGAAAATACCACCTACACATCATTATTTCTTGAAGCAAGCCATCCATGGACAGCTCCTTGTAACTGACCTTATGTTGCAAGATGCGCTCTACTGTGGACAGCTGCAATTATGGTGCAATGAGTCAGTGTTTTGAACTGAGGTGATGCAGTACTATAAGCAGGCCAGGTGTTTATTGGTGACTCTTCCACTCCAGGCGACATTTATTGGACCTGTATATTTCTTGTTCACTAATTTTTTGAGAAGTGGGGATGCAACTCCCTAGAGTCCTGGTTGCTGCAGTAATATTATTCCTCCACCAGGGGGAGTGATATTACATCTGGAGGCAATAAAGGAGATCTCCTGTCCAGGTATCACAAACACACCACACTCTTCACACTCCAGTCCACCAGGGGGAGCAAAGGTTCTATCTACTAGTCAGAGAGTTCCTGGCTGGAGACTGTGGGGGTCGGGGCATCTCTAGGGTCCCTATAAATAAGCCTCAGGCCATCAGTCATACGGGTTTTGTTCTATCTGACCACTGGGAACAGAGAGAGAATAGTAATAACAGTGAGGACTTCATTAGAGCTTAAGCAAGTGAGGACCTACTGTGTTACTGTGCGCATAGGAAGGCTATTGCATTCCACCTGGATAAGGAGACTCTGGATTTGCCTTCAGACCAGCCGGACTCTGCCTACCCCGTGATCCGGTGCCCTGGACTGCGGACACTGAAGCCTTCAGTAAAAGGTAGAGAGACTGCAACCTTGTGTCCTCGTTATTCACCGCGCCTTACACCATCCACCATCTACACTTCAGGGAAGCCCTGGGGATACACTTCACCTGTGGGAAGGTATACCATCTAGCTGCCATAACATCACCCCAGCGGACCCCTAAGCAGCGTCGGTAACCCTGACCGAATACCACAGGTCGCGTCACGAACATCATACAAACTACACCTTTAATTGGACGCCCCTCAAAGGGCCACAGACCGAGTTGGGCCACCGTGACATTCCCCAGAACCGAGAAGGACCCAGTGCCGAGTACCCCATTGACCTTAACGTGGAGGCGCTCCAAACTTTGGCATCACGAACAGGATGTACTTAAGCCTGAAGAATTGGGTCATGTGTGCCTAAGAACTGTGTTTGAACTGTGATTTGCTTAAGGACTGTGTATTGCAAAAGACCGCCAAAAATTCCCGCCAATACCGCCGCCATTACAGCACCGTGCGGTGTGCAGGAGGAGTGGGGCATGTCATCTTGGGCATAGCCTGGAATAACGGCGCGAAAGTGGATCCAGCCCCTCACAGATACTACTATGTCAGAAAAATATGCCCATCAACCAAAGGAATCCACCTCCTAGTCTGGGATTGTGGAGGAAGAAGGAACCGCCCTCCAGAAGAGGAGGAGGGTGAGAATACCTGCAGTGCTGTTCGCCAACCGGAAGCTGGAGAGGCCCCGCCGCCATGTATGAACCCGGAGGTCCTCGGCGCGGAAGTCGAGGAGCTGTGCCGCCAACTCCGGAAATCCTGGTACTGTGCAGCTGCCAGCGTCCAGGAGCAGCAGTGCAGCCAGCCGACGGAGCAGCCGCCTGCAGTGGAGGAGACCGGCACCGGAGACGCTGCGGCGACAGGTAAGCAATCCAAACCTGCCCCGGCCACCGACGAGACCCTCCTAGTGCCCATCGACTCCCTGCCATCGCCACCTAGAGACTCGGAGCCGTTGTCACGAGAGGCTCCACATTGCCCAACAGCACCCTCATCTGGCCAGGCGAGGGAAACAGCAACAGCCGCCATTCCTGAAAGAGCACCTGATGTTCTGTGCTGGTGCCTTAGTGGAGCAAAGAACTGTGAGTATGCAGACCCCTATCCGGAGTGCAGATGCACTCTACGTGGTACCTAGTGGTAGCCGAAACCCAGCCGGGCTGCCTCCACCGATACCACCCACAGAGCACTAATAAACCTTGAAACCCTGAAGAAGGAATGTAAATAGGTAACTGTTCTTTGCTTGACTGCTAAAACCCGTCTAGGGTTAAATCTTAAAGGGATCCCTTTGTTTACCCGGGATCCCTGTTGTTTCAAGTTTTGCACAAGTTGTTTTATTACCAAAGAACTGCGGAATCATGGACGGTGAATGATTCACAAACTGCTTCTGTATATAGTTTACACCTTCTTAAAGGTGCCCTCTACTGGTTTTACAAAGAAGAGCTTTTTGAAGAGACTGTTCCTGTTGACAGCGTGAAAGTTCTTGTTGTTTTACAAGTTGATAATTGACTTACAAATTGATTGTTTGCACTACCTCAGAAAGGACTTGGTTTCCTCTTAAAGGGAATGTTGGTTGTTGCACTTCGCCTAAAAGTGATAATGTTGCCTTAAATAGTCAGATAGCAATAATGTTTTACATGGTGATAGTATGTAGCTAGGAATAGAAATGTTTAATGATGTACTTTGAATAAAATTGAAGTTAAAGTAATTGCTAAGTTTTATAGAAATAGACTGAAGAAAAATGCAGTAGGCCCGTGAGGGGTAGACAGATAGTCCTGCATATGTAGAAGAAGTGGGAATAGGGCACTTTGAAGTTTTATAGTACGCCCTTACAGGTTAATCACTGTTATGACCCCAGTGGACAGGGTCTCAGAGGAACGTGTAAGTCTGCGAGATTCAAAAATCCAGCTCATAGGGCTGTGGTAACTGGGTTGACCAAATAGCTACTCCTAACGCCAACACTAGAAGTAGCCGGGGATCATGCCTACGGTGATCGCTAGATGACTCGCGCCAGCCGGAGAATCTAACTATCCCTAGGAGAAGAAAACAAAGACCTCTCTTGCCTCCAGAGAAAGGGACCCCAAAGCAAGATACAAGCCCCCCACAAATAATAACGGTGATGTAAGAGGAAATGACAAACACAGAAATGAACCAGGTTCAGCAAAGAGAGGCCAGCTTACTAATAGCAGAATATAGCAAGATAACTTATCTGGTCAACAAAAACCCTATAAAAATCCACGCTGGAGATTCAAGAACCCCCGAACCGTCTAACGGTCCGGGGGGAGAACACCAGCCCCCTAGAGCTTCCAGCAAAGGTCAGGATACAGATTGGAACAAGCTGGACAAAAATACCAAACAA
Source organism: Ranitomeya variabilis (assembly GCF_051348905.1). Taxonomy (NCBI): domain Eukaryota; kingdom Metazoa; phylum Chordata; class Amphibia; order Anura; family Dendrobatidae; genus Ranitomeya; species Ranitomeya variabilis. Next base: position 1,108,293,114 of record NC_135232.1, on the reverse strand, counting down.
AACAAAAGCAAAAAGCAAGGAAGCAGACTTAGCTTGAAATACAGGAACCCGGATCATAGGACAAGAGCACAACAGATTAGCTCTGATTTCAACGATGCCAGGCATTGAACTGAAGGTCCAGGGAGCTTATATAGCAACGCCCCTGAACTAACGGCCCAGGTGAGGATATAGGAAAAGACAGAAGCTCCAGAGTCAAATCACTAATGACCACTAGAGGGAGCAAAAAGCAAAATCACAACAGTACCCCCCCCTTAGTGAGGGGTCACCGAACCCTCACCACGACCACCAGGGCGATCAGGACGAGCGGCGTGAAAGGCACGAACTAAATTGGCCGCATGAACATCAGAGGCGACCACCCAGGAATTATCTTCCTGACCATAGCCCTTCCACTTGACCAGGTACTGAAGCCTCCGCCTGGAGAGACGAGAATCCAAGATCTTCTCTACCACGTACTCCAACTCGCCCTCAACCAACACCGGAGCAGGAGGCTCAGCAGAAGGAACCACAGGCACAACGTACCGCCGCAACAAGGACCTATGAAACACGTTGTGGATAGCAAACGACACAGGAAGATCCAGGCGAAAGGATACAGGATTAAGGATTTCCAATATCTTGTAAGGACCAATAAAACGAGGTTTAAATTTGGGAGAGGAAACCTTCATAGGAACAAAGCGGGAAGAAAGCCACACCAAATCCCCAACACGTAGTCGGGGACCCACACCGCGGCGGCGGTTGGCAAAGCGCTGAGCCCTCTCCTGTGACAACTTCAAGTTGTCCACCACAAGATTCCAGATCCGCTGCAACCTATCCACCACAGAATCCACCCCAGGGCAGTCAGAAGGTTCCACATGACCCGAAGAAAAACGAGGGTGGAAACCAGAGTTGCAGAAAAACGGCGAAACCAAGGTGGCGGAACTAGCCCGATTATTAAGGGCAAACTCAGCCAACGGCAAGAAGGTCACCCAATCGTCCTGATCAGCAGAGACAAAACACCTCAAATAAGCCTCCAAAGTCTGATTAGTTCGCTCCGTCTGTCCATTAGTCTGAGGATGGAAAGCAGACAAAAACGACAAGTCAATGCCCATCCTACTACAAAAGGATCGCCAGAATCTGGAAACGAACTGGGATCCTCTGTCTGACACAATATTCTCAGGGATGCCGTGCAAACGAACCACGTTCTGGAAAAACACAGGAACCAGATCGGAAGAGGAAGGCAGCTTAGGCAAAGGAACCAAATGGACCATCTTGGAGAAGCGATCACATATCACCCAGATAACAGACATGCCTTGAGACACCGGAAGATCAGAAATGAAATCCATGGAGATATGTGTCCAAGGTCTCTTAGGGACAGGCAAGGGCAAGAGCAACCCGCTGGCACGAGAACAGCAAGGCTTAGCTCGAGCACAAGTCCCACAGGACTGTACAAATGACCGCACATCCCTAGACAAGGAAGGCCACCAAAAGGATCTGGCCACCAGATCTCTGGTGCCAAAAATTCCTGGGTGACCTGCCAACACCGAGGAATGAACCTCGGAAATGACTCTGCTGGTCCACTTATCAGGCACAAACAGTCTGTCAGGTGGACAAGAATCAGGCCTATCAGCCTGAAATCTCTGCAACACACGTCGCAGATCTGGAGAAATAGCTGACAAGATAATACCATCCTTAAGAATACCAACCGGTTCAGCGACTCCAGGAGCATCAGGCACAAAGCTCCTGGAAAGAGCATCGGCCTTCACATTTTTTGAACCTGGTAAATACGAGACAACAAAGTCAAAACGGGAGAAAAACAATGACCTGCGGGCCTGTCTAGGATTCAGGCGTTTAGCAGACTCGAGATACATCAGATTTTTGTGATCAGTCAAGACCACCACACGATGCTTAGCACCCTCGAGCCAATGACGCCACTCCTCAAATGCCCATTTCATGGCCAACAACTCCCGATTGCCCACATCATAATTTCGCTCCGCAGGCGAAAACTTCCTAGAGAAAAAGGTGCAAGGTCTCATAACAGAGCAACCAGGGCCTCTCTGCGACAAAACGGCCCCTGCTCCAATCTCTGAAGCATCCACCTCAACCTGAAAGGGAAGCGAGACATCAGGCTGACACAAAACAGGCGCCGAAGTAAACCGACGTTTCAACTCCTGGAAAGCCTCCACGGCAGCAGGAGCCCAATTAACCACATCGGAGCCCTTCTTGGTCATATCCGTCAAAGGTTTCACAATGCTAGAAAAGTTAGCGATAAAACGACGGTAGAAGTTAGCGAAACCCAAGAACTTCTGAAGACTCTTAACTGACGAGGGCTGAGTCCAATCAAGAATAGCTCGGACCTTGACTGGGTCCATCTCCACAGCAGAAGGGGAAAAAATGAACCCCAAAAAGGGAACCTTCTGTACACCAAAAAGACACTTTGAGCCCTTGACAAACAAAGAATTTTCACGCAAAATTTTAAAGACCATCCTGACCTGCTCCACATGCGAGTCCCAATTATCAGAAAAAAACAGAATATCATCCAGATAAACGATCAAAAATTTATCCAGATAGTTCCGGAAAATGTCATGCATAAAGGACTGAAAAACTGAAGGGGCATTAGAGAGCCCAAAAGGCATCACCAAGTACTCAAAATGACCATTGGGCGTATTGAATGCGGTTTTCCATTCATCCCCTTGCTTAATGCGCACAAGGTTGTACGCACCACGAAGGTCTATCTTGGTAAACCACTTGGCACCTTTAATCCGGGCAAACAAGTCAGACAACAGCGGCAAAGGATACTGAAATTTGACAGTGATCTTATTTAAAAGCCGATAGTCAATACAAGGCCTCAAAGATCCGTCCTTTTTAGCCACAAAAAAGAATCCCGCACCAAGAGGGGAAGAAGACGGACGGATGTGTCCTTTCTCCAGAGACTCCTTGATATATGAACGCATAGCGGTATGTTCAGGTATCGACAGATTAAACAGTCTTCCCTTAGGAAATTTACTGCCTGGAATCAAATCTATTGCACAGTCACATTCCCTATGAGGAGGCAATGCACTGGACCTGGACTCGCTAAAGACATCCTGATAATCAGACAAATACTCAGGAACTTCCGAAGGCGTAGAAGAAGCAATAGACACAGGCAGGGAATCCTCATGAATACCACGACAGCCCCAACTAGACACTGACATAGCCTTCCAGTCAAGGACTGGATTATGGGTCTGTAACCATGGCAGCCCCAAAACAACCAAATCATGCATTTTATGTAGAACGAGAAAACGTATCACCTCCCGATGTTCAGGAGTCATGCACATGGTAACCTGTGTCCAATACTGCGGTTTATTTTCTGCTAATGGCGTAGCATCAATACCCCTAAGAGGGATAGGATTTTCTAATGGTTCAAGAATAAAACCACAGCGCTTAGCAAATGAGAGATCCATAAGACTCAGGGCAGCACCTGAATCTACAAACGCCATGACAGGATAAGATGACAGTGAGCAAATCAAAGTTACAGACAGAATAAACTTAGGATGCAAATTACCAACGGTGACAGGACTAACAACCTTAGATATACGTTTAGAGCATGCTGAGATAACATGTGTAGAATCACCACAGTAGTAGCACAAGCCATTCCGGCGTCTATGAATTTTCCTCTCATTTCTAGTCAGGATTCTATCACATTGCATCAAATCAGGTGTCCGTTCAGACAACACCATGAGGGAATTTGCAGTTTTTCTATCACATTGCATCACATCAGGTGTCTGTTCAGACAACAACATGAGGGAATTTGCGGTTTTGCGCTCCCGCAACCGCCGGTCAATTTGAATAGCCAGGGACATGGTATCATTCAGACCTGTGGGAATGGGAAAACCCACCATAACATTCTTAATGGCCTCAGAAAGGCCATTTCTAAAATTAGCGGCCAGTGCACACTCGTTCCAATGTGTCAGCACGGACCATTTCCGAAATTTTTGGCAATACACCTCAGCCTCGTCCTGGCCCTGAGACATAGCCAGCAAGGCTTTCTCTGCCTGAATCTCAAGATTGGGTTCCTCATAAAGTAAACCGAGCGCCAGAAAAAACGCATCAATATCAGCCAATGCCGGATCTCCTGGCGCCAACGAAAAAGCCCAATCTTGAGGGTCACCCCGTAAGAATGAAATAACAATTTTTACTTGTTGAGCAGAGTCTCCAGACGAACAAGGTTTCAGGGACAAAAACAATTTACAATTATTCCTGAAATTCCTAAACTTAAATCGGTCTCCTGAAAACAGTTCAGGAATCGGAATCTTGGGTTCAGACCTAGGATTTCTGGTAACATAATCTTGTATACCCTGCACACGAGCGGCAAGCTGGTCCACACTTGTAATCAAGGTCTGGACATTCATGTCTGCAGCAAGCTTAAGCCACTCTGAGGTAAAGGGGAAAAGAAAAAAAAAAAAAAAAGAGAGAGGGAAAAAAAAAACTCAAAATTTTCTTTCTTATAATCCCACTTCTGCAATGCATTAAACATTTAATACTGTCCTGGCATACTGTTATGACCCCAGTGGACAGGGTCTCAGAGGAACGTGTAAGTCTGCGAGATTCAAAAATCCAGCTCATAGGGCTGTGGTAACTGGGTTGACCAAATAGCTACTCCTAACGCCAACACTAGAAGTAGCCGGGGATCATGCCTACGGTGATCGCTAGATGACTCGCGCCAGCCGGAGAATCTAACTACCCCTAGGAGAAGAAAACAAAGACCTCTCTTGCCTCCAGAGAAAGGGACCCCAAAGCAAGATACAAGCCCCCCACAAATAATAACGGTGAGGTAAGAGGAAATGACAAACACAGAAATGAACCAGGTTCAGCAAAGAGAGGCCAACTTACTAATAGCAGAATATAGCAAGATAACTTATCTGGTCAACAAAAACCCTATAAAAATCCACGCTGGAGATTCAAGAACCCCCGAACCGTCTAACGGTCCGGGGGGAGAACACCAGCCCCCTAGAGCTTCCAGCAAAGGTCAGGATACAGATTGGAACAAGCTGGACAAAAATACCAAACAAAACAAAAGCAAAAAGCAAGGAAGCAGACTTAGCTTGAAATACAGGAACCCGGATCATAGGACAAGAGCACAACAGATTAGCTCTGATTTCAACGATGCCAGGCATTGAACTGAAGGTCCAGGGAGCTTATATAGCAACGCCCCTGAACTAACGGCCCAGGTGAGGATATAGGAAAAGACAGAAGCTCCAGAGTCAAATCACTAATGACCACTAGAGGGAGCAAAAAGCAAAATCATAACAAATCACACTTAAAGGAAAAATACTGTTTTGCACTTGCACTTAGTAGATAGCATATCCGTATGGGTAATGGTCATTCATAGTTAGTTAAATTAATAATTATTTAAAGTCGCGCGCGCACAATGTAAATATGTTATTGTTTGCAACGTTCAAGTGTCCTTACCTCCCATAAAGGGAAGCATTGTTAAATTAATTTGTTTTATAGCATTTCAAAAATTTTGTATGTCTTTTTGCTAATGTATTGTTGTTCTCTTTTCCCAGCCCGGGACTGCTGGATTTAACGGGGGGGGGGGGGGGAGTGCAGCGCCCTAGAGTCCTGGTTGCTGCAATAATATTATTCCTCCACCAGGGGGAGTGATATTACGTCTGGAGGCAATAAAGGAGATCTCCTGTCCAGGTATCACAAACACACCACACACTTCACACTCCAGTCCACCAGGGGGAGCAAAGGTTCTATCTACTAGGCTACTCCTCACAGTTAGGTAAAACTGGTGGGTTGGTTAGGAAGTCAGAGAGTTCCTGGCTGGAGACTGAGAGAGAAAGGTCTCCAGGCCGAGCTGTCTGGAGTGATCTCCAGCGGATCCAGACTTCAGTCTGAGGAGGACGAGGCATGCGGCAGCATCCTAGGAAAGAGACATTAAAAGGAAGCGTGTTCTAGTTAGTGAGAAACAAAGGCATAGCAACAAGTGGATACCAGAGAGGATAGTAGACGAGAGGAGCTGCATCCTTCTGGTGCGCGTTCCGGTAGCCAGGATACCGAGGGAGTAAAGTACTCTACGCCATTGCTTCAGAGACTGGCAGGACAGTCAATTCCAAGTTGGCTGCCCGACCTAAAATACCTAAGAAGACAGGTGGCAACTTGTGGGGGTCCGGGCGTCTCTAGGGTCCCTATAAATAAGCCTCAGGCCATCAGTCATATGGGTTTTGTTCTATCCGACCACGGGGAACAGAGAGAAGAGTAATAACAGTGAGGACTTCATTAGAGCTTAAGCAAGTGAGGACCTACTGTGTTACTGTGCGCATAGGAAGGCTATTGCATTCCACCTGGATAAGGAGACTCTGGATTTGCCTTCAGACCAGCCGGACTCTGCCTACCCTGTGATCCGGTTCCCTGGACTGCAGACACTGAAGCCTTTAGTAAAAGGTAGAGAGACTGCAACCTTGAGTCCTCGTTATTCACCGCGCCTTACACCATCCACCATCTACACTTCAGGGAAGCCCTGGGGATACACTTCACCTGTGGGAAGGTATACCATCTAACTGCCATAACACCACCACAGCGGACCCCTAAGCAGCGTCGGTCACCCTGACCGAATACCACATGTGGCGTCACGAACATCATACAAACTACACCTTTAATTGGACGCCCCTCAAAGGGCCACGGACTGGGTCGGGCCACCGTGACATTCCCCAGAACCGAGAAGGACCCGGTGCCAAGTACCCCATTGCCCTTAACGTGGGGGCGCTCCAGGGACAATTGAGCTTAAAAAAGCAAAAATAAATTCATGAAAATCCAATCATTTAACCGTGTCTGTGTTTTTTGGTCAACTGAATTAGCAGTCAAAGTTAACCATAGTGTAATAACATATGAATGGTAAAAGAAATAGTGGGCATATAGCAATAATGATGTAGGAGCCACAAGCAGAAGCCTAGGTACATTTCTTGTTCAGTCCTCATACACCTTTTCCACATACTCCTCAATGGACATCTCCCTAGCTGAAACAGGGCAGAATGTTGTATCAAATACACTGGATGACTCCTCATCAACTACAACTGAGCACCTTAGCAAGCAGCAATGCAAGGAACATCATGGCTGCCATCCGATTGGTTAAAGTAACACATACCGGCTGAATAGACACATCCTAAATTATATATTGCAGCATTTTTTTCAAACAAATAAATCATTTGAACAAGATAGTGCTCATTGATATGAGAGTGTGGACACTTCAACTATTCTTACATGGTGAAGAACGGCCTTCAAGACTTGCAGCAACAAAGAGGTATGGTAGAACTCCGCCTGATTTGCAACACAGCAACGTGATGGAATTCAGTACTACATATGTTGCAGCATCTATATGAGCAACATAAGGCTGTAAGGTGACTGTGACTGATAACATGATACAGTAGAGAAACTGGAGCTTCTGTTACCTTGGTATCCACCATCGGCATGTGATGAGGAACACGTGCGCTTACTATGGCTATTTGAAGAGGTTACATTAGTATGCATGTTAGTATGAACAGCTGTGACATTAATGGGTTTCAATCAGCACAATTTTCTTTACCATTATAGATATTCATGACAAGAATATAGTTTTTACTTTATGCAAGTCACTAATGTGGCCCCACTTAGAATACTGTGCACAATTTTGGGCTCCGGTGTAACAGAAGAATGTAGTAGAACTAGAACTGGGGAAAATGTAAGGGGAGTCACAAGATCACGTGATGCTCCACTCCTTTTTCTCATGTTGGTATTATATACATTGTATACATGGTTATACACTGCTCAAATAATAAAGGGAAAACTTAAACAACAGAATATAACTCCAGGTAAATCAAACGTCTGTGAAATCAAACTGTCCACTTAGGAAGCAACACTGTTTGACAATCAATTTCACATGCTGTTATGCAAATGGAATAGACAACATGCGGAAATTATTGGTAATTATCAAGACACCCTCAATAAAGGAATGGTTCTGCAGGTGGGGACCACAGACCACATCTCAGTACCAATGCTTTCTGGCTGATGTTTTGGTCACTTTTGAATGTTGGTTGTGCTTTCACACTCGTGGTAGCATGAGATGGGCTCTACAACCCACACAAGTGGCTCAAGTAGTGCAACTCATCCAGGATGGTGTATCATTGTGAGCTGAGGCAAGAAGGTTTGCTGTGTCTGTCGGCGTAGTGTCCAGAGGCTGGAGGCACTACCAGCAGACAGGCCAGTAAGCCAAGAGACATGGAGGGGACCTTTGTGCAAGGAGGAACAGGAGGAGCACTGCCAGAGCCCTGCAAAATGTCCTCCAGCAGGCCACAAATATGCATGTGTGTGCACAAACAGTTTGAAACTGACTCCATGAGGATGGACTGAGTTCCCAACGTCCACAAATGGGGTTGTGCTCACAGCCCAGCACAGTGCAGGACAATTGGCATTTGCCACAAAACATCAGAATTGACAAATTCGCCACTGGTGCCCTGTGCTCTTCACAGATGAAAGCAGGTTCACACTGAGCACATGTGACAGACGTGACAGAGTCTGGAAACGTCATGGAGAGTGATCTGCTGCCTGCAACATCCTTCAGCATGGCCGGTTTGGCAGTGGGTCAATAATGGTGTGGGGTGGCATTTCTTTGGAGGGCTACAAAGCCCTCCATGTGCTCACCAGAGGTAGCCTGACTGCCATTAGGTACCGAGATCCTCAGACCCCTTGTGAGACCATATGCTGGTGTGGTTGGCCCTGGGTTCCTCCTAATGCAGGACAGTGCCAGACCTCATGTGGCTGAAGTGTGTCAGCAGTTCCTGCAAGATGAAGGCATTGAAGCTATGGACTGGCCCGCCCATTACCCAGACCTGAATCCGATTGAACACATCTGGGACATCATCTCTCGCACCATCCACCAATATTACGTTGCTCCACAGACTGTCCAGGAGTTGGCGGATGCTTTAGTCCAGGTCTGGGAGGACATCCCTCAGGAGACCATCCACCGCCTCATCAGGAGCATGCCCAGGCATTGTAGGGAGGTCATACAGGCACATGGAGGGTACACACACACAACTGAACATCATTTCCTTGTCTTGGGGCATTTCCACTGAAGTTTGATCAGCCTGTAATTTGATTTTCCACTTTGATTTTGAGTTTCATTCCAAATACAGACCTCCATGGGATATGATATTCATTTTGATTTACATTGATCACTTTTATGTTTTATTGTTCTCAACACATTCCACTATGTAATGAATAAAGATTTGCAACTGAAATATTTCATTCAATGATATCTATGATGTGGTATTTTAGTGTTCCCTTTATTTTCTTGAGCAGTGTATATTGTAATGCTGCTATTGTATATAGGGAGAGTGCAGTACCAAGGTTAGAGGGGGGCATTGTAGGATAGGAATAGAAGCTTAGTATAAGGGGCCAACTGTGGGATAAGATAGTGTCACGCCTGTTGCCGCCTGACCCTGTGATACTTACCCTGCTCTCCTCGCTCCAGTGTCTCGACTTGCCATTGGGCCACATCACTTCTTCACTTCTGGTCTCTCGGCTGGGCCAGGGATCTCGCTGTCTGCACATGCGTCCTACACAGCTTAGGCCGCAGGCGCGTACCTCTCCTGCACCTTATAATATTAGAAGGTCTTGACCCCGAAGCTTTGTGGTATGTACCGGGTATTTAAGGCTGCCTCCTCCTAGAGGAGGCACCTGATTATCACTATTGTGCTGTCTCTGTGTGCATGTCCATGATTCAGGTCCCTCCATGTTCCTAGTGTCCCTGTGTTATTTGGTCCTTAACTTCTTATGTTCTTATTCCCTTCCAGTACCAGTTTATCCCTAGCCTCCATTGGTCCCTGTGTTCCTCTCCGTCTCCTGAGTCTCCAGTCCTCGTCCAGCCCGTCTAGTTGGGACCTATACCTCTTCCAGTTCCTGGTTTCATTTCCCAGCTCCCCAGAACCTCTTCCCTGCCTGGATTCTATCCCTCTCTTTTTTTCTTGAGTCTCCTACGAGCAGCCCCTTGGTATCGGCCGTCGTGGTATTAGTATCCCCTGTGTCCGCCCCTGATGCAACCTGTATAGGGGTCAGTTACACTAGGTCAGCTCACCCAGGGGAGGATCGGCATCATGATCCACAGGGTCCACTCTAGGAGATTTCACAGGTAGTAAGCTTCCTGGTTTTTAGTCAGTCCAGGGTGCACTCCAGCAGCTATCATTGCGGTCCATGACTATGGCCCTGGCTTCCCTCACACTTGGCATAGTGCGGCAGGATCCTGCAGCCTTGCAATGTGGGAATGCCATGGAAGATGAAGATACTGATACGCTGGATGTGACTAATACATTGGATATAAAAAGGCAGAAGGCTAGCACTCGATTCTTATAGATATGATGGTGCTAGTGAATGGAGCCGATGGTCCCATAAACAATAGAGTATATAATCACTGCACTCATACAAATGGAGGAATTTTGCTACAAGCGAAAGCAAAGCTTTGAAGCTTTCTTCAATTTGTAAGAGTGCAGTGATTATATACTTTATAATACATTGGATGTGACTGACACTATGTTTGTGACTAAGATGGTGACCTTAAAGATGTCAGAAACTGGGGCCAAAATGGAGAACAACAACTTTGTTCCCGCTCCTCGTGGGTGTATTGACTTAGAGATGGTGCGAAAATTCATGTGGCAGCATCCCCTGGACTGCCCAAGGTGGGCACGATGGAGAAGAAGGTCTCACCCCTTACAACATAATGCAGAGAAATGGGTGGAGTGGCCGTAAGCGACCCTACTTTGGAACGGGTGGGGTCCAGAAGAAAACCTCGTGTGCAGCTGTGCACTTCATCTTGAACCAGAGGAGGTGGGCGATCTGGAAGAATGTGAGCTGGAGGAAGAAGCTGCCTCAGAAGAGCCTGTTTTGGAGGAAAAGACCCAACTCAGAAGGCTGAGGGGAGTCGCTGATGAATTCTGTACTGACCAATTCCCAGTACCTTCCGAGGAGCGGAACTGGCACCTGCCGGAGTTGGAACATTGTCGTTGGGAGCTGGAGAAGACTGATGAGCCAGAAGGCGAGCCTACTCTGTAGTGCGCAGCTGCCAAGGCAGAGGGATCTGGTGGTCGCAGAGCAGTCACGGCCGGGATGCTGGAGTGGCAGGAGCATGATGGTGGTGAGTGAACCTTGGTCCCAAGTCCTGGAATGCCAGTCAGTGTTTGGCAATGCTCCGCCCCTCAGCCTGTCACGTTATCACCTGGAGTTACATGCAGGTCTGAAAGAGGCGCAATCGACCCTCTGTTCCCCGGTCACTGAACGACCAAGTTCTGCCCCTCTCCTGTCATTGCGGCAGGAAAACATGACTCCTGCAGCTGCAGGGGCATCTACTGGAGACAGGGCGCAGAGCCCAATGTGGAGTAGAGTGACACAAGACACGTGTCGCTGAAGTAATGTCTGAAAAGGAAAATAGTGCTCGTTGCACAGTATGAAAATGGAAATAATAATAATAATAATAATAATTTTATTTATATAGCGCCAACATATTCCGCAGCGCTTTACAACTTATAGAGGGGACTTATACAGACAATAGACATTACAGCATAACAGAAATCACAGTTCAAAACAGATACCAGTAGGAATGAGGGCCCTGCTCGCAAGCTTACAATCTATGAGGAAAAGGGGAGACACGAGAGGTGGATGGTAACAATTGCTTTAGTTATTTGGACCAGCCATAGTGTAAGGCTCGGGTGTTCATGTAAAGCTGCATGAACCAGTTAACTACCTAAGTATGTAACAGTACAGACACAGAGGCTATTAACTGCATAAAGTGTATGAGAACATGATGGAGGAACGTGATTATGTTGTTGTTTTTTTATTAATAGGCCACACAGGGATAATTAGGTTAATGCGTTGAGGCGGTAGGCCAATCTGAACAAATGAGTTTTTAGGGCACGCTTAAAACTGTGGGGATTGGGGATTAATTGTATTAACCTAGGTAGTGCATTCCAAAGAATCGGCGCCGCACGTGTAAAGTCTTGGAGACGGGAGTGGGAGGTTCTGATTATTGAGGATGCTAACCTGAGGTCATTAGCAGAGCGGAGGGCACGGGTAGGTTGGTAGACATGGGACTGTTCTGCGTCCCTGTGGGCAAAGGAGCCCTGGAGCACTAAAGTTGAATGCAATGTGGCCGGACCGGGCCATGGTAAAATGTTGAGCAGCGTTATTTTCTTTTCCCCTCCCTAAGTTTTTGTTGCACCTGTTGCGTCTCCCCTGCTGGCTTGCAGGACACTAACCCCAAGGTGGTATGTACCCGTGGACTAAGGACGAACTGTGTGCACGGCTGCTATAAATGTGTTTTAAGATGCTTAACTTGAACTTTATTCTAGGCAAGTACAGCACACATGTTTCTTAAAGGAGCCGTACCTCACACAAATGAGGGGGGGAAGCCCTCAAGGATTGGAGGCCTGATGAACAGGTCCAGCTTGCTTGTACTAAACTGTGCATGTGCTCGGGTCCTGTAGATGGACGGGACTGGGGCTCCATGGACTGAAAGTGCTACATGGAGGACTGAATACCAGGCACCTGTTAAGAGAAAATAGACTTTTATGCGGCGTAAAAGGCCTTTGTCTACCTAGTTCATATGTTTGCCTCCCTGAGTGAAGTGCTTTGCTGTAAATTTTAGAGTTTTTAAGCACTATATGGTCTGGGATGACCATTATTAAAGGAGGGGGAATGCAAGGGGAGTCACAAGATCACGTGATGCTCCACTCCCTTTTCTCATATTGGTATTATATATAATGTCATGTACCACCCTTTATACATGGTTATATATTGTAATGCTGCTATTGTATATATGGAGAGTGCAGTACCAAGGTTAGCCATTAGAGCTGGAGGATCGTAGGATAGGAATAGACGCTTAGTATAATAAATAGTTAAAATAGGAGAGCCCAACTGTGAGATAAGATAGTAAGCTTCCTGGTTTTTAGTCAGTACATCCAGGGAGCCCAGACAGCCCAGTAGGACCAGGGAGTCCAGACAGCCCAGTAGGGCCAGGGAGCCAATACAGCCCAGTGGGCCCAGGGAGCCCAAATAGTCCAGTAGGGCCTTAGAGCCCGGGCAACACAGTGGGCCCTATAACATTGGAAGCTGGGAGCCCAGACGTCCAGGGCTTGGGAACTGAGGAAGAAGCAATAGTGGAATGCATAGCAGCACCAAGATGTGGCAGCTTAGCTTACTACATGGGCAGATGCCTTTATGTCTGTTGTGAAATGGACAGGGGAACTCCTAAAGGTAGTGAAGCTGGACAGAGGAAACACTGCAGTACCGGATTAAAAGGTGCGACCTGGGAGCATTCTAGAAGAAGTAGTGAAAAGCACAGGGAGAGATAAGAATGTGTACTGTGATGTTCCCTGTGAAATTGCTGTAACTGAACTGGATGTGCTGCAAAGGAAAGTTGTCTGTTACAAGGTAAAACTGGACTCTGTCTCTCTTTATGTGGAACCAGCAGGAGTGAAACCACAGCAGACCAGATGGGACACTGAAAGTGTTATAGAAGGTATGCTGCAAAGGGGACATTGTATGTATGTGTTGGGTTGGCCAGGGTGCGCTCCAGCAGCTATCATTGCTGGCCACAACTATGGCGCTGGCTCCCCTCACACAGAGAAAAGCAACCATGGTTATTAAGGGAATGGTGGTCTGCAGGAACAAGACAGGATATCAAACTTGGGGTTATTCAGTTTGGAAAAACTAAGGCTTAGGGGTGATCTTATTACAGTGTAAACATATATGAACTGGCAGTACAGTGTAAACATATATGAACTGGCAGTACAGATTGTCCAAATGATTTCTAAATGCGGAATCCTCAACATTTAGAAGAAAGAAGGTTTAAACACAATCACCGATGGTGATTCTTTACTGTAAGAGGAGTATGATTATGTAACTCTCTGCCTCACTGTGTTGTAATGATTATTAACTACAAATGTTCAATGTGGGCCTGGACTCTTGAAAAATATTACAGGTTATGGGGACTACATTCTGTGTACGTGGAGACCGGAAGGAATTTTCCACTCATATGGGGCAATAAGCTTCTATCTCATTGAGGTGTTGACTTCCTGTAGATGTGTGGTCCCCAACCTGTGGTTTGGGAGTCACATGTGGCTTGCGTATTCATGATGCATGGCTCTTCTTTGTCTGCCAGCTCTGTATATTAGCACCAGGTCTAGCACACAGCTATGAAGAATAGGTTTCCAGATGATGACTTTTATGAGTAGCCCCACACAGAAGAGCAGGTCTGGATGAATATATACAAGCTTTAGTAAAGGATGTTACTGCAAGAGCCTGAAGTTGGAAGTGATAATATGTTGGGAGTGCATCATGGAAGAATACTGAAGGCAGGTAAAGTGGGAACCCTTAAATCCAGATATACTGCCTCTCAGTGATTTCAGTGTGGAAGTTTTGGCTATCATTATACCGGTAATGGGGACTCTGGGAGGAAGAGCAAGAGCTGGATGACACTGCTCGGGTGGGTTCTGGATGTAGACTATGACCTTCTATCCTAGCTGAATGTAGCTCTTAAGATAAGAAAGGATGTGAACCACTGCTCTAGATCAACATGTTAGGTTATAAGTTGAACTCAATGGACTTATGTCTACCTTCAACCTTAAAAACTATGGAACTATTAAAATTTTTTATATAAATTTGTATCTTGTGAGCATTGACTGAAGTAGATTTCCCCAGTGGGACCCTGTCTAGGTTTGACATCCTGTGCTGGGCTTGTCAGAGAAGGAAAAACATTTTGTCAAACAAAAAATCATGGGCTTCAATGACTACAATATTTTTTAACCATCATTATAATTTTTAGTGAATATAATGAGTATTTGGGAATAAACTAACAATTGCGTCCTGTCCAGGATTGGGAGCAGAAAAGTTTGCTGTAGTATTATTTTTCATCATCATTATGTCACATAATTGCTGAAGGTGAACCAGGAATGAAACTCTGACTTTATGTTTCCTGTGATCTGTATACCTGGATAGACACAAAAAGCAATATATAAAGTTGATATACACAAGAATGGATGGTCTTCCGCAAGTTCTGGCCCATGATGCATCATGTATAAAATATAGTGTCATACCCATTTTGCCATGGACCACAGGCGTAGGCAAGTGAATTATTAGCAAGCCCCATGAGCAGGAAATTAATTTTCTCCTGAAATTTCAAGCAGCCACCGAACGATCTGCCTGATCACAAAAAAAGCTAACAAAATGCCATATGTATCTCTCTATAAAAAAACAATCACATATCGTTATAAAATACTATGTTATATAATATGGAACAATCAGCCTTTATGCTTTCTTCTTCTCTATTTTTTTGCCCAATAACTCTACTATTTGCTTTCTAATAGTCAACATACGTATCTTATTTACTGCATGATTTATTACAAACCCATCTAATTTTGGGAACCTGTCATATGCAAAGAAAGAAAACCTAAGACTAACAAAATCTCGCCCTACATCCACCACAAAAAGTCATATTTTGGGACACCCCCTCATGCAGCTGCTAGTTGGACGCTTTCCACATTTTTCAGCACTAAGGATCTTATTCATATAATCCCACAAAAATCTTGGGGTTAATTTCTTAATCCAAGTAAAATGCTCCAAATAAAATAGATGGAGGCTCTAACCATAATATTCTAAATAAATAGACCTGAAAGCAATTAATTTTTAATGTTGCAGATTAAGATTTACAGCGGGCATCCGAATAGTTGAAGTATGTGTTTTAAAGGTAGATTAATGTTTCAAATATCAAATTAATATTTTTGAAAGAGTTTTAGATGAATATTATTGAAAGATATTTGGGGATTTTATTAGAGCATGATATTGGGGTTTTACGTGAATGCAGCAATCATTCTTTAGCAGAGGAAAAATTAAAAAAATACAAAAACTATGTAAGGGTGTGTGTCCACGGTCAGTAAACGCTGCTTGTTTGACGCTGCGCAGAGCTGCAGCATCAAACACACAGCGTCCAGATGTTCCAGCATAGTGGAGGGGATTTTTTGAAATCCCGTGTCCACTATGCATGGAAACCCGCACGCGGCGGGCCTGCGACTCCGGACATGCTGCGCGTCTTTTCAGATCGCAGCATGTCCGTTCACCTTGCGGGGACGCAGCGTCCCCGCAAGGAATATCACAGGGCCCTATGGGAGGGGGGCGATGATCCCGGATGTGTACAGTTAACACATCCGGCATCATCGTGTCCCAGAAGGGGGCGGGGCCTACATGATTTTCTATCTGAGTATGAGTACGCAGACACAAAACGTGTGTAGTTTTTTATTTTATTTAAGAGGTGAATTTTTTTTCCGAAATTTGCCTGAAAAAACTGTTTAGCTTTTTTGCCACTTTCTGAGACCCTTAGCGTTTCCATTTTTCAGGATATTGGGCTGGGTGAGGGTTCATTCCTTGCTCCTTGAGCTCACGCTTTTATTGATACCATGGTGAGGTAGATAACATGTTTTGATCACCTGTTATTGCAATGTTGCGGCAGCTAAAAAAACTTTAATTCTGGAGTTTTGATTGTTTTTTCTCATTAAGCTGTTTGCTAATTGGATTAATTTATTTTATTTTTTGATAGATCAGACATTTCTGAATGCAATTTTTTTTTATTTAATAGTTCCCTTAGAAGACTTGAAGCTGTGATAGTCCATTCCCCTGTGCTATGTATAGCAGAATTCACAATCTCGTATGATTGCCCAGCACAAGTAGGTATTCACATGAGTATCATAATGACAGGCACGAGGGTCTTCATCAAACCCACGGCTGTCATACAACTCATCATTGCCCCGCGATCATATGATAGGGGCGCCAATGGGTGGGATTAATGAGGTGCTTCCAGTGGCCGCGTAATAAATTCTGCTGCCAGTGATTGTCAGCGGGATTTAACTGGTTAATAGCTGTGGGCATTTTTCCTCTGATTGTTCGTCTCCTAGTTTTGTCTTACAAATTTGATGTAAATTGCTGACCGACTGCTCAACATGTGATCATGGCATAAAAATGAATATCCTCCGAAGGGCCCTATATCTGATGCAAGCCTTTCCTATCCACATTCCCAGTCTTTTCATCATGCAGCTGAAATCTATGTTCATCAACTCTGTTTCGGTGGGCTCTAAACCTAGACTTGGTTAGAATTACTTAATTGGGATGGCATTACCAGACATTACATTATATAACAAGGCATCCCTTTTGACATACGTTCTTAATTGGTTTCACCACAAAAAAGATAAGCAATGGGTGACCCTTGAGAGGGAAGCCTGATACCCCTACTCTGGTTGACCCCTTTACAGTGGTCTCGAATACTATTTTCTGTCTAAATTACCTCCAAGGTGCTCAAGTTTTGGGACAGGGTTGTAGCCCTTTTAGTCTTATCTTCTAACCATTTCTCCAGCTTTTAATAACCCATTTTTCTCTGAAGGGTATGGAAAGGTTACATACAGTATTCTAGGTTTATCTGAATTTATTAGTGAAATGTCATATACCCTCTGACTCTTATTTATGATTTTTTTAAACTGTTGTGTTGTCTTACTTATGCTTTTAGTGCATTACGAATGAAAAAAAAAATAATGAAATTGTAACTCAAATGGAATAGACAGGTGCCAGATACACCATATCACTGATCAATCACACTGGAACTGTTGATAGCACCTCTCCTATCTCTCTGTCATCCTAGCAAATAAATCACTGTAGTAGTCACAGATTGCTACTCTCATCTTTTTCAGTGCTGCAGTTTTACAACACATTACTGTATGGAATATACAGTATATCAAATGATTGTTTTGTGGCTTTATCTTCTTATCTCTTTTTTGAGCTGTGAGCATTCATGTCCTCTCACTGTTCTAAAATCTCCCTAAAATGGCTGCTGTATTTCCTGATTAGGCTTTTATATGGGCTATGAAAGTCCCTCATGACTGGCTGCATTATACCATGTGATAGCTGAAAGGCATTATGGGGAAGCTTGTGCAGTTGCACATGAGATCACGCCATGATTCTGTGACTGATGCAATCTTCTGCAATGAGTAAAAAAGGAAAGGTAATATTTTTTGGCAATTAATTGAAATCAAATGTCAAATTGAGTTTTCCTGGACCTGTGAATTTCATATAATTGAATTCTAATTCTATTTGCATCACATCAATTCACTCATATGTAATTATTATATATATATATATATATATATATATATATATAATACTATTTTAGACTTATTAGATCTCTACTATTTACTGTATATAGTAGATATTTTACTTAATTTTGACTATTAATATACTAGGAAATTTTTCTAATGGATATATATTTTGATCCAACTCATAAAGCGCCTAGAAAAACTTTTAAGTGTTATTCACTTAACATTAACACCACTTGTTGAATGTTCAGACAATAATTATAACTGCCTCTGTATCGTCAGTATGTTGGCTAGTGTATTGATATATTCAATAGGAATTACTAGGAAACTTTAGTTAAAAAAATAAAAACTATAATTTAAGATCCTCCTTGGAATTAGAAAAAAAAATATAGAACCGTAAAAAATATAAAAATAACACTTTTTTCACAATAAAGATATTTTATTAAAGTTAAGTCCCAAAATTCCAAATAAAGTGGAAATAATTGCCACTGTACAGCTGCACAATGAAATTATAACATAATATTTGATAATCACTGTATGGAAGTAAAAATGGGATTATAGATACTTTTTGTAATTGTACTTTTCATAAAAAAAATTATTGTATGACTTTTTTTTTATGGAAATGTTATTACCATTTTTGCTTTTTCCAAAATGCTGTGAAAAGCTGTGGCCATATGTCGATTTAAAGTCTTTACTGAAAATTCTGGCGTTTTTTACATAAGTTTCTCTATAAGATCTAAAATGTCAGGTAATAAAATACATATACGAAATGTTACAAAATGAAAAATTTTCCCTAAAGCACGAAAATAACTTTATTGTCAAATTGTTCAATTTACCTGATGTGCTGCCGCAGCAGGCACTCACTGGAATAAAGACTATCTGTGTTATCTATAGACACGCTGGATTCTCTAAAGATAGATCTGGCTGAGAGAAAGGGGATACTGGACAGGGGACACATATTTTCTAATAAGACATACCAAAAAACTGATTACTATATATATTTATTAATATTTTTAACTAAAGGAATCATATCACCAAAATATACTGCTTTATGCCTATGCAGAGGTATATACTGTATTTTGCAGATTATAAAATGCCCCGGATTATAAGGCGTACCCCAAATTGTTTTGGGGGAAATAGGAAAAGTCTTTTTTTTTTAATAAAAGGGTGGTGCGTCTTATAGTCTGCTTGTATTGTAGCTTACTTGGGGGGGAGGCGGTGGAGGAGGAGAGGGGCCCAAGGAGGAAGGGTCGCTGCTGCAGGAAGATGGTGGCGGCGGAGGCGGCAGAAGTAGGGCAATGTTGTGGGCTGCCCCAGGCTGGTAGGAGAGCATGTTCAGAGGAGACAGGAGTTAGGCTATGTTGTGACCCCAAGCTGGCAGGAAGGGGTGAGTTGTGAATTCTGCTCTTGGGCTCCCTCCGGTGGTTGTTAGTGGTAGTGCAGTTGTCTTGGGGTTGTAATCCAGGGCAGGTGTTTCTGCTGATTGCAGCTCTACTAGGTATTTAGGTGTGCAGGATCCATTACTCCTGGCCAGTTGTCCATTGTTCTTGGAGGGATTGCATCTCTCTCTGGTTCCTCATGCTCTGCTGCCAATTCAGCTAAGATAAGTGTCTGGTTTTTTGTCTCTGTGCACATATGCAGTGTGCTTTGCAATTCAGTGCAATTCATTGTGTTTTTGTCCAGCTTAGACTTTGTTTGGATTTTTCAGTCATGCTGGATTCTCAGGAGTTGCAGATATACTTGCTATGTCTTTAGTTAGATGTAGAATATTTGTATTTTCTGCTGTGGATATTTTTAGGATTTTAATACTGACCGCTTAGAATTCTGTCCTATCCTTTTCTATTTAGCTAGAAGTGCCTCTTTTGCTAAATTCTGTTTTTCTGCCTGCGTGTGTCTTTCCTCTTATACTCACAGTCAATATTTGTGGGGGGCTGCCTATCCTTTGGGGTTCTGCTCTGAGGCAAGATAGAATTCCCATTTCCACCTATAGGGGTATTTAGTCCTCCGGCTGTGTCGAGGTGTCTAGGACATGTTAGGTACACCCCACGGCTACTTCTAGTTGCGGTGTCAGTTTAGGGTTTGCGGTTCGTATTAAGCAGGGTGATGAATGGAAAACTGCGTTTAATACGCCCGAAGGCCATTTTGAATACCTTGTGATGCCATTCGGACTCTCTAATGCTCCATCTGTTTTTCAGTCCTTCATGCATGATATCTTCTGGAATTATCTTGATAAATTCATGATTGTACACTCACCGGCCACTTTATTAGGTACACCATGCTAGTAACGGGTTGGACCCACTTTTGCCTTCAGAACTGCCTCAATTCTTCGTGGCATAGATTCAACAAGGTGCTGGAAGCATTCCTCAGAGATTTTGGTCCATATTGACATGATGGCATCACACAGTTGCCGCAGATTTGTCGGCTGCACATCCCAAAGATGCTCCATACAAGGCAGGATGGATCCATGCTTTCATGTTGTTTACGCCAAATTCTGACCCTACCATCCGAATGTCGCAGCAGAAATCGAGACTCATCAGACCAAGCAACGTTTTTCCAATCTTCTACTGTCCAATTTCGATGAGCTTGTACAAATTGTAGCCTCAGTTTCCTGTTCTTAGCTGAAAGGAGTGGTACTGTTGTGAATTTGGATTCTGGGCTCCCCCGGTGGCTACTGGTGGAATTGAACTGGTGTCTTCATCTTCTCTGTTCACCTGTTCCCATCAAGATGTGGGAGTCGCTATATAACCTTGCTGCTCTGTTAGTTGCTTGCCGGTCAACAATGTTATCAGAAGCCTCTCTGTGCTTGTTCCTGCTCCTAGACAACTACTAGATAAGTTGGACTCTTGTCCATGTTTGTTTTTGCATTTTGTTCCAGTTCACAGCTGTAGTTTCGTTACTGTGTCTGGAAAGCTCTTGTGAACGGGAATTGCCACTCTGGTGTTATGAGTTAATGCCGGAGTTTTAAAGTAATTTCTGGATGGTGTTTTTTGATAGGGTTTTCAGCTGACCATGAAAGTGTCCTTTCTGTCTTCTGCTATGTAGTAAGTGGACCTCAAATTTGCTAAACCTATTTTCATACTACGTTTGTTATTTCATCTCAACTCACCGCCAATACATGTGGGGGGCCTCTGTCTCCTTTCGGGGTATTTCTCTAGAGGTGAGCTAGGACTAATATTTTCCTCTGCTAGCTTTATTTAGTCCTCCGGCTGGGCTGGGCATCTAGAACCAACGTAGGCATGCTACCCGGCCACTGCTAGTTGTGCGTTAGGTTTAGTTCATGGTCAGCTCAGTTCCCATCTTCCAAGAGCTAGTTCCTATATATGCTTATGCTATGTTCTCTTGCCATTGAGATCATGACAGTTTGACCGGCCCGCAAAGTGTTAATTGTTTGGGCTGAAGCAGGAGAAAAAGAAGTGTTGAAGGGAAATTTTTTTTTTTTTCCCCTCAGAGTTTTGCTGCCTAGCCCTTAATTGCTGTCTAGCTGCTTCTTACCTCCTCTTAACCCTTGAATGGCTCTGTGTCCACCTGTTTGTAATGGATCTTCAGAGTGTAACTGCAGGTTTGAATAATCTCGCCACGAAGGTACAAAATTTGCAAGATTTTGTTTGTCATGCACCTGTATCTGAGCCGAGAATTCCTTTGCCGGAATTTTTCTCGGGGAATAGATCCGGGTTTCAGAATTTTCGAAATAATTGCAAATTATTTTTGTCTCTGAAATTTCGCTCTGCCGGAGACCCTGCACAGCAGGTCAGGATTGTGATTTCCTTGCTCCGGGGCGACCCTCAAGACTGGGCTTTTTCATTGACACCAGGGGATCCTGCGTTGCTCAATGTGGATGCGTTTTTTCTGGCCTTGGGGTTGCTTTATGACGAACCTCATTTGGAGCTTCAGGCAGAAAAAACTTTGATGTCCCTATCTCAGGGGCAAGATGAAGCGGAAATTTACTGCCAAAGATTCCGTAAATGGTCTGTGCTTACTCAGTGGAATGAGTGCGCCCTGGCGGCGACTTTCAGAGAGGGTCTCTCTGATGCCATTAAGGATGTTATGGTGGGGTTCCCTGTGCCTGCGGGTCTGAATGAGTCCATGACAATGGCTATTCAGATCGATAGGCGTTTGCGGGAGCGCAAACCAGTGCACCATCTGGCGGTGTCCACTGAGAAGTCGCCAGAGAGTATGCAGTGTGATAGAATTCTGTCCCGAAGCGAGCGGCAGAATTTTAGACGGAAAAATGGGTTGTGTTTGTATTGTGGTGATTCTACTCATGTTATATCAGCATGCTCTAAGCGCACTAAAAAGCTTGGTAAATCTGTTTCCATTTGCACCTTACCGTCTAAATTTATTCTATCTGTGACCCTGATTTGCTCTTTGTCATCTATTACCACGGACGCCTATGTCGACTCTGGCGCCGCTTTGAGTCTTATGGATTGGTCCTTTGCCAAACGCTGTGGGTATGATTTAGAGCCTTTGGAGACTCCTATTCCTCTGAAGGGGATTGACTCCACCCCATTGGCTAATAATAAACCACAATACTGGACACAAGTAACTATGCGTATTAATCCGGATCACCAGGAGATTATTCGCTTTCTGGTGCTGTATAATCTACATGATGATTTGGTGCTAGGATTGCCTTGGCTGCAATCTCACAACCCAGTCCTCGACTGGAGAGCTATGTCTGTGTTGAGCTGGGGATGTAAGGGGGCTCATGGGGATGTACCTGTGGTTTCCATTTCATCATCCATTCCCTCTGAAATTCCTGAGTTCCTGTCTGACTATCGTGACGTCTTTGAAGAATCCAAGCTTGGTTCGTTACCTCCGCACCGAGAGTGCGATTGTGCCATAGATTTAATCCCAGGTAGTAAATACCCAAAGGGTCGTTTATTTAATCTGTCTGTGCCTGAACATGCTGCTATGCGAGAATATATAAAGGAGTCCTTGGAAAAGGGACATATTCGTCCATCGTCATCTCCCTTAGGAGCCGGTTTTTTCTTTGTGTCAAAAAAAGACGGCTCTTTGAGACCATGTATTGATTATCGGCTTTTGAATAAAATCACTGTTAAATATCAATACCCATTGCCGTTGCTGACTGATTTGTTTGCTCGCATAAAGGGGGCCAAGTGGTTCTCTAAGATTGACCTTCGTGGGGCGTATAATTTGGTGCGAATCAGGCAGGGGGATGAGTGGAAAACCGCATTTAATACGCCCGAGGGCCACTTTGAGTATTTAGTGATGCCTTTTGGTCTTTCTAATGCTCCGTCAGTTTTCCAGTCCTTTATGCATGATATTTTTCGCGATTATTTGGATAAATTTATGATTGTGTATCTGGATGATATTCTGATTTTTTCGGATGACTGGGACTCTCATGTCCAGCAAGTCAGGAGGGTTTTTCAGGTTTTGCGGTCTAATTCTTTGTGTGTGAAGGGTTCTAAGTGTGTTTTTGGGGTACAGAGGATTTCCTTTTTGGGATATATTTTTTCCCCCTCTTCCATTGAAATGGATCCTGTCAAGGTTCAAGCTATTTGTGATTGGACGCAGCCCTCTTCTCTTAAGAGTCTTCAGAAATATTTGGGCTTTGCTAACTTTTATCGTCGATTTATTGCTGGTTTTTCGGATATTGCTAAGCCATTGACCGATTTGACTAAGAAGGGTGCTGATGTTGCTGATTGGTCCCCTGATGCTGTGGAGGCCTTTCGGGAGCTTAAGCGCCGTTTTTCCTCTGCCCCTGTGTTGCGTCAGCCTGATGTTGCTCTACCTTTTCAGGTTGAGGTCGACGCTTCTGAGATCGGAGCTGGGGCAGTGTTGTCGCAGAAAAGTTCTGACTGCTCCGTGATGAGGCCTTGTGCCTTCTTTTCCCGTAAATTTTCGCCCGCTGAGCGGAATTATGATGTTGGGAATCGGGAGCTTTTGGCCATGAAGTGGGCTTTTGAGGAGTGGCGCCATTGGCTTGAGGGGGCCAGACATCAGGTGGTGGTATTGACTGACCACAAAAATTTGATTTATCTTGAGACCGCCAGGCGCCTGAATCCTAGACAGGCGCGCTGGTCATTATTTTTCTCTCGGTTTAATTTTGTGGTGTCATACCTACCGGGTTCTAAGAATGTTAAGGCGGATGCCCTTTCTAGGAGTTTTGAGCCTGACTCGCCTGGTAACTCTGAGCCCACAGGTATCCTTAAGGATGGAGTGGTATTGTCAGCCGTTTCTCCAGACCTGCGGCGGGCCTTGCAGGAGTTTCAGGCGGAGAGACCTGATCGTTGCCCACCTGATAAACTGTTTGTTCCTGATGATTGGACCAGTAGAGTCATCTCTGAGGTTCATTCTTCTGCGTTGGCAGGTCATCCTGGCATTTTTGGTACCAGGGATTTGGTGGCAAGGTCCTTCTGGTGGCCTTCCCTGTCACGAGATGTGCGAGGCTTTGTGCAGTCTTGTGACGTTTGTGCTCGGGCCAAGCCTTGTTGTTCTCGGGCTAGTGGATTATTGTTGCCCTTGCCTATTCCTAAGAGGCCTTGGACGCACATCTCGATGGATTTTATTTCAGATCTGCCTGTTTCTCAGAAGATGTCTGTCATCTGGGTGGTGTGTGACCGTTTTTCTAAGATGGTCCATTTGGTTCCTCTGCCCAAGTTACCTTCTTCTTCCGAGTTGGTTCCTCTGTTTTTTCAAAATGTTGTTCGTTTGCATGGTATTCCTGAGAATATCGTTTCTGACAGAGGGACCCAGTTCGTGTCTAGATTTTGGCGGGCATTCTGTGCTAGGATGGGCATAGATTTATCTTTTTCGTCCGCTTTCCATCCTCAGACGAATGGCCAGACCGAGCGGATTAATCAGACCCTGGAGACATATCTGAGGTGTTTTGTGTCTGCTGACCAGGATGATTGGGTTGCTTTTTTGCCATTGGCGGAGTTCGCTCTCAATAATCGGGCCAGCTCTGCCACTTTGGTGTCCCCGTTTTTCTGTAATTCGGGGTTTCATCCTCGATTTTCCTCTGGTCAGGTGGAATCTTCGGATTGTCCTGGAGTGGATGCTGTGGTGGAGAGATTGCATCAGATCTGGGGGCAGGTGGTGGACAATTTGAGGTTGTCCCAGGAGAAGACTCAGCTTTTTGCCAACCGCCACCGTCGTGTTGGTCCTCGGCTTTCTGTTGGGGATTTGGTGTGGTTGTCTTCTCGTTTTGTCCCTATGAGGGTCTCTTCTCCTAAGTTTAAGCCTCGGTTTATCGGCCCGTATAAGATATTGGAGATTCTTAACCCTGTTTCCTTCCGTTTGGACCTCCCTGCATCCTTTTCTATTCATAACGTTTTTCATCGGTCATTATTGCGCAGGTATGAGGTACCGGTTGTGCCTTCCGTTGAGCCTCCTGCTCCGGTGTTGGTTGAGGGTGAGTTGGAGTACGTTGTGGAGAAAATTTTGGACTCTCGTGTTTCCAGACGGAGACTCCAGTATCTGGTCAAGTGGAAGGGATACGGCCAGGAGGATAATAATTGGGTGAATGCATCTGATGTTCATGCCTCCGATCTGGTTCGTGCCTTTCATAGGGCCCATCCTGATCGCCCTGGTGGTTCTGGTGAGGTTTCGGTGCCCCCTCCTTGAGGGGGGGGTACTGTTGTGAATTTGGATTCTGGGCTCCCCCGGTGGCTACTGGTGGAATTGAACTGGTGTCTTCATCTTCTCTGTTCACCTGTTCCCATCAAGATGTGGGAGTCGCTATATAACCTTGCTGCTCTGTTAGTTGCTTGCCGGTCAACAATGTTATCAGAAGCCTCTCTGTGCTTGTTCCTGCTCCTAGACAACTACTAGATAAGTTGGACTCTTGTCCATGTTTGTTTTTGCATTTTGTTCCAGTTCACAGCTGTAGTTTCGTTACTGTGTCTGGAAAGCTCTTGTGAACGGGAATTGCCACTCTGGTGTTATGAGTTAATGCCAGAGTTTTAAAGTAATTTCTGGATGGTGTTTTTTGATAGGGTTTTCAGCTGACCATGAAAGTGTCCTTTCTGTCTTCTGCTATGTAGTAAGTGGACCTCAAATTTGCTAAACCTATTTTCATACTACGTTTGTTATTTCATCTCAACTCACCGCCAATACATGTGGGGGGCCTCTGTCTCCTTTCGGGGTATTTCTCTAGAGGTGAGCTAGGACTAATATTTTCCTCTGCTAGCTTTATTTAGTCCTCCGGCTGGGCTGGGCATCTAGAACCAACGTAGGCATGCTACCCGGCCACTGCTAGTTGTGCGTTAGGTTTAGTTCATGGTCAGCTCAGTTCCCATCTTCCAAGAGCTAGTTCCTATATATGCTTATGCTATGTTCTCTTGCCATTGAGATCATGACATGGTACCCAGTGTGGTCTTCTGCTGCTGTAGCCCATCTGCCTCAAAGTTCGACGCACTGTGCGTTCAGAGATGCTCTTAGGCCTACCTTGGTTGTAACGGGTGGCGATTTGAGTCACTGTTGCCTTTCTATCAGCTCGAACCAGTCTGCCCATTCTCCTCTGACCTCTGGCATCAACAAGGCATTTCCGCCCACAGAACTGCCGCTCACTGGATTTTTTTTCTTTTTCGGATCATTCTCTGTAAACCCTAGAGATGGTTGTGCGTGAAAATCCCAGTAGATCAGCAGTTTCTGAAATACTCAGACCAGCCCTTCTGGCACCAACAACCATGCCACGTTCAAAGGCACTCAGATCACCTTTCTTCCCCATACTGATGCTCGGTTTGAACTGCAGGAGATTGTCTTGACCATGTCTACATGCCTAAATGCACTGAGTTGCCGCCATGTGATTGGCTGATTAGAAATTAAGTGTTAACAAGAAGTTGGACAGGTGTACCTAATAAAGTGGCCAGTGAGTGTATATTTGGGTGATATATTGATTTTTTCCGATGATTGGGAGTCTCATGTGAAACAGGTCAGGATGGTATTTCAGATCCTTCGTGATAATGCTTTGTTTGTGAAGGGGTCTAAGTGTCTCTTTGGAGTGCAGAAGGTTTCTTTTTTGGGCTTTATTTTTTCTCCCTCATCTATAGAGATGGATCCGGTTAAGGCTCAGGCCATTCATGATTGGATTCAACCCACATCCGTGAAAAGCCTTCAGAAATTTTTGGGCTTTGCTAATTTTTATCGCCGTTTCATTGCTAACTTCTCCAGTGTGGTTAAACCCCTGACCGATTTGACAAAGAAAGGCGCTGATGTAACGAATTGGTCCTCTGTGGCTGTCTCTGCCTTTCAGGAGCTTAAACGCCGATTTACTTCTGCCCCGGTGTTGCGTCAGCCGGATGTTTTTCTTCCGTTTCAGGTTGAGGTTGACGCTTCTGAGATTGGGGCAGGGGCCGTTTTGTCTCAGAGGAATTCTGTTGGTTCCTTGATGAAACCGTGTGCCTTCTTTTCCCGTAAGTTTTCGCCTGCTGAACGCAATTATGATGTCGGCAATCGGGAGTTGTTGGCTATGAAGTGGGCGTTTGAGGAATGGCGACATTGGCTTGAGGGAGCCAAGCACCGTATTGTGGTCTTGACCGATCATGAAAATCTGATTTACCTCGAGTCTGCCAAACGGTTGAATCCTAGACAGGCTCGATGGTCCTTGTTTTTCTCCCGTTTTGATTTCGTGGTCTCGTATCTTCCGGGTTCTAAGAATGTTAAGGCTGATGCCCTCTCTAGGAGTTTTTGCCTGATTCTACTGAGGTACTGGAACCGGTCGGCATTCTGAAGGAAGGGGTGGTCCTTTCGGCCATTTCCCCTGATTTGCGACGGGTTCTGCAGGAATTTCAGGCTGACAAACCTGACCGCTGTCCAGTGGGCAAACTGTTTGTTCCTGACAGATGGACTAGTAGAGTGATTTCTGAGGTTCATTGTTCTGTGTTGGCAGGCCATCCTGGTATTTTTGGTACCAGAGATTTGGTTGGTAGGTCCTTTTGGTGGCCTTCTTTGTCGCATGATGTGCGTTCTTTTGTGCAGTCCTGTGGGACTTGTGCGTGGGCCAAGCCTTGTTGTTCCCATGCTAGCGGATTGCTTTTGCCTTTGCCGGTCCCTGAGAGGCCCTGGATGCATATTTCTATGGATTTTATTTCAGATCTTCCGGTTTCCCAGAGGATGTCGGTTATCTGGGTGGTTTGTGACCAGTTCTCTAAGATGGTTCATTTGGTGCCTTTGCCTAAATTGCCTTCCTCTTCTAATTTGGTTCAGTTGTTTTTTTCAGCATGTTGTTCGTTTGCATGGTATTCCGGAGAATATTGTGTCCGACAGAGGTTCCCAGTTTGTTTCTAGGTTTTGGCAGGCCTTTTGTGCTAGGCTGGGCATTGATTTGTCTTTTTCTTCCGCATTTCATCCGCAGACAAATGGCCAGACCGAGCAAACTAATCAGACTTTGGAAACTTATTTGAGATGCTTTGTGTCTGCTGATCAGGATGAATGGGTGGCTTTCTTGCCATTGGCCGAGTTCGCCCTTAATAATCGGGCTAGTTCGGCTACCTTGGTTTCGCCCTTCTTTTGTAATTTTGGTTTTCATCCTCGTTTTTCTTCGGGCAGGTTGAGCCTTCTGATTGTCCTGGTGTGGATTCTGTGGTTGACAGGTTGCAGCAGATTTGGGCTCATGTGGTGGACAATTTGGTGTTGTCTCAGGAGGAGGCTCAGCGTTTTTCTAACCGTCGTCGGTGTGTTGGTTCCCGGCTTCGGGTTGGGGATTTGGTCTGGTTGTCTTCCCGTCATGTTCCTATGAAGGTTTCTTCCCCTAAGTTTAAGCCTCGGGTTTATTGGTCCTTATAGGATTTCTGAGATTATCA
Organism: Ranitomeya variabilis; assembly: GCF_051348905.1. Lineage (NCBI taxonomy): Eukaryota > Metazoa > Chordata > Amphibia > Anura > Dendrobatidae > Ranitomeya > Ranitomeya variabilis. Next base: position 1,108,264,235 of record NC_135232.1, on the reverse strand, counting down.
ATCCGGTGTCTTTTCGTTTGGCCCTTCCGGCCTCTTTTGCCATCCATAATGTTTTCCATAGATCTTTATTGCGGAAATATGTGGTGCCCGTTGTTCCCTCTGTTGATCCTCCTGCTCCTGTGTTGGTTGATGGGGAGATGGAGTATGTGGTTGAGAAGATTTTGGATTCTCGCCTTTCGAGGCGGAGGCTTCAGTACCTTGTCAAATGGAAGGGTTATGGCCAGGAGGATAATTCTTGGGTTTTTGCCTCTGATGTCCATGCTGCTGACTTGGTCCGTGCCTTTCATCTGGCTCGTCCTGATCGGCCTGGGGGCTCTGGTGAGGGTTCGGTGACCCCTCTTCAAGGGGGGGTACTGTTGTGAATTCTGCTCTTGGGCTCCCTCCGGTGGTTGTTGGTGGTAGTGCAGTTGTCTTGGGGTTGTAATCCAGGGCAGGTGTTTCTGCTGATTGCAGCTCTACTAGGTATTTAGGTGTGCAGGATCCATTACTCCTGGTCAGTTGTCCATTGTTCTTGGAGGGATTGCATCTCTCTCTGGTTCCTCATGCTCTGCTGCCAATTCAGCTAAGATAAGTGTCTGGTTTTTTGTCTCTGTGCACACATGCAGTGTGCTTTGCAATTCAGTGCAATTCATTGTGTTTTTGTCCAGCTTAGACTTTGTTTGGATTTTTCAGTCATGCTGGATTCTCAGGAGTTGCAGATATACTTGCTATGTCTTTAGTTAGATGTAGAATATTTGTATTTTCTGCTGTGGATATTTTTAGGATTTTAATACTGACCGCTTAGAATTCTGTCCTATCCTTTTCTATTTAGCTAGAAGTGCCTCTTTTGCTAAATTCTGTTTTTCTGCCTGCGTGTGTCTTTCCTCTTATACTCACAGTCAATATTTGTGGGGGGCTGCCTATCCTTTGGGGTTCTGCTCTGAGGCAAGATAGAATTCCCATTTCCAACTATAGGGGTATTTAGTCCTCCGGCTGTGTCAAGGTGTCTAGGACATGTTAGGTACACCCCACGGCTACTCCTGAGAAAGTCTCTCATGCGGCTCCAAGGTCACCGGATCATAACAGGGGTGTTCCACAGTGCTGAAGCTCTGCCGACATTTTCTGGAAGCCTGGAACCCCATGGCTGCACAGATTGGAGTTTTGGGAGCTGAGATCTCGGGAGATAAGTAGGGAGATACTCTCAAAGTATTTCCAAAAAATATCTTTAATGGAAATCACCAGGGACCCTGATTCTAGTTATGTATCAATGTCTTTACTGGGTGCTTCAGGTTTGATTAAAAACTGCTTTTTCTGCTGCAGATCTAGCAGTTCTCTGAATGTTAAGCCCTGTATAACCCCGCCCACTCAACTAATTGGCAGCTTTACGTGTACACTCTGCCTAGGCAGAAAGCTACAATTCAGTGGTGTGTATGGTTGGATCAAGTAGTCCTCTAGTGATAATCTCCTGCTGATAACACAGTGATTTTATAAAAACTACAGCAAGGAGTCCAGTAAGTGATACATCGCTGGAATCAGAGTTTCTGCCCTACATTATGCTGCTCTCAGAGTAGGTAGCAAAAATCTGTTGACAGATTTTCCTTTAAAGGGAAAGTATTCTCTGTGTTCCAAATGATGAGAGGCTACATTGACTTAGCAGAAAATCCTGGGGCTTAGCGATGTAAATCAGGCATAGGGGGTGGAAACTGAAGAGGAGCAAGGGGATGTAAGTCTCCCAGTGTACGTACAGTCTAATTTGCAAGTTGATTAAAAGTGTGATTTCTCTACAACAGCACATAGGGATCAATACAAAAAAGGTATGCTTTTAATTGTCGGACACAAGCCTACACCGGACTACACATTTAGTCACTAATGTGCTGGTAACAATTTCCTTTTAAGACTTGTGGTCATTTCCTGGCCAAATTTCTAAAATGCTGTTGTAAAATTATGACTTTAATTTGCAGCATAGAGGTAGAGAAAGAAGGTATTTATAATTACTTAAAGAAAAAATGGAGACCCAAGGTTTCATGCTACTATTTAAAAGTTGTAAATTTTATTAAAAATCATATTTAAAAAGGCAAGCGGTCATATTTGCTAACTCAGTGAAAAGATCCCACAAATAGGCTTGAAACAGCCCAAAAACATTGTGTCATCTATATAAATGAAGGGGCAGTAACCAATTAACTACACATATGTTATCTCACATGGGTTCAAGTCTCATACAAACAAAACAGTTTCTTACATATACTGTACAACAATCATGTATTAAATGCTATACCAACATATCATAAAGCTGTATTGCTTATTCAATTATTAGAGGGTCTATGCCAAACACAGAGTAAAGAGACACACAAAAAATCCCAAATGGTAGTAGTTAAAAAAGTAAGTATAGAGACTTAATTTACAAATTATAAAGGGTAAGCATCCTTTAGTTGTGTGCAGGCAGCACACCAGCCCAATCCCCAATGCGCGTTTTGCTTGAGTGGCTTCCTAAGGGGGCATGAATGGAGCTAAGACTTCACAGAGTGGTTGCTGTGTAAAAAACACAAGCCCTTCAAAATACACTGCTCAAAAAAATAAAGGGAACAATAAAATCCCACATCCTAGATATCACTGAATGAAATATTCCAGTTGTAAATCTTTATTCATTACATAGTGGAATGTGTTGAGAACAATAAAACCTAAACATGATCAACATAAATCACAACTAATATCCCACAGAGGTCGGGAGTTGGAAGGATGCTCAAAATCAAAGTGGAAAATAAAGTTACAGGCTGATCCAACTTCAGTGGAAATGCCTCAAGACAAGGAAATGATGCTCAGTAGTGTGTGTGGCCATCACATGCCTGTATGATCTCCCTACAATGCCTGGGCATGCTCCTGATGAGGCGGCAGATGGTCTCCTGAGGGATCTCCTCCCAGACCTGGGCTAAAGCATCCGCCAACTCCTGGACAGTCTGTTGCAATGTGACGTTGGTGGATGGTGCAAGACATGATGTCCCAGATGTGATCAATCGGATTTAGGTCTGTGGAAAGGGCGGGCCAGTCCGTAGCTTCAATGCCTTCACCTTGCAGGAACTGCTGACACACTCCAGCCACATGAGGTCTGGCATTGTCCTGCATTGGGAGGAACTCAGGGCCAACCGCACCAGCATATGGTCTCACAAGGGGTCTGAGGATCTCATCTTGGTACCTAATTGCAGTCATGCTACCTCTGGAGAGCACATGGAGGGCTGTGTGGCCCTCCAAAGAAATGCCACCCCACATCATTACTGACCCACTGCCAAACCAGTCATGCTGAAGGATGTTGCATGCAGCATGTCGCTCTCCATGGCAACTCCAGACTTTGTCCCTTCTGTCACTTGTGCTCAATGTGAACCTGCTTTCATCTGTGAAGAGCACAGGGCACCAGCGGCGAATTTGCCAATCCTAGTGTTCTGTGGCAAATGCCAAGCGTCCTGCATGGTATTGGGCTGTGAGCACAACCCCCATCTGTGGACATCAGGCACTCAGACCATCCTCATGGAGTCGGTTTCTAACCATTTATGCAGACACATGCACATTTGTGGCCTGCTGGAGGTCATTTTGCAGGGCTCTGGCAGTGCTCCTCCTGTTCCTTCTTGCACAAAGGCGGAGGTAGCGGTCCTGCTGCTAGGTTGTTGCCCTCCTACGGCCTCCCCCATGTCTCCTGGTGTACTGGCCTGTCTCCTGGTAGCGCCTCTAGCCTCTGGACATTACGCTGACAGACACAGCAAACCTTCTTGCCACAGCTAGCATTGATGTGCCATCCTGGATGAGCTGCACTATCTGAGCCACTTGTGTGGGTTGTAGAGTCCGTCTCATGCTACCACGAGTGTGAAAGCATAACCAACATTCAAAAGTGACCAAAACATCAGCCAGAAAGCATTGGAACTGAGATGTGGTCTGTGGTCCCCAGCTGCAGAACCACTCCTTTATTGAGTGTGTCTTGATAATTGCCAATAATTTGCATCTGTTGTCTATTCCATTTGCAGCATGTGGAATTGATTGTCAGTCAGTGTTGCTTCCTAAGTGGACAGTTTGGTTTCACAGAAGTTTGATTTACTTGGAGTTATATTCTGTTGTTCAAGTGTTCCCTTTATTTTTTGAGCAGTGTATTAACAGGAGGTCACTGAATGGAGAATTGATATCTACTACGGCAAAGTTAGGACTGCTAAGAAATAGAAGATTATCAGGTCATCAACTAAATGAACAATGGTAAAGAAAGGCCAAACATTTGTGTTAGGGTAGGTTCAAATGAGCTTATAAAAAATTGCTCAGAGTTTCATTCAGAAAAGTGGGACTTTTTTTCTCACTTCTGTGTTATAATGTAACTATAATAGTGTTATAATGTGTTATAACACTTATGTGCTCACGCATGTGTATTACTCTATGTGTCTGTATACAATCCATTTTTTACAGGACCATTTACACTTTCCAATGATACAGAATTGCAATGTATGCGTAAAAACAGGGCGCTCCAGTCCGTATGGCATCCAGTTCTGTACATGCACCAATAGCATGGACCTCATTTGATAAATGGAAGAAACTAGTGCATGCTGCAATTGTTTTCAGTCGCAGATTCGTCTGCACTGCCCTATTAATCAATATTGGTCACTGCGCTGTCCGTTTTTTATTACTGACCAATAAATTCGAGCCCTTAATGTTACAACCAGTGTTTATCTAAAGAGGTGATAATTCTAGTTACTAAAAACCTTGAGCAGAGCAAATACTAATTCTAAGATTATAAGAGGAACCTCATACAATGGCAAAATGAATTATTGTATATAATGTACTGTGGAACCCAAAGTTCCTACCAATATACCAGTTAAAAAAGCTGTATTAAAAATTAAAATCAAAATCCAGCGTCTCGAATTTACCTCTTAAATATTAGTTTATGTTTATACCGTCAATATAAACCATGAAGGGTCCCAAGTTATTATCACAAACTAATCTTTAAAAAGTATCTGTCTTTTTATGTTTTTCCAATCTGGAAAAACAAGTAGGGAAACAATGCAAAACAAGGAAATAACGATAAGAAAAAATAAGACAGTGGTGGAATAAATAAAACTGGAGTAGTAAGAGATGGCTAACTAACAATTCATTTTTTGTGCTCCTGTTTTACCGTCACGTTAAGCAAAACTCTTCCATGCGTTTTTTAATATCTCACAAAAATAAAATAAATGATGCTATAAAGCAAGCTTTCGAGACTTCTTAGGTCCTTTTTTCAGGCACGGTTTAACAAGGTTTCTGAAGAAACACAAATATATGCACACAGGAAAAAAAAAGGTAAAACAACAACAGTAAAAAGAGGATATGTATTTATTCATTTATTTTTCCTGTGTGCATATATTTGTGTTTCTTCAGAAACTTTGTTATACCGTGCCTGAGGAAAGGACCTAAGAAGTCTCGAAAGCTTGCTTTGTAAAAAAATTTATTTTATGTTTGTTAGTCATTAAAAGATAGCATAACTACAAGATTCTCTTGCTTTACCCACTGAGAGCATTCTTTTATTCTTTTTTTTTTAACTGGCTAACATGGTACCAAACTCCTTTTTTTTTCTTTTATTTGACCCAAGGTACATTGGTCTTTACACTACTTTAGAAATATGAGTAGATGATAAAAATACATTTCTTTTTTTTTGAGAGACAAAACCATTTCCCTACATTACCTTTACTCTGAGGTCAATAGAGAACAGACCCGATAGCTGATACGACGTGTGCACCAGTCCGTAGAATCAAACAGGAGAGAAGAGTAATTAATAAGATATACAGAATGTTTGTTAATTACTTTTGTCTAGATGAATGTGAATGTTCTAAAAGAATGTCATTATTTATTCAATCACATCTCCTACAGTATACATGAATAGTGCAGATACATTTTTATTTTGGAACATTGAGCTTTATAGATGATAGCAGTTTTCAGTTCAGTTACACATCCTCGATACACATACTAGGAAACTTATGCCAAAAAGAGTCCACCACAAACGCACTATGAACTAAGGGTCAGTGTGCTCCCTAAATCTTTTGCTGTAGCTTCTCCGAGAATATTTGTAATAGTTTCCCTAAAAGGTTTGTTATAAAATGCAATATTAATTTCTTTATTGTTTGGATGCATGCCGTATGGTGCTTTTAATTGGTTATTTTGAAGCTCCTTTGTACAGATACTGCTGTTATATAAATGTTATGTTATGACCTTGACCTAGTGATCTTTCGATTCCCTCTAACAAGTACCCCTTAATGTGTCCGGTGTAGAGGATCACAAATGCTCAGGTACATGGGCAGCCGATTGTGTAGGCTAGCCAAAAAAGTGAGAGCACGAAAGTCAGATTGTTCTCACCTGCTCTCTATTAGGTGGACATTATATTAAGGACTCAAAACCTCATCAGGGAACATGAGAACTAGTGTGTTATTGTGACATCAGGGCATTGAAAAAAAAGTATTTCATTAAAAAAAAAATACAATGGTTTGCATTATTTAAAAGAGAAAAGTAGTATTTAATATAACAGCAGACTCTTTATTGTTCTGATCTGTTCTATTTACTAAAATAAAAATGTCATTCCTAATAATAAAAAAAAAGAAATAAAATAATTGTAATAAACCACATACATGAAGAAAAATATAAAAAGTCACATGTAAATAAATAAAGCAGAAATGGAAATGTTTAAATCAGTCATTGCTTTAACTTCTCTCTTCCAGTTTGAAAATAAAAATACTTATATAAATATTTTTGTATTATATTATGTGGTATTGTATTATAATGTAATGTATTATATTATGTTGTATTCTATTATATTGTGTTAGTTTAGACTTTTCCACAATATCGTTATTTTTTTAAAAAAAGTGTCTGCCAAAAAGAAAGAACAATGTCTGCAGCTTGTGTGCAGAAATTTGGGTGGTTACATTGTATGATTTGTATGTTTATATATTCAGAGTTCTGTCACTTATGTGACTTGATGTTCAAACACGCGGACTGCTGACATTGCATGGCATGTCGTTTTCTTTGAAAGGAGCCAGTGTTACTTTACTGTGTATCTCACAAGTGTGAGATCTTTCCTTTTGCCGTTAAGTTGCTGTGTTTTTAAAGAGAAACATTTGCTCGAAACACAATTAGGAATAATCATTCTTGTTATGCTTGTTCAGGTGTATTTTCTGAATTGGTGTGTGAACCTTGCTGAAGGTACTAATGGAGTGATGACAGGAGCCGTGACACCACACCGCGACTCAGCGAGATCCCACACACAGAACAGAGAGGTGCAGTCAGGAATGTGTCTATTATGTAGGACTGCGATCAGCGCACATGTAACACTAATCTGTCTACATCTATTTATCTATATTGTATCTATTTGTATTATCTATCTCTATTATCTATACATGTATCTATATACATATATTATATATAAAAATATCCATCTATGAAAATTAAATACATCTATTATCTATCTATTATCTCCCTAGCTCTCTAGTAATCTATTATCTAGCTATATATTGTCTATTATCTAGTTATCTATCTATTATTTATCTATCGTTCTATCTATTATCTATCTATCTATCTATCTATCTATCTATCTATTATTTATCTATCTATTATCTATCTCTATTATCTATACATGTATCTATATACATATATTATATATAAAAATATCCATCTATGAAAATTAAATACATCTAGTATCTATGTAGATTGTGAGCCCTCGCGGGCAGGGTCCTCTCTCCTCCTGTACGAGTTGTGACTTGTATTGTTCAAGATTATTGTACCTGTTTTTATTATGTATACCCCTCCTCACATGTAAAGCGCCATGGAATAAATGGTGCTATAATAATAAATAATAATAGTAATCTATCTAATATTATTATTATATCTATTATCTATATTTCTATCATCTATCTATTATCTCCCTAGCTCTGTAGTAATCTATTATCTATCTATATATTATCTATTATCTAGCTATCTATCTATTATTTATCTATCTATTATCTATCTATCATCTATCTATTATCTATCTATTATTTATCTATATATTATCTATTATCTATCTTTCATCTATTATTTATCTATCTTTCTATCTATCTATCTATCTATCTATCTATCTATCTATCCATCCATCCATCCATCTATTATCTAACTATCTATTATCTATGTATCTATCTATCTATCTATCTATCTATCTATCTATCTATCTATCTATTATCTACCTATTATCTATCTATCCTCTATCTATTATCTATCTATTATCTATCTAGAAATAAAGAATTTAAGCACAACACAGCAAAAATTGGGTGCAAAGTCTCATAGGCATATACCAAACCTTTTAAGTAGAATAAAAAAAGTTGAATCAGCACTCCCTATGACAATTGTAAGGTTCTCTTTCAAGGCTTGAGAAAGGTCTGCATCCAGGACCGAAACGTCGCCACATGGGCCAAGAAACAGCACCTTACAATTGCCATATGGAGTGCTGATTCAACTTTTTTTATTCTATCTATCATCTATCTATCTATCTATCTATCTATCTATCTATCTATCTATCTATCTATCTGTCTGTCTATCTATCTATCTATCTATTATCTATCTATCTATCTAATATCTATCTATCTATCTATTATCTATCTATTCTATCTATCATCTATCATCTATCTATCTATATTATCTATCTCTCTATATATCATTATAATGCTATACATTAGATGACTGTATGACTTAAATAAAATATGCTGTGAAAAACCAGAACATTGACTAATAGTAAATACTAAAAAATACAAATACATCAAATCTCAATATATTTTATTTCAGTTACTTAATTTAATTACATTTTGTTATGATATTTATTTTCCGCATTATGATTAATTTTTTGACGTAGACTTTTACATTTTCTGCTATTTTTTTATTTGTACATGTACATTTGTTAAAAAGAGTTCTCTTGGAAATTAACCTTACTGCAGTAAAAAATGAAATTTCCTTTGCTAGGAAATAGAAATACAATTCTATTGAGATTTTCTAACCTCTGCCGAGCGCCAGCGGATATCTTGAAAGTCAAAGATAAACGTAGAAAATGGCAGGTAACACTAATTCCATTAACTCCCAATAGAATATCCACAGCGTTATCTGTGATTAATGCATATAAACAAAGGTCACATAAAAACGGCCTATTGGCGGCTCCTTCATAATGATTTTGCTTTAGAGCTAAAATATATTCTGATTCATTCACTCCTGTGTTTAATTGTTACCGAGTCTGAATTCATACCTCACGCACTCAGCCAGGTTTGCTGAAACTTAATCCACCATTTGGAAAACGCAGTTTATGTCAACCAGAATGTTACTAATAAATCTGCTTTATTCAGTTGTAAAATAAGTTACAATTTATACAATCAAATAAGCGAAGAAGGAAAATATAAAAAATATTCTATTTGGCCGAGTTCTAAAAACATCTCAATATCAGTGGAATATAAAGTTTTAAAACTATTAAATATATATTTTGATTAATTTTTTTTTAATAATTTGCAGGAGCCTTATGTAAAATGAGAACTTGTTGCTGCTATTTTTTATAGAAATAGGATCTAACTAGGCAAATAATGGTTTAGAGTTAGTTTTACAATGTCAGAATAGGTTAGATAAAAAAAAAATAGGAGGTAAAACATGTCTAGAAATAAACTTTATAATACATATTTATATTATAATTTAGAAAACTTTACATGTAAGTAATATTTATGTAATAAAATGTTTCTAATTTTTAAATATGTTTAGCATGGATGCTAAAATAAAATAATTGTAATTCAAGTTTTCTGTATGAGTTAGGTTAATGTGTTTCCTTTTAATTCTTAGAGTTAACAATTCATGAATGTATAGTTTATCTACTTTTAAAGTCTTTTTCCTCTTGTTAATTCTTTTTTATTTTTGTTTTTTATATACTACGTATATACTGCGTATATATATATATATATATATATATATATATATATATACACTACTTACTGTTTAATAGTATATATTCATTAATTTTTTATTTTTTTTTATTTTTTTATTTTTTGTTTACCAATCCTCTTCATTAGATACCATATCAGATATCCCCCATTTTTCTCAACTTCGAAACTTTGTTTATCCAGTTTTCTATTATGTCATGTTGGATTTTGTTTTTTACTGATTAAACTAAATTACAACTGAACAGAATCCATTAAGTAAATATTGTCATTACAGTTTAGACTTTAAGTTGTACACAGCAAAAATAAATGTGAATAAAAACGTCCTAAGAAATGTTCTTGCCTTCCAAATTTGCTTTGAATCAATTATGTAATTTCAGGAAAATTCCAATGGAAATGCTCAGTTGTGTAAATGTAGCATGTGTATGTACACAATTATGGTTACTTTGTGTAAAACTGTCTCAAGAACACAATGTAAAGATTAAATCATTATCAATTATTTCCAAGGAATTATGAAAAAGATGACTTCTTATTCACCAAATTGCAATTCATAAGTCTCAAAAGTGAAATTTGTATAGAACATATATTTTACAATTTCTAATTTATTGACTTAATTTAACAGTCACAATTTTAAACGCAAAACAAACATTTTTCTCCTATGAAACAAAGTCTTCCTTCTGTTCATCTAGGCAACATTTCCCCCTAGTGGCTTTATGTGATACTGACTAATAGGTTTCATTTTTGTTATTTTTTGCCATTTAGTTTCTACGTGTTTACACATCTTAAGTTATACTATTTATTTAGAGCAAGTATGTTTTAAAATATTTAATGAAAATTATATTTTTGATCTTTATTGATTTTTCCAGGAATATTGTTGAGTGACACTAACCAAACAATTCAGCTAATATAAAATAAGACATTATTAGAGATGAGCAGATCTTTTGAGGTTAGAATTCGCTGGCTTCACCAAATTTTTCCAGAAAATTTTTCTTGCAATGAATACATTTGCACAAGTTTGAATACTGGAAAGCTTGTAATTGCTCAGAAAATACACATGAAGGAGAAGAGAGAAAGAAGACCCCACTGACCATAAGAGCTTACACTTTTCAGAAGATGGAGAGGACCCACTGACCATAAGAGCTTACACTCTACAGGAGAGAGAGGACCCCACTGACCATAAGAGCTTACACTCTACAGGAGAGAGAGGACCCCACTGACCATAAGAGCTTACACTCCACAGGAGAGAGAGGACCCCACTGACCATAAGAGCTTACACTCTACAGGAGAGATAGAGAGGACCCCACTGACCATAAGAGCTTACACTCTACAGGAGAGAGAGGACCCACTGACCATAAGAGCTTACACTCTACAGGAGAGAGAGGACACACTGACCATAAGAGCCTACACTTTACAGAAGATGGAGAGGACCCACTGACCATAAGAGCTTACACTTTACAGAAGATGGAGAGGACCCCACTGACCATAAGAGCTTACACTCTACAGGAGAGATAGAGAGGACCCCGCCGACCATAAGAGCTTACACTCTACAGGAGAGAGAGGACCCACTGACCATAAGAGCTTACACTCTACAGGAGAGAGAGGACACACTGACCATAAGAGCCTACACTTTACAGAAGATGGAGAGGACCCACTGACCATAAGAGCTTACACTCTACAGGAGAGAGAGAGGACCACTCTGACCATAAGAGCTTACACTCTGCAGAAGATGGAGAGGACCCCACTGACCATAAGAGCCTACACTTTACAGAAGATGGAGAGGACCCACTGACCATAAGAGCTTACACTTTACAGAAGATGGAGAGGACCCCACTGACCATAAGAGCTTACACTCTACAGGAGAGTGAGAGAGGACCATTCTGACCATAAGAGCTTACACTCTACAGAAGATGGAGAGGACCCCACTGACCATAAGAGCTTACACTTTACAGAAGATGGAGAGGACCCCACTGACCATAAGAGCTTACACTCTACAGGAGAGAGAGAGGACCACTCTGACCATAAGAGCTTACACTCTACAGGAGAGAGAGAGGACCCCACTGATCATAATGGCTTACACTCTACAAGAGAGAGATGACCCCGCTGACCATAAGATCTTACACTCTACAGGAGAGAGAGGACCCAGCTGGCCATAAGAGCTTACACTCTACAGGAGCAAGAGGACCCCAATGACGATAAGAGCTCACACTCTACAGGAGAGAGAGGACCCCACTCACCATAAGAGCTTACACTCTACAGGAGAGAAAGGACCCCACTGACCATAAGAGCTTACATTCTACAGGAGAGAGAGAGAGGACCCCTCTGACCATAAGACCTTACACTCTACAGGAGAGAGAGGACCCCGCTGACCATAAGAGCTTATACTCTACAGGAGAGAGAGGACCCCGCTGACCATAAGAGCTTACACTCTACAGAAGGGAGAGAGAGGACCCCACTGGCATTAAGAGCTTACACTCTACAGGGAGGAGAGAGAAGATCCCACTAGCCATAGTAGCTTACACTCTGCAGGAGAGAGAAAGAGAGAGAGGAACCAGCTGACCATAAAATCTTACACTGTACGCAGGAGTGCACATTTTTTTGGTCCAAGGGCCATATTGCCATATTGAATCAAATCAAGGACTCAAAAACATCAACCAATCAATATGTGTAAGGGTAAATCAGGAATAGCAAACATGAAAAAACCCTAATGAAGTGGATAAAATATAACCTTTATTATTATTAATCCTAAAACTTGGGACAAACAACTATTGCAAACACCACACTAAAAAGTGCACACTGTATTAAAAATAAAAATGGTCCCTGACTTGAGTGCCTGCATAATCTGTGGAGGTTGGCACCCTAGATACAACCCATACGAGAATGGTGCCCCCTCAGCGATGACTGACCCTATTGTCCTATTGTGCCCTACAGATAAGTGCCAGCTGATACACTTTCACAACATATGAGGACAGTACCCAATAGGACAGGTCAGAAAAAAACAGTACATGCTCAAATATAGTCAGGAAAAAGGTGAATTACCATGCCTGATAAAAAAATCATACACTCAAAGGAATGAGACAAGTGTACCCCTCTCAACTGTACCTGTGCTGTACCATGCCTATATAGTGGAGATTGTCACCCTACTTGTCAGCGCAAATGGCACCCCCGCTCTATGGCGGCTGACCCTGGGAAACCCTGTAGTCCATGAACTCCAAGGATCAGTGAATGCATATAAAGGGTGCTTTCAAATCAATGATATACCATTGCTATTACTGTCATCAGATATCTTAGCAATCTGTTGTTTCAAATTATGCACTCATTTAGGTATTTCTGAGGGGTGCTTATCATTTTGATGTCATGTGACCTCTACACGTTTCACCACACGGCTCATCAGGAGGTTAGATAAATAGACCATGCAACATCTATTTATCGAACGAGATGTGCAGCATCTGAAAAAACGGATACTGGAAGCCTGTGCTAGCATTTCTTCTAAGGTGTTGCTATCAGTGTATCAAGAGTTGGAGAGGAGGGTTGCATTGACAATCCAACACAACGGGCAGCACTTTGAACACATTTTATAAGTGGTCATAAACTTGTAAATAACTCAAGAAAGAATAAAGTTAGGCTAAAACCAAGCACACCAATGGTTTTCTTGTGCAATTCTCAATAGGTTTGATGTGTCACATGAACTTCTTCCCATTGAAAAAAATAAAGTTGGATCCAAAATAGCTGACTTCAAAATGGCCGCCATGGTCACCACCTGTTAGGGCTGGCGGAACGCACCAAATAATATAAAGGAAGCTATAAGGTGCGTTTGCAGCCCCTGCTGCTCAGTAATGGCGGGCAGTATATGGTGGTATAGTAAGAACACACACGGGTTAACGTCATCCGGAGTGAATTATAAATGGACCCTGTTATGTCACAGAGCCGCAATACTGCAGAATAAATGCTAGTGTTAGGTCACATGACCCTTCCCCAAGGACACGGGGTTAGTGTCCCTCTAGACCCTCAAGCGTTCGGCGCCACACCAGCGGTGCCAGGGAAAGCTAAATAATAGATTCAGTGCACAGGGTGCGCACAGCGCCGCTCTGGCGGATGCCACTATCTGCCCTATCTGCTGTGTCTTTCCTTGTGTCCTCTCTCTTTACAAACTAATATATGAGCAGGGATGAAAATATTACAGCTAACTCTCTTATAAAATATAACCTTTATTATTAAATCTATGATAAAATAGAGGAAATCCCCCTCAGTGAAAAATGCCTATATATACTGGGCTAAGAGATAATGGGGAAGAAAAATCAGTGAAATACCCTATATTCTCAAACTGACTAGTAAATAATAATAATAATAATAATAATAATAAAAAAAATACCTCCATCAAAATACCTCCATCCAAGATACCTATATATATATATATATATATATATATATATATATATATATATATGTACACCCAGTATTATACCCCATAGAAAACAACTGACAGCACCAAATTTGATAACATCTAGATAGTTATGGTATGAAAGTGCTGCTATGTCACAACAAGCTCACTCAGACGATGTGTGGAAATGAGTGACCTGTCCCTATTAGTGTTGAGCGATACCTTCCGATATTCAAAAGTATCGGTATCGGATTGGATCGGCCGATATCCAAAAAATATCGGATATCGCCGATACCGATACCCGATACCAATACAAGTCAATGGGACACAAATATCGGAAGCTATCCTGGATGGTTCCCAGGGTCTGAAGGAGTGGAAACTCTCCTTCAGGCCCTGGGATCCATATTCATGTAAAAAATAAATGAGTAACACAAATCCCAAATATTTTGAATACCTCAATCGGATATTATACAACGAAATTTCCCTTTTGTACATAGGGAAATAAAGGTATCTACATTCTACACTTGAACTAAAATAGAAAATCTTTATTAAATACAATGTGACAATAAAACACCACGCAAAATTAAACAAACACAGGAACCTATAAAAACAAGCAGCTACAATATCAGCACAATATGCATCTAATGGTGTAATATGTGGAATCACCAGCCAACACATATAAAAATCAAGATGCTAAATATACAAGGTAGTAAGTTATGGTAAAAAGTGCCAGTTTCATAAGGTAAATGAATATAAGGTGCAAATGTGCTACAAACCCCTGTTACAAAGTAACCTATGGGCCACAGTATGAGATCCTTACCTATATCTGGCAGACTATCCTACTCTATCCACAAGTATGCATCAATTGAATAGAAGGCTATACCCACTACTAGCATTAACAATGATAACGCTGTTCAACTTACATGTGTAAAGGATGCAGAGTACTGCGTATCTGTGCTGCCACCCCGACAGCGCCGCTTCGCCAATTCAGGCTTCTTCCTTATGGGGGCACGTGTGTGGAATATGTGAAAAGCGCTTATTATATATGGTAGCCAATTGGTAACATTTACCGCCGCGTCCCGGAAGTAAAACGGCGCATGCGCTGGTTTTCGGCCGCTCGTGCAATCAGCATAGCTTCCCAGCTCTCGCCTGCGGCAAACAAGCGTGTAACGCTCACATCACCTTATGGGCGGGGCTGGAAGCCGCCGTGCGGCCGAACCCAGGGCATGCGCACTAATCCGGGTTCGCAGCCTGTCAGGCCAGATATCGCTGCAGTAGTGGAACGCAGCTAGTAGGGGGAGTGATTAGTACTAACATGTGCGGGTAAGCTAGAATAGAAGGAAACCACTTATAATGCCTATGACAATATGATGAATGAAGAGCGGGGTTCTTATTAATTATTGCATATGAATAAATAACCACTATACCAAAGTAAATTAGATCAAGGTTACAGATTAACAGTAATAAAGCCCACGAATATAAATATATATCTAAGTTTTAAATCTATGATGATCAAATTTTCCACAAAATAAACAACTGATTTATAGTATAGAGATAACCATCCATATTGGAACAGTGGAAGGCATAAATAGAAGAATACTTTCAATACATAAGCGGATAGTAAAAAACCATCTATTATTATAGCTCTCAAATTTACTAGAAATAATATATATAAATTCCCTAAACATGTTTGCACTGTATATAACAATTGCATCACATGTAATAGCCATAAAATGAGTAAACATCTCGGCCCTACAAAAAATATTAAATTACCATGTAAATAAGCGCAATAATCTCAATATCATCCTAGCTAAAAAACAGCACAAATATAGATAACAGATATTACATTAATCCATATTAACCCATCACCAAACAGCCACATTTTCTTAACCCGGAGACTATAATACATGAAATTAAACACATATGTGTACATAATGATGAATGGGTTTTGACTGGGCGTATTCGCTTCAACTTTATAAGTCCATAGTCACTGTTATCCAAACACCGTGCTGTAAACCAATGCAATTCCAAAAATGACACTAACCTGGAATGAAATAAAATAATTAAAAACACACACTAAAAAATCCGCACAGGATGAAACAAACCCAAAAATCGGATCTATGTACCGACTACCGCCTTATTATTTCTACTAGTCCCTAATTGAAATTTATAAATGTGAAAACACAAATAAAGTAGATACATTTATTTATTTACTACATTAATAAGATAATGGGAAAATTATATAGGATCCTGTTGTAAATGGATATCCCACTATACAAATGGAAAACAAACAGATACTAGGTCAAGCAGACTAAAGGGACTAGTGATCACATGGTTTAAAGGGACAGAACTAAAGTGTTTTCATATTTATAGAAATGAGCTCAACCCCATTGTTTCATTGAGCCCTTGAGGGGCAAGAGTCCCAAGCTGATAGATCCACCTGCTCTCTTTACGTGCTAAAATCTTACCCAGATTTCCTCCTCTATCATTCAGGACAACCTGGTCAATGGCTCGTATCTGTAAGCCAATTGGATTGGAGTCATGAAACAGCCGAAAATGCTTAGGTAGTGTTTTCAATTGATGGATATCCTCTATACTAGCTGATTTCTCGATGTCAAGAACATGCTCCCTTGTTCGTATCTTGAGCTCACGTGTCGTGAGCCCAATATAAATCTTTTTACAAGGGCATTGTGCATGATACACAACACCCTTCGAACCACAAGTTAGTTGTTTACGTATATAATATGTACGTGAACCATCATGGTTGGTAAAGGAAGTACTTTGAACATGATTTCTGCACGCTTTACATCTCCTACAAGGAAAAAATCCATTTCTTGCAGCTGAATGTGTAATACCAGCTGTTTTCGTCTCCAAATAGTGGCTGTGGACCAGGATGTCTTTCAAATTACGAGCTCTTCTAGGCGTCATGGCTGGGTACTTTGGGAGGGTCTTTTTGAGAATAGGGTCACTAAGTAAGATATCCCAATGTTTCCGGAAAATTGCTGTTAGTTCCGGCCATTGTTTGTTGAAATTTGTTATAAACCTTACTTGCCTATTATTTTTATTGCAAGGTATCTTACTACCATATAATAGTTTGTTTAATTTTGCATGGTGTTTTATTGTCACATTGTATTTAATAAAGATTTTCTATTTTAGTTCAAGTGTAGATACCTTTATTTCCCTATGTACAAAAGGGAAATTTCGTTGTATAATGTAAAAAATAAAGAATAAAAATAAAAAAATATGGATATACTCACCCCTCCGACGGACCCTGGCTCTCACCGGTGCAAGCGTCTTCCTCCGTTCCTAAGAATGCAGTGAGTGAAGGACCTTCGATGATGTCGCAGTCACATGAGCGGTAACGCAACCAATCACAAGACCGCGACGTCATCGCAGGTCCTACACTCACTGCATTCTTAGGAATGGAGGCTGCTCCTCCAGACCCTGGGGACCATATGGACCGCACACGCCTGGGAACTTATAGGAACTTCCGATTCAGATTTCCGATATCTCAAAAATATCGGAACTCGGTATCGGAATTCCGATACAGCGAATATCGGCCGATACCCGATATTTGCAGTATCGGAATGCTCAACACTAGTCCCTATATATCAGCTCTGTCTGAGTGCCTACCTAGGTGCGGAGGTTGGCACCCTAAGAAACACGAGACTGGCACCCCCACTCGGGCGATGGCTGTTCCTGCACTCCTATTAAACCCTATAAGACCAAAAGTAAGAAACAGAGGGCCAGACAACCTGTATTGACTATATGATGCACTACTAGATTGATAACAATGTGCACATAATAACCAGTAAAAGGGTAAGATGTACATATGTAACATAGAAGAGACAGTGCATTCAATCTAGATCACTCATAACTGATGCAATTAGGGTTATAGATAAATATCTAGGTACCATAACAGCACTTCACTATAAAAAGAATCCCACCTTCTCAATTTTCAGGGATTAAATAGGTGCTGACATATAATGACTCTAACAGATATTCCAGCAACATTACTGCATGGCATTGATAAACCAAATGAATAACCATAGCCACAGATGGGCCTATAGTGAGTCTCCCCTTGAAGGACAGTTCTAGTCCGTGTCTAGGGTACCTCCTCCTACAGCCACTAGACGCTGATGTTTTTCTGACCGCTGAGGACATCTGGAGGCAAAATGTCCTGACTGCCGACAGACATGGCAGACCATGGATGTATGATTGGGCTGAGACTTAGATCCCGCACGTGACACCTCCATGGCCTCATGTGGCTTGGGCGCCTGAACCGAAGATTCTGGAGGTCTGGCGAAGGTGTGAGCCAGCCGAAACCTCTGCCTACACTGGGCTTACTCCAACCTTCACTCGTTAAAATGAAGCTCGATGCGAGAGGAGACCGCAATTAGCTCCTCCAGTGTGGCGGGAATCTCCCTAGTGGCCAAAGCATCCGTCACATGATCAGTCAGCCCCCTCCAAAATACTGGGATGAGGACTTTATACTCCAGCTCAGATGCTAAAGTCCAGAAGTGGACGGCAAAATGGCTGACCATGGATGAGCCCTGTGTCAGTGCCAGCAGTTGGAGCGCCGTATCATGGGTGATTTGAGGTTCCAAAAAGACCTGTTTCAGAGTGCTCAGAACCACGGAGCACTTTGCACCACATGATCATCGCGCTAACACAGTGGCGTAGACCACTTCAACGCCTTGTCCAACAGGAGGGATATTATGAATCTTAGCCCACCTTAGCCTGTTCTGTAGGAAAACGTGCAGCCAGGAACTCAAGATGTATTGCACACTGGCTTACGAATTCCCTACACGACTTGCTATCGCCAGAGAACTTATCTGGCAGTGGGAGGCGGGATGAGGTCAGAACAGAGGTGGCAGTGGACATACTGGCTGCAGCCATGCTATCAGCCTGAACAGCTACCGTGGTAACATCCACAGCTGAGGATATGCGCTCGAGAGCCACCAACCTGCCCTCGAGCTGCTGGATGTATCGCTGCAGTCTCTGCTCATCTGCCATTACTAGCTAGACCGTGATGCTAGTATAATGTTAGGGCTTGCGGAACGCACCAAATAATATAAAGGAAGCTATAAGGTGCGTTCGCAGCCCGGGGTCCACCGTGCAGAGATATTACCTGCTGCTCGGTAATGGCGGACAGTATATGGTGGTATAGTAAGAAAACACATGGGTTAACGTCACCAGGAATGAATTAGAAACAGACCCTGTTACATCACAGAGCCACAATACTGCAGAATAAATGCTAGGGTTTAGGCACAGGACCCTGCCCCAAGTACACGGGGTTAGAGTCCCTCTAGAACCACTAGCGTTTGGTGCCACACCTGCGGTGCCAGGGAAAGCTAAATAATAGATTTAGCGCACAGAGTGCACACAGCACCGCTCTGGCAGACGCCACTAACTGCCCTAACTAGGGACAGGAAAGCACACTAATTGTGCACGGCGCCGCACTGGCGAACACTGCTAAATTGACGCTGTACAGGTGCTTTGTGCTGGATTGCACTATCTGGTGCTGTACTTGCTCCAGACACCCAACCATGAACAACAACACTAGGAAGGGGAATGATTTGGAGCTTTCACCAGATAGCATGCATGCAACCACACACACACGATTTCTGTTTATACTAGCACATGGCCGAGCGGCCATGCAAATCTTTTATAGTTGCAACCTTCTGGGACCTAGCCAGTAGTCCAATCAGAGCTACTTGAGGACCTGAGCATGTGACCTCCGACCTTCAATGAGAGGTTGTCCCACGGGCATGCTCAAAGGACAAAAAGCATGACTGAGTCCGAGGAGCATCTGCTTGCCACTGATTAATGCTTGTTACAATAGCTGGACCTAGGACAGCAGCAGTAACTAGATGTACAGCATCAGCTTGAGCAAGACGCTGGGACTGTCATCTCTGCTGAGCAGGCTCCTCTGCGGCTGAGCAAGAATGGGAGATTGTAGAGGAAATGGTTCAAGATTCCCCCTGTGCAGTGGCGGGAACTCAACACCTAACACCACCCATCTTGAAAAGTTTTCCCCCTCCCATATGCTAATGTGCCACAAACAAGAAGTTGATATCACCAACCATTCCCATTTTATTTAGGTGTATCCATATAAATTGCCCACCCTGTATAATAACACAGAGAAAAGATGTTGAATACATGAAGAAAAGAGAGGTGCAAATCAGCCATGGAAAGTCATGACACCAGCAGAAATCTGACACCAGCAGTAATTCGAAAGCTATCCTGACACTTATGGAAAAATAATGTCAGCTCGTTCAACTGATTCAAGTTTCTAAACTACTGAAGGCTCCAGTGGGTAGAGATGTGAAATCTTGCTTGGAAAATGTATACCATCTCAAATTCGGCACAAACATAGCTTATTCGAATTCGTGTTCGGATTCCCGAGCATTTTTCTTAAAAATCAGCAAAAGTCGGCCAAAGTTTTGTAAATCTCCGAGTTTACAATGGGCTCTTTTAGAAGTCAGTGATTCGGGTAGCAGCATGAGCCACAAAACATCTTGCACATGTGCACACTGATGACACATGGATGACATCCCTGTGTCATCATTGTGACACATACCAGCGTCTGGTAGTCAGCGGTACTGTTCACGCTGTTCACCAGGTGCTGACCTAAAGACAGTTCACATTACGGTCCCCCTGCACTAGCATGGGACAATGTTAAGAGTTGTATTCAACTGTTAATAGCAAGAACAGACAAAGGCTGATGGGAGTATTCACCAGCTGCCAGCTGTGCTATAAATAAATAAATTTAAAAAAAAAATGACATGGGGTCATTTGTGTTATTCTTTTAATTAACCCCTTAATGAACAGGGGTATTTTCATTTTTTGCTCCCCTTCTTCACAGAGCCATAACTTTTTTTTGGTCAAAATGGCCATGTGAGGGCTTTATTTTTGTGGGACTAGTTGTACTTTTGAACGACTCCATTGGTTTTACCATGTCGTGTAATAGAAAACGAGAAAAAAATTCCATGAAAAAAAATTTCAAGAAAAAAAAGGTCAATCCCACACTGTTGTTTTGCTTGGCTTTTTTACTAGGTTCACTAAATGCTAAAACTGACCTGCTGTTATGATTCTCCAGGTCATTACAAGTTCATGGACACAAAACATGTCTAGGTTCTTTTTTATCTAAGTGGTGAAAAAAAATTCCAAAGTTTGTAAAAAAAAACTTGTCATTTTCTGAGACCCCTTGCGTCATCACTTTTTTGGGATCTGGGGCTGGGTGATAGCTTATTTTTTGTGTGCCGATGTGATGTTTTTATTGATACCATCTTGGTGCAGATACCTTCTTTTGATTGACCGTTATTGCATTTTATTGCAATATTGCAGCGATAAAAAAAACTTAA
The DNA here is from genome assembly GCF_051348905.1 of Ranitomeya variabilis. NCBI lineage: Eukaryota > Metazoa > Chordata > Amphibia > Anura > Dendrobatidae > Ranitomeya > Ranitomeya variabilis. The sequence goes on along the minus strand of NC_135232.1, from coordinate 1,108,242,582 downwards.
TTGTAGCATTTCGATTTTTTTTTTTGCTAGGCCTTTTACCAATTGGATTCATTATTTTTATATATTAATAGATAGGGCGATTCTGAATGCGGTGATGTCAAATATGTATAATTGATTTTTTCATTGTTATATTTTGAATGAGGCGAAAGGTGGGTGATTTGAACTTTTATATATTCTTTTATTTTTTAAATATTTTTAAAAACTTCTTTTTACTTTTTATTTGCTTCAATAGTCTCCACGGGAGACTTGAGGTTGCAGTTGTCCGATCGCCTCGGCTACATAGATCAGGGCTGCAGCCCTGCTCTATGTAGCAGATATGCTCACTTGCTATGAGCGCCGACCACCAGTAGGCGCTCATCGTAATCCAGCAATGACAACCACAGGAGTCTTCTGCTGACCCTGAGTTGTCATGTCAACCCATTGGTGACCCACGGTCATGTGACACGGGCGCCAATGGGAGGAGGTAATGATGCGCTTCCTGCGTGTGCATGTTAAATGCCGCTGTCAGAGTTTGACAGTGGCATTTAACATATTAACAGCCACAGGTGAGTCGCAATTCCACCCGCGGCTGTTCTGGGCACATGTCAGCTGTACAAATCACCTGTCTTGTGGTGGAAAAAGTGCGGACTCATCGCCGGAGCTCGCACCAAACAAAGGGAGGCGTCCAATGACGGACTCTGTCCATCATTGAATGTTAAGGGGTTAAAGTACTTTTATTTGCAGTGTGTTTATTTACAATATAACTATAGGATTAGTAATAGCTAAGTATCTTATAGACGCCTCTCCTTACTAACCCGTGGGATTGATGTCACCAGACAATACAAAGGTGACATCAACCCGGCAAACATGAATCCCCCTTGCCACTGTCACAGGGCAAGTGGGAAGAGCCGGGCAAAGCATGAGAATTGGTGCATATAATAGATGGACTGCTGTGGGCTGCTGTTTTTAGGCTCGGGGGCAACATCAGTGGCGGACCTACCGCCGGTTCAACCGGTGCAGCCGCACCGGGGCCCGGAGGTGGAGGGGGGCCCTTGCAGGCAGGGGCATACAGGGGCCCGGCTTTCTGCTGCTGCAGTAGATCGGTGCACGGGTGCAGGCCCCGCACTGTATTAGCAGTGTACAAGTGCCGGCCGGCATCCTCCTATTGCAGACACAGCAGGAGGCTGTGTGTCTGCTGATCTGACGTCACCTGCGCGCCTGTTTCACTCTGCCGGAGAGGAGAGATGAAGTTAGTAGAAAGCCATGGGGTCCCGGGCAGGAGGTATGTGACGGGCTTCATCTCACTCCTGCTTTCTTATCTGCTTTCTGTAGAGGATCTCTCTGTACTGTGAGATTTATTGCACCACCTTAAGTTTACATACAGATAAGGTCTCGGCTCCAGCGTCACCCGATCTGCATGTAAGCTGAAGCTGCAGCAATAAGTCACAGTGATCCTCACCCTGCACTGTGTGACCCTGAGCCCAGCCATCCAGGACATCCCACATTATATATCAGATACAGTATGGAGCGTCATGTGCGGTCATTATACAGTATTGACCATCATATGGGGCCACTATACAGTATGGAGCACTGTGTGGCCATATATTTTTGTTTATAATTATTCTTTATGAAAGTGTGATCAGCAGTGCTACATGGGTGTGGTTGGGACGTGCATATGGGTGTGACTAGTTATGAATGGGTGTGGCCAGAGGCGTGGCCTAAAATTTGCCGCGGCGCGCGTTGCGCGCCACAAGCTTTACCCCTTTTTCCCATCTTCAAAATTTGGGAGGTATGATGCTGGGCAGGGAGGGGGGCCCAGACACATTTCTTGCACAGGGGCCCAAAGCTGTCACTGTCCACCACTGGGCAACATCCATGGCCCCTTAACAGCCTGGTAATAGCAGACTCCAGCTGTCAGCTTTGGCTTGTCTGGTTGTCAAAAATGGGGGTGACCCCATGTAATTTTTTAAAATTATTTATTTAAATAATTAAATAAACACTGTGGGGACCCCTCTATTCTTTTAACCAGCGTTGCTAATGCTGACAGCTGAGGGTTGCAGCCCACAGACATCAGCTTTGCCTAGCAGGTTATCAAAAATAGAGAGGTTCACAAATCAATTTTTTAAATTACTTATAGTGCAATTAACCCCTTAGCCCCCGGGCCTTTTTCCATTTTTGCGTTTTCGTTTTTTTGCTCTTTTTGTTCCCAGAGCAATAACTTTTTTATTTTTCAGTCAAAATGGCCATGTGATGGCTTGTTTTTTGTGGGATAAGTTGTACTTTCGAACAACACCGTTGGTTTTAACATATCTCATACTGGAAAACAGGAAAGAATTTCTCAAGTGCAGTGAAATTGCAAAAAAAGAGCAATCCCACAGTTGTTTTATGTTTTTTATTAACCGTGTTCACTAAATGCTAAAACTGACCTGTCATTATGATTCTCCAGGTCATTATGAGTTCGTACATACCAAAAATGTCTAGGTTCTTTTTTATTTAAGTGGTGAATAAAAAATCCAAACTTTGGACAACAAATGGAGCCATTTTCCGAGACTTGTAGCAACTAAATTTTTCATGCTTTGAGGCTGGGTGAAGGCTTATTTTTTGCATGCCAAGATGACATTATTATTGATACCATTTTGGTGTAGATACGATCTTTTGATTGCCAGTTATTGCATTTTATTGCAATGTATCGATGACCAAAAAAGCGCAATTCTGGCTTTTTTACTTTTTTCTCATTACACCGTTTAGTGATCAGGTTATTCTTTTTTATATTGATAGATCGGGCAATTCTGAAAGCGGCGATACCATATATGTGTATGTTTGATTTTTTTATTGCTTATTTTGAATGGGGTGAGAGGGGGGTAATTTGAACTTTTATATTTTTTTATATTTTTAAAAACTTTTTTTTACTTTTTGCCTGCTTCAATAGTCTCCATGAGAGACTAGAAGCTGCAGTTGTCTGATCAGCTCTGCTACATACAGGTGATGATCAGATCGCCTGTATGTAACAGAAATGCTTACTTGCCATGAGCGCCGACCGCTGGGTGGCGCTCATAGCAATCTGGCTATGACAACCATTGAGGTCTGCTGTAGACCTCTGGATGCCATGCCAACCCATCGGTGACCCACAATCACATGACGGGGTCACCAATGGACGGGATTTCCAGTGGGCTTCCCGGAAGTGCTAGTTAAATGCTGCTGTCACAGATTGACAGCAGCATTTAATGGGTTAACAGCCACGGGTGGATGCAATTCCACCGAAGGCTGTTAGAGGCACATGTCAGCTGTTCAAAACAGCTGACATGTGCTGGGAAAGATGTGGGCTAAGCACCGGAGCCCACATCAAAGGGAGGGAGTCTGACATGGGTGCATTATTATGCCCAACGTTGGAAAGAGGTTTATGGGTCAATTGATGTCACTTTTCCTGGTGTCACTCCCTAATTTTAGCTGTTTTGGCAGCTTTTTTGTTCCCCTTAAGGTGTTTTCTATGTGATTGGTTTTTCCTACCTTTTAAGTCAATGGGGTTTGGGTATGTTTTTCTAACCTTTCGGTGAACATGTTTGGTGAAGATCGGGACATGAACTGAACCAAACCTTGAAAGGTTCCCTCAATTTAACAGTGAGGACTGATGGGGCTATAATCCAGAATTGGAAATTACATCATTTTACCATAAACAGGGTATGACCAGGTGCTCCCTGCAAAATTTCAGACAGAGGACTGAAAAGAATTAACAGAAGAGTCATCCAAGAGCCAAGGACCACCCATCGAGAAAACTGTAACTAATTAAACTCCATAGCTTGTATGCACGCTCACCAAGCAAGACTCCATTGGTGAACAAAAAGCATGTTAAAGCGTGGTTAATGTTTGCTCAATAACATTTAGACAACCCTGTGAAATACGGGGAGAATATAGTCTGGTCAGATGAGACCAAAATTGAACTCTTTGAATGTCATAATTCACAACATGTTTGGAGGCCAAAAGGCACTGCAATATCACCTGAGAAACACCATACTAATAGGTACATTTGCAGATTGGAACATCATGGTGTAGTGCTGTTTTTCAGGATACAGAACTAGCAAACTTCATATGATTACAGGAAGGGTGCATGGACCAACGTACCAAGACATTCTTAATAAAAATGTGCTGCCATCTAACAGCATGATGAAGATGAAACAAGAGTGGACATCTCAGCAAAACAGTAATACCAAACACAGAGCCAAGGAAACTCTCAATTGGTTTCAGAGAAAAAAATAAAGCTGCTAGAATGATCGAGCCAATCACCTGACCTGAAATCAAGGAAGGAATTAAAGCACAGAGGCGCACACAGGAGCCTCAGGATTTAATGAGTAATTGTGTGGAAGAATTGGCCAAAATCATACCTGTGCAATGCATGCAACTAATTTCTCAATACAGAAGGTGTCTTGCAGCTGTCATCACCAACAAAGGCTTGTAGCCGAAGTATTAAATACATTTCAGTAAGTGTGGTCAATACTTTTTTCTGTGTCATTTCTCATTATTATGCATAATTTAGTTTATGGACATCTATAGTTTGATTTCTTTGCCTGTGTGAATTGGATGAGTTGATATCGACATTTGTTGAGAATTTCATGTCAATAGCACCTTAAGAAATATATTAACTGAGAACATTGGTGATGTATTCAATACTTATTTTAACTGCTGCATATATATGTAGTGGGGAAAATAAGTATTTGATACTCTGCTGAATTTGCATGTTTTCCCACCTACAAAGAATGGAGAGGTCTGTAATTTATATCGTAGGTACACTTCCTGTGTGAGAGACAGAATAAAAAAAAATGTAAAAAAAAAAACCAAAACTGAAAATCACACTGTATGATTTTTAAATAATTAAATTGCATTTTATTGCATGAAACAAATATTTGATCATCTACCAACCAGGAATTCTGGCTGTCACATACCTGTTAGTTTTTCTTTAAGAAGCCCTCCTACTCAGCACTCATTATCAATAATAATTGCACCTGTTTGAACTCGTTACCTGAATAAGACACACCTGTCCACACACTCAATCAATCAAACTCCAACCTCCTCACCATGGCCAAGACCAAAGAGCTGTCTAGGTACACATAGGACAAAATTGTAGACCTGCACAAGGCTGAGTTGGGTTACATGACAATAGGCAAGCAGCTTTGTGAGAAAGCAACAACTGTTGGCACAATTATTAGAAAATGAAAGAAACACAAGATGTTTGTCAATCTTCCTCGGTCTGGAGCTCCATGCAAGATCTCGCCTCGTGGGTTAAGGATGATTCTGAGAAAGGTCAGGAACCAGTCCAGAGCTACATGGGAGGACCTGGCCAATGACCTGAAGAGAGCTGGGACCACAGTCTCAAACATTACCATTAGTGACACACTACGCTGTCATGAACTAAAATCCTACAGGGCATACAAGATCCCCTGCTCACACAAGCACATATCCAGGCATGTTTGAAGTTTGCCAATGACCATCTGGATGATGAGGCATCGGAGAACGTCATGTGATCAAGTGAGTGCAAAATAGAACTTTTTGGTATTAACTCTACTTGCTGTTTTGCTGTTTTTGGAGGAAAAAGACGGATGAGTACAACCCCAAGAACACCGTCCCAACCATGAAGCATGGTGGGTGTAAACATCATACTTTGGCGATGCTTTTCTACAATGGGGAAAGGATGACTACACCTTATTGAAAGGAGGATGAATGAGGTTATGTAAAGCAAGATTTGGGCCAAAAACCTACTTCCCTTAGTAAGAGCATTGAAGATGGGTTGTGGCTGGGTCTTCCAGCATGACAATGACCCAAAACATACAGCCAGAACAACTAAGGAGTGGCTCTGAAAGAAGTATTTATTGGTCCTGGAGTGGCCTAACCAGTCTCCAAGGCTGAAACCAACAGAAAATCCTTGTCGGGAGCTGAAGCTTAATGTTTTCCAGTGAGAGACCCAAAATCTGAACTATCTGGAGAAGATCTGTATGGAGGAGTGGGCCAAAATCCATGCTGCAATGTGCGCAAACTTGATAAAGAACTAAAGGAAACATCTGACCTCTTCAATTGCAAACAAAGGTTTCTGTACCAAATATTAAGTTCTGTTTTTCTGTTGTATCAAATACTTATTTCATGCCATAAAATTCAAAGTAATTATCTAAAAATCATACAAAGTAATTTTCTGGATTTTCTTATTTTTTTCTCCTTTGACTTCTCCCAACCAACCACCAACCGTCAAAATCCCCCAGCACTCCAACTCTAACCTCTTGACTCTGCCCTCTAATGGTGAGATCATATATTACATTACAAATCTACAACAATACAGTAAACTGTGATTAACCCTTACTCCTACAGTCAAATATGGTGGAGGTACAAAGACGTTTTGGGGTTGTTTTGCTGCCTCTGGCACTGAGTGTCATGATTGTGAGCAATGCATCATGAAATATGAAGATTACCAAAAGATTTTGGGTCGCAATTTAGTGCCCAGGCCAATAGCCCCAAACATCCTTCAAGAAGCACCCAGAAATGGATGGAAACAAAGAGATAGAGAGTTCTAAAGTGTTCAGCAATGAGTCCAAATCTAAATTCACTTGAACACCTTTGGAGAGATCTTAAAATTGCTGTTAGGAGAAGGCGCCCTTCAAATATGAGAGACCTGGAGCAGTTTGCAAAAGAAGTGTGGCCCAAAATTCCAGTTGAGAGGTGGAAAAATCTTGTTGATGGTTATAGGAAGCGATTGATTGCAGATATTTATTCCACAGGGTGTGCAACAAAATATTAAGTTTTTTTATGGCCCATTTTTGGCATTTTGTGTGAAATTTTGTCCAATTTGCCTTTTTTTCTGTTTTGTTTTGTGTTGTTCCAATACACAAATGAAATAAATATATGCGTAAGAAAACATGAGTAATTGCAAACATTTTCTGGGGAAAATATTTAATTTTCTGGAACAATTTCAAGGGTGCTAAAACTTTCGGCCATGACTGTAGATCTGAAAGCATCCTATTGATAGATATTCAATTTGTCCAGGAAAAGAGAGCATTAGGGTAACCTCTTTATATCAGGAAAGTCTTGTGGTATGGGGTTTTTATCTCTTTTCTCTGCTCTTCTTTTTATTAATAAATAGTTAAAGGTATGTTTTTTTCCAACTCCCACTGCTGTTTACTACATTAATCAATTCTTGGCACCAATTAGATTTACTTTTTTACCTATTTGATAATTTATTACACCATGAATATTGTAATAGATGCAATACTATCACTGAGATAATTATGTATTTTGTCTGAATAATGCATTCATTTGTCATTCTTGGTCTGTTTATTTGAAGAATAGGAGTCATCCTTCAAAACTCTATATGTATTCCTAACACTTCACGAGAAGTTAGTGCCCAGACATTTTTATTTTTACTTTTTCCAGTATTAGCTATACACGCTGAATCTTTTGACAGTTAAGGTACCGTCACACTAAGCGACGCTGCAGCGATACAGACAACGATGGCGATCGCTGTAGCGTCGCTGTTTGGTCGCTGGAGAGCTGTCACACAGACCGCTCTCCAGCGACCAACGATGCCGAGGTCCCCGGGTAACCAGGGTAAACATCGGGTTGCTTAGCGCAGGGCCGCGCTTAGTAACCCGATGTTTACCATGGTTACCAGTGTAAAATGTAAAAAAACAAACACTACATACTCACCTTCGCGTCCCCCGGCGTCCGCTTCCTGCACTGACTGAGCGCCGGCCCTAACAGCAGAGCGGTGATGTCACCGCTGTGCTGTGCTTTCACTTTGCGGCCGGCCGGAGCTCACAGTCAGTGCAGGAAGCGGACGGCGAGGGACGTGTGACAGACGTCAGAGGGTGAGTATGTACTGTTTGTTTTTTTACATTTTACACTGGTAACCAGGGTAAACATCGGGTTACTAAGCGCAGCCCTGCGCTTAGTAACCCAAAATTTACCCTGGTTACCATTGTAAAACATCGCTGGTATCGTTGCTTTTGCTGTCAAACACAATGATACAGGGTGATCTGATGACCAAATAAAGTTCTGAACTTTAATCAACGACCAGCGATATCACAGCAGGATCCTGATCGCTGCTGCGTGTCAAACACAACGATATCGCTATCCAGGATGCTGCAACGTCACGGATCGCTAGCGATATCGTTTAGTGTGACGGTACCTTTAGTGTTAGCGTTTCAGGAGGCCTCTGCAACTCTTAAAAAGATGATTCACTGAGATTTCCATACTTTGGACTTTTATCCATCTTTAGTTGTCAGGACTTCTCAAGGTGAGCTCACTCATTATAACTACCTACAAGTAACCTACCATATTTTCCGGCATATAAGACGACTGGGCGTATAAGACGACCCCCCAACTTTTCCAGTTAAAATATAAAATCTTCTTAAAAGTCGGGGGTCTTCTTATACGCCGTATGTCATCTTATAGGGCCGGTGAATATGTGCCTTTTGGCGTGGGGAGTGGTCCCGATGACGAAGAGAGGGGGCGTCTCACAGTAAAGTGTGAGTGGAGTATATCCCCCATTACCTCATTGCGGCAGCGTGGGGGGTCTCTGTGCTGGGAGCGGCAGCTCCTCTTTGTGCCGTGAGTGCTCTGTGCTGTGGGGTGGCGGCGCATCTTCGTGCCGTGGGTGCTGTGGGGCGGCGGCGGTGCATCTTCTTGCAGCGTCGGGGCTCCTCTGGCACCTCCTCCAGGCCCGGAGGCAACGGCAGCCCCATTGCTCTGATGCGGTGGCCTCCGGGAAAATGGCCGCTGCTCAGATTCAGATCTCATCTCCCGAGATCTCGGGAGACGAGATCTGAATCTGAGCAGCGGCCATTTTCCCGGAGGCTGCGATGCGGTGGCCTCCGGGAAAATGGCCGCTGGGGGCGGCGCATGCTCTCTTTGTCATCGGGACCACTCCCCCCCACCCGCCATATGCACATTTTATCTGTACCCGGCGTATAAGACGACCCCCGACTTTTAAGAAGATTTTGAGGGGTTAAAAAGTCGTCTTATACGCCGGAAAATACGGTATATCCATATGGTATCACGCTATGTGTTCCTATATATCAAACACACATAATAGATTATTGTTTTCATTACAGAATTAGCCTTCCAGGCTATCTAATTTTTTTATTTTTATTTTTTAAAAAATTTTTTTTAATCACAGCTGACATATCCTGGTTATGGCGCTGGTTCATCTCCTAAGATCTATTGCTGTCTATTGCTGGCTGCAGAATGAGAGTTGTCTACTTTATCTTTATTTTATCAGATGTGTTACTCACTATTAGATCGGTATGACAGGTTCTCCTCCTGCTCTTGTTACTGCCACTTTCCTTGCAGACTGAACAGCTCTCCTTTCAAAAAAATGGCTGCTGGTGGAGGAGCATGTGACCATACCGGTCCATCAGCCTCCTCCAGTAGAAAAACAGTTTTCTCACATAAGGTTTTCAACTGGACAAAACTGATGGACAAATATGGTCACATGCTCCTCCACCTACAGCCATTGTAAGGAAAAATCATGTTCTCAACACATCTGACAAATTAAAGATAACTTGGCAATCTCTGTAACTCATTCTGCAGCCAGCAAAAGACAATATTATTCAGCGACTCTGGGAAGCAAACGATGCAACATTTTTAATAAAATCCAAATACCAAAAATATTTTAGCCCCAATTGCATGCATTTAAGTAAGACAAAAATTGTCTTAAACCCCTTTTATTTTATGTAGAAAATAAAACAGCAATCTGATATTTTCTCCCACTTGAAAAGTTTAAAGGGGTTGTCTACAAGGTAGGCCAACTTCTTCTCAACCAAAATGTTTCCTCCATGTAAAATAATAACAGTTCCTCCGCTGGGGCGTCGTTCCAGTGATGTTGGTGACTGCTTTTGCCGGGGATCGCATGATATTGTTATGTTATGAGAGCCCTGCAGCCAATCATCAGCCACTTCACTGTCATCTCCTTGAGATGTATCTGACATCTGGTGGAAATCAAGGTGCAGCCTCAGGCTCTCACATCTTCCACATATCAGTTTAATCCAAAGTGAGTGAGAGTGAAGCAGCTACTGATTGGCTGCAGAGCTCGCGTGTTCCAGGAGAGCAGACACTGACTTCGCTGGAACGGCACCTGCACCACAATTGAGCATAACTATTATGGGGAAAATATGGTGATTGAGAATTGGACGTCCTACTATGGACCACCCCATTAATGTCCAGTAGCTTGTATGCCATTAATTATTTTCTTTCGGGTCAATTTCTAATAATTTAAATTCATCCTTTATATATGGCGCACTATTTAATTTATTTCTTATACTTTTTTTTTTAGATTTTGGTAAAGATTTGTGGGGTGTTTAATGGCAGCTCTAATTACGTTTTGTAGAGTTAGATAAACCAGTCTTTGGTTCCACGGGAAGGAGCTGTACTTCATTATTTCCTAGGGAATGTAATAATTTGTGACATTTTTTCTGTTGATTAACTTTCATTTATTGTACAGTAGCTGACATAGAGCACACACAACCTACACGGACGATAAAGTAAGGAAGTGTTACTTGAATTTGATTGTCTCCATAACATATAAATACATATAAATAAGACATCTAGCTCTATTTCTTCTGTGTTATTGAATTCAAAATGCAGGTAGTAATAAGGATATCCTATAAAAAAAATTATAACCTTTTCTACCTATCAAGGGCTGGATATCTATTATGTGTAGTGATTGTGTTAGTGTATAGTGATGAGTGAATGTGCTCGCCACTACTCGTTACTCGCCCGAGTATCACTATGCTCTGTGTATGTGGCGAGCACCGAGCATTTCCGGGATTATTTGGAGGGAGCTTGGGTCTCCGCCCTGCATTTTTGGTGGACTTTAGAGCGCTAATTAACATGCAGGGATTGTCAGCCATGCACTGTAATGCTGCAGCCATCTTTGTTGTGGTATTACAGTGATTGGCTGGCAGCAGCGTCATCAGGTCTATAAGAGACCTGGCGCCACCCTGCTGGCCGCATTCAGCTCTGGATTCAGCGAGTGTAGGGAGAGCTGCTGCTGAAATAGGGTCAGAATCCTTCTTTTATTAGTTAGTTTGGGTCTACTAGTGTTCAATCCACAAATCCAGCTAATCCAACAGTCCTTTTTAGGGCTAATTAGGGGGTATATTGATTGCAGCGCTAGGTAGGTTGGCACAGCATATCCACATCAGTGGATACCTTCAAAAGCTCCATTACTGTCTGCTGCTGCCTATTTTATATACACCTAGCTGCAGGTATCTGTGGCTAGGTTTGTTTTTTTGCACCTGAATCCTGCTAATTTTATTACAAAGCAATCCATAGCCCCCTTTTTTCTACATTTATTTGCTTGGTCACACTGCCGACTACAGCCAGGTCATTTTAATACAACAGCGTGAAAATCGAGCAATTTAAAACGGCTTTTTTTGTCCCAGGCATCAGATATGAGTGCGCAGAAAATTCTGGCCTTTTTTTTTGTACTGTAGTATTTTTTGGAGTGTCTTACAACATTTTTGAACACCACTTTGCTGACCTTTTACTTTATCTGGCCAAAAAATATTTAGCTACAGTTCTTTTATTTATCACACGCATCGCATATCATTGCGCTAAATATTTTACAATTTTTGTACTCCTACAATTTTTTTTTGTTAATGTCATAGACTACTTATTGACCCAATTTTGGTGGGCCCAAAATAATCCAGGCCACATATTAAAACAGTGTTCTATCTCCGTCAGACTCCTGGTCTATCTGTGGTCTACAAATTGTGGCATTTCCGGCCTATATTCCACTGTACTTGCTGTCTGTTACCCTAGTTCTGTACACTATTTTGGGGCAAAAAAAAATACAGGCCACGTACTGAACAGTCTGTTATCTCTGTCAGATGCCTGGTCTATCTGTGCTCTACAAATAATTGCTTTTCGTGCCAACATTCCACTTTTTTTGCTATCTGCTACCCTAGATCTATACACTATTTTGGGGTAAAAAATAAAAAAATACAGGCCACATATTGAACAGTCTGGTATCTCTGTGACATGCCTCATCTATCTGTGGGCTACAAAGTGTGCTTTTGAGGCTAGCATTCACCTTTTTTTGCTGTGTGTTACCCTAGCTCTAAACACTGGAGATTTACCAACTCAGGGAGGAGCTACAGCCTTATTCCCAATACACGTTTTAAAACAGCAATGAAAGAATATTGTCCCTTAACGGCCGCCATTTTAATGCATATTGGCGGTCATTGAGGGGTTAAGTAGACTTTTTCAATAGCTTGAACATAATCTACCATAGGATAAATTTAGGATGTGATAGTAGCAAGGACAATAAACTCATACAGACGTTAGCTTCGCAATGAGCCTTATAAAGAAACCGTTAGTGAGCTGTAAGCTTCATACAATGATTTCTTCCTTACACAATCATTGTACACACTGTGCTAAGTAAAGCAAAGAAAAAAATATATACAGAAAGCTATATTTGTGCACATTGGAAAAGTTTAAGCATGATAGCAGCATGGTCAGACTGGAAAACCGATATAGGTTTATTATTTCAGAGGTTGTTTGAGACATCATCAGACCATGTGGAATTTTCATTCCTTAAGGTCCTTTATACTGAATCCTATAAATTGCTGCTGAGTCCAGTAGCCTTGGCAGTATATAATGTTCATGTATACATTAACCTCACCTTCTTTGTAAATGTGTTAAACAAGGGAATATAAAGGAAAGTAAATGTTTAGAATTTAGTACTTTTCATTGCTACTTACTAGACACACTGCAACTGAATATTATAGAAGATGGGGTAGAGGGAACTGTTCCAGTAATACCACCTGTCAAAGCCCAAGAAACGTTCCATGTTCTCTTATTATTAGCTTAAGGCCACGTTCACAAGCTCAGTATTTGATCGATATTTTACATTAGTATTTGTAAGCTAAAATTAGCAGTGGAAAAATCAAAGGAAAAGTTTAATAGAAACACGTCACCACTTCTGTATTTATCTCCCACTCCTGGTTTTGACTTACAAGTGCAGCGCCCCAGAGTCCTGGTCGTGCAGTATTGTCGCTCCGTCGCTAAGGGGAGTGATGGTATGTCTGATTGTACTAAAAGAGTTCACCTGACCAGGTATCACAGTCACACATTACACTTCACACTCCGGCCACCAGGGGGAGCAAAGGGTTCTATGTATTAGGCCACTCCTCACACTCTGGTAAAACTGGGGTTGGATAGGAAGTTAGAGAGAAAGCTGACTGGGTTTTGCCCAGGCAACATCCAGTGAGAGAGGGTGTTGCGGGGAAAGATTCAGGGGGGTCCCTGTCAGGGGTGGGATCCTGACAGAGGCCTAGCAAGAGACAGATCGTTACGGAGCTGCGCCTGCACTTCATTGCGGCGGTATCTTAAGAAAGGACAAGAAGCAAAGTATATTGTGGAGAAGTGAGAAATGAGATCACAGCAACAAAGGAGATAATACCAGGAGGAGTCGTGCCCTAAGATCGTGGCAACATCCTTCTGAGGCGCGTAGCCGGTGGCCGGAACACCGAGGGAGTACTGGCTCTACGCTTTACTTCAATCACGGCAGGGCAGTTAACTTTAGGTTGGCTGTCTCACCTTTTCACCTAAGCAGACAATGGAGGCAAATTGTGGGAGAGGGGCATCTCTAGGGTCCCTATAAAATAGCTCCAGGCCTACCCCGTCATACGTGTGCGTCCTATCCAAACTGGGTGACGGAGAGAGAGAACATCAGAAACAGATACAAGAGTTGTGATGACTATCCCGTGGTGCTCAGCAGGGAGGTACTACAACACACAGGTGCAAGTAGGAAGGCTACTGATTTCCACCTGCAAAGGGAACTCTGGATGTGCCTTCGGACCGGCCGGTCTCAGCAAGCCCTGTTAGCAGTGCTCTGGATTGTGGATGCCGAAGTCTACAGTAAAAGGTAAAGAGACTGCAACCTTGTGTCCTCGTTATTTACCGCGACCTAAACCACCGCCACCTACACCTTTAATTGGACGCCCCTTAGCAGGGCCACGGACCGGGTCGGGCCACCGTGACATCCCCAGGACCGAGACAGAGAGACCCGGTACCGGGTACCCCATTGCCCTGTGTCTGGGGGTGCTCCACAAATACTGATGTAAAATACTTAACAAATACTGAAAGTATGCATGTGGCCTAAAACACGAATCACAATATTTCCTTCTATCAAAGGGAATGACTGGGCCAATAATATACACTGCTCAAAAAAATAAAGGGAACACTTAAACAACAGAATCTAACTCCAAGTAAATCAAACCTCTGTGAAATCAAACTGTCCACTTAGGAAGCAACACTGATTGACAATCAATTTCACATGCTGTTGTGCAAATGGAATAGACAACAGATGGGAATTATTGGCAATTATCAAGACACCCCCAATAAAGGAGTGGTTCTGCAGGTGGGGACCACAGACCACATCTCAGTACCAATGCTTTCTTGATGATGTTTTGGTCTGTCAACGAAGTGTCCAGAGGCTGGAGGCGCTACCAGGAGGCAGGTCAGTACACCAGGAGACATGGAGGGGCTGTAGGAGGGCAACAACCCAGCAGCAGGACCGCTACCTCAGCCTTTGTGAAAGGAGGAACAGGAGGAGCACTGCCAGAGCCCTGCAAAATGACCTCCAGCAGGCCACAAATGTGCATGTGTCTGCACAAACGATTAGAAACCGACTCCTTGAGAATGGTCTGAGTGCCCGACGTCCACAGATGAGGGTTGTGCTCACAGCCCAACACCGTGCAGGACTCTTGGCATTTGCCACAGAACAGGAGGATTGGCAAATTCGCCACTGGCGCCCTGTGCTCTTCACAGATGAAAGCAGATTCACAGTGAGCACATGTGACAGAGTCTGGAGATGCCGTGGAGAGCGATCTACTGCCTGCAACATCCTTCAGCATGACCGGTTTGGCAGTGGGTCAGTAATGGTGTGGGGTGGCATTTCTGTGGAGGGCTGCACAGCCCTCCATGTGATCACCAGAGGTAGCCTGACTGCCATTAGGTACCGAGATGAGATCCTCAGACCCCTTGTGAGACCATATGCTGGTGCAGTTGGCCCTGGGTTCTTACTAATGCAGGACAATGCCAGACCTCATGTTGCTGGAGTGTGTCAGCAGTTAATGCAAGATGAAGGCATTGAAGCTATGGACTGGCCCGCCCGTTCCCCATACCTGAATCCGATTGAGCACATCTGGGTCATGTCTTGCTCCATCCACCAAGTCACATTGCACCACAGACTGTCCAGGAGTTGGCAAATGCTTTAGTCCAGGTCTGGGAGGAGATCCCTCAGGAGACCATCTGCCGCCTCATCAGGAGCATGCCCAGATGTTGAACAGTAGGGAGGTCATACAGGCACGTGGAGGCCACACCCAATACTGAGCATCTTTTCATTGTCATGAGGCATTTCCACTGAAGTTGGATCAGCCTGTAATTTGATTTTCCACTTTGATTTTGAGTATCATTCGAAATCCAGACCTCCATGGGATATTCATTTTGATTTACATTGATAATTGTTATGTTTTATTGTTCTGAACACATTCTACTATTCAATGAATAAAAATTTGCAACTGGAATATTTCATTCAGAGATATCTAGGATGTGGGATTTTAGTGTTCCCTTTATTTATTTTGAGCAGTGTATATAGTAAGATAGATGAAAAGTTAAAGGCAATCCGTCATAAATTTTTTCAAAGTAAACTAAGAACACAATTATCAGCCAGTGGTATAATCCAACCAATATTATTCTTACAGCATAGGATTAAAATTTAACTTTTAATATCAGTATCCATAAAAATATCACAAAAATAATATTCACCACAAAGTGCAAGGTGCATAAGACATACAACACTAAAACATTAATAGGAAAACAGCGGAGTACATATATTCCATAGGGCACCCACACACTAATCCCTTATATGCAGGAGCCTAACCGTCATATTCAACTGCATCCAGCAAGTGGGGTATTTTTTGTACATACCACTCGTATAAGAGAAACCAACTATCAAATCCGCTCATGAATACCAGGCGGTTAGCAACGTTTCTAAAAGGATGAACCCGTTTTGTGGGCACTTATAAGCAACATATGATCACTTATCAATGACATGTGTTGCCCCATTTATTGTACAAACCACTCGTATAAGAGAATCCAACCATCAAACCTGCTCATGAACACCAGGCGGTTAGTAACATTCCCAACAGAATGAACCGGTTTTGTGGGCACTTATAGGTGACGTATAAGCACTTATAAATAGAATGCGTTGCTTCTATTAACTCTGCTCCGCGTGTTTCTTCACATCATTTATTCAGCGTCTGGGATGGAACCTGCTTCAGACTTTTCACGGTCCATTCTAAGTTAACATACAAGACCCCTCCTTATGCATAAAACACACACAACAAGGGTCATTTAAATGTTCATAACGTGGCCCTCCTAATAGGTGCAGTCAAATAATGGACATTAATTTCTCTATTGCCATATAGCTGCCAGTTTCAATAATAGGAGTTTACAGACTAACGTTATTTGAACATGTGTGGCAAATTAGAAGGATCTCACCCATCTGGAAGTTGCGTCTAAATAATGCCCTCCATTCCAGGATGCAATGGTGGATCCTGTCCCCCTCTGTTCCCGACGCGTTTCGTTCTCCTCTTCAGGGGATAGCATTGGGGCCAGTATCTTTATGCCATATGTGGGACTCTGTCATTACACGTCGAATATGATGGTTAGGCTCCTGCATATAAGGGATTAGTGTGTGGGTGCCCTATGGAATATATGCACTCCGCTGTTTTCCTATTAATGTTTTAGTGTCACATGTCTTATGCACCTTGCACTTTGTGGTGAATGTTATGTTCGTGATATTTTTATGGATACTGATATTAAAAGTGAAATTTTAATCCTATGCTGTAAGAGTAAACTAAGAACAGCATAATGTAGGGCCTTAGACACTGATTCCAGCAATGTGTCACTTACTGGGCTGTTTAATGCTGTTTTGACAATATCTTTGTTTTACCTGCTGTAGGTCTACCAGTTCTCTGAATGCTGAGCTCTGTATAGCTCTAAATAGCTCCACCCACACCACTGATTGGCTGCTTTCCTTGTACACTGGTAATAGGCTGAAAGCTGCCAATCAGTGGAGGAGGCGTGGTCATAATCTCCTGCTCATAAAACTGTGATTTTATCAATACTGTAGCAAACATCACAGTAAGTGACACATCGCTGGAATCAGGGTCTCTGTCTCTGCATCATGCTGCTCTCAGATTAGCAGTCGAAATACTGGTAACAGATTCCATTTAAAAACTTAACAACCACCAACATGCATTAAAACAGCAGCCACTAACAGGCCTTATTCCCTCATCACCATTTTAAAATGGTGATCCAGAATAAGAGTAGAGTACCCAGCAGAGTCCCAAAATCTTCAGGGTATGTGCTACTAGGGGTAGCTGAGACCCTGGAGAACATGATCAGGTCCGGATTTTCCGATGATCTGAAGCGATGGCCGGGGGACCACCACGGTGCAGGAAGACTACTGTCCACAAGATGAGGTGCAAACAACAAAGGGTAGATTTATTGGGAGACAGGGAATGGAAGGAACAAGGAAGATGCAAACAGGGGTTTACAATAGCAAAAGATAATGCACATGAGTTATCTTGTCCGTAAAACAGCACGGTGCTTCAACAATTACAAACTCAGAATTTGTCTCACAAGCAACTTTAAACAATAAAACAAATATCGATGCTACTCTATGCATAACCTCCCTGGCCTTTACTATGCAGGCCACACGGCTACCGTGTTCTAACTACTGAAGCCTGCACTAGGCCCTAACAGGTGCACCAAACAGGAACAAACTCACGGTGATGTTGGGGACACAGGTCCAGTCCCAGAGGGCCCCCAGAAGTCCAACACGGTGGTGCGCACAGATTCCTGTCAGCTCTGCGAAGCGTGGTCTTCTCCTTGCTTCTGGATCCTAGGGATGCTCCTGGAAACTGTAAGTCCCCTTCTCAGTATCTTCGTGGCTTCACAAACTAGCACAGAACAGCCACCTTTGCTGTAACTGGAAAAGTCTATTTCAAAAACGCACTAAGTCCCAAGCTGTGTAACCCTTCTTGCAGCAAAACAGCACACCGTCTTCAGTATCAGCTTCTTCTCACACACGCTGCTTCAGCTCCACCCCTCCTCACTGCACTGACTGGTTCATCACAACGATTAGAGCAGGGGGGGAGCAGACCATTCCATCTCACACCAGACAAGGGGATGCAGCCTCTTAAAGTGACAGCGTGTTTCTTACTGTCCATAACAGCACCACCCTCTTACATGCCTCCCTTCTTAATGATGGTCGTCCTCGGCCATCACAGCATCAGGGTAAAAGTGTAATGGAGGAGGCAACAAAGGTGTAAAAACAGACAGAGCACACTGTTCTACATATCGGACTGGTGGAACCCCTGCATTAGACCTCTGGGATCTCCAAAGCTCTTGGCTGTCAGGCAAGGCTTGACTATCTTCCAGAGGAACACTTGTTGCAGGAGACATTGTGAGCTCTTGTCTGGTCTCGTCCTCGCATGGCGGTGCTGGTACATCCATGGGATTCCCGTCTCTGGGCGGCTGAGGACCCCCTACTGTGTCGGGGACGGTCCACCACTCATCATCGATTTGGCCATCAGGCATGACAGATTCAGGAAGTGGAGTGGCGCCTTCAGGCGACAATGGCGTAGAGCAGACCTCAGACCGGCAAGGCCGCAGCATATTTCTGTGAAGTACTCTAGGGGCGGATGCCCCATTCTCAATCTGTACCTTGTAGACAGGGCCATTAGCATACACTCGCTCGATAACCCTGTACAGCTGTACTTCCCATCTCTCACTTAGTTTTCCCTTAGGGCGTTTCTCTCTGACTAATACTCGGTCTCCAGGTTGGAGCGGTAACTCTTGAGTCGGTTTGCGGGTCTTATGTTCTTTTTCTTGCGGTTGCTGACCCGCCAGCTGCCGTATCGTTTGCAATCGTTGCCGATGCTCTTTCACCCATGAGGTGACAGTTCGCTCCATCAGCTCCTCTGGCTGTTCCAAATTCAGCTCAATGATCTCTCGTCCAGCTCTTCTAAACAATAGTAGATAGGGGGTATAACCCGTGGTGGAGTGGACCCGATTGTTGTAGGTCCAGACCAATTCTGGCAGATAGTCTGGCCAACACACCTTCTTATCCTCCTCCAACGTTCTCAGCATCTGAAGCAAGGTTCTGTTGAAGCGTTCACAAGATCCATTGCCTTGAGGGTGGTAAGGGGTGGTCCGGGACCGCTCGATGCCATACATGCGATACAATTCTTCCATCACCTTGCCTTGGAAACATGCGCCTTGGTCAGAGTGGATGCGCTTTGGGCACCCATACACCCGGATGAAGTCTTAACAGACGGCTCGCGCCGCCGATTCCACAGTCTGGTCTCTAGTCGGAGTGACTAATGCAAACTTAGAGAAATGATCGGTCATCACCAAACAGTATTGCAGCCCCCGGGCCGAGTGTCCCACGAGGAGATAGTCGATCATCAAGACTTCCAGCGGTTCCTTAGTTTGTGTGGTCTGGATGGGTGCTGTTATGGACTGGTAATTTAGGAGCGACATACGACTAGCTCTGAGCAGGTGGTAACTATACAGACCGCAGCTCCTGATCTTAACACAACACTAGCAGTAGCCGTTGGATATTCCTGTCACTCCCTGGACACCTCGTCACAGCCGGAGAACTAGCTACCCCTAAAGGTAGAAACAGGAAAGCTATCTTGCCTCAGAGAAAATCCCCAAAGGATAGGACAGCCCCCCACAAATATTGACTGTGAGAGGAGAAGGAAATGACATACGTAGTATGAAACAAGATTTAGCAAAGGAGGCCACTTCTAGCTAAATAGATAGTAAGGAAAGAACACTGTGCGGTCAGTAATAAAAACTAAAAAAAGTCCACCGCAGAGATATGCAAAAATCTCCACACCTGACTAAAGGTGTGGAGGGCAAAATCTGCAGCCCAGAGCTTCCAGCTTAGCTGAATAGATCCATACTGATAAGCTGGACAAATGAGCAAAACATAGAATGTGCTGAACAATCAAGTCCACAACAAGTGGACTGCAAAAGGACAAGCAAGGACTTATCTTTGCTGAACTGGACAGAGTGTCAGGGAAATCCAAAAGAGCAGTGGCTCCAAGCAGGAACAATTGACAACTGGCATTGATTGAGGAATAAGGCCAGACTAAAATAGCCGAGCCAGAAAAACGATCAGTGGAAGCAGCTGCTCATGCTAAATCCAAGAAGCAGCTATACCACTCAAAACCACAGGAGGGAGCCCAAGAGCAGAATTCACAAAAGTGCTACTTACAACCACTGGAGGGAGCCCAAGAGCGGAATTCACAACAGTACCCCCCCTTGAGGAGGGGTCACCGAACCCTCACCAGAGCCCCCAGGCCGATCAGGACGAGCCAAGTGAAAAGCACGAACCAAATCGGCAGCATGGACATCGGAGGCAACCACCCAAGAATTATCCTCCTGGCCATAACCCTTCCACTTAACAAGATACTGAAGCCTCTGCCTCGAAAAACGAGAATCCAAAATTTTCTCAACCACATATTCCAACTCCCCCTCAAACAACACCGGGGCAGGAGGATCAACAGAGGGAACAACGGGTACAACATATCTCCGCAACAAAGATCTATGGAAAACATTGTGGATGGCAAAAGAGGCTGGAAGGGCCAAACGAAAAGACACTGGATTGATAATCTGAGAGATCTTATAAGGACCAATAAACCGGGGCTTGAACTTAGGGGAAGAAACCTTCATAGGAACATGACAAGAAGATAACCAGACTAAATCCCCCACACGAAGCCGAGGACCAACACACCGACGGCGGTTAGCAAAACGCTGAGCCTTTTCCTGAGACAACGTCAAATTGTCTACCACATGAGCCCAAATCTGCTGTAACCTGTCCATCACAGAATCTACACCAGGACAATCAGAAGGCTCAACCTGCCCTGAAGAAAAACGAGGATGGAAACCAAAATTACAAAAAAAAGGAGAAACCAAAGTAGCCGAACTGGCCCGATTATTAAGGGCAAACTCGGCCAACGGCAAGAAAGCCACCCAATCATCCTGATCAGCAGACACAAAGCATCTCAAATAGGTTTCCAAGGTTTGATTAGTTCGCTCAGTTTGGCCATTTGTCTGAGGATGGAACGCCGAAAAAAAAGACAAATTAATGCCCATCCTAGCACAAAAGGCCCGCCAAAACCTGGAAACAAACTGGGAACCTCTGTCAGACACAATATTTTCCGGAATGCCATGCAAACGAACCACATGCTGAAAAAACAATGGAACCAAATCAGAGGAGGAAGGCAATTTAGGCAAAGGTACCAAATGGACCATTTTAGAGAACCGGTCACAAACCACCCAGATAACAGACATCCTCTGGGACACAGGAAGATCCGAAATAAAATCCATGGAAATATGCGTCCAGGGCCTCTCAGGGACAGGCAAAGGCAAAAACAACCCACTAGCGCGGGAACAGCAAGGCTTAGCCCGGGCACAAGTCCCACAGGACTGCACAAAAGAACGCACATCTCGCGACAAGGAAGGCCACCAAAAGGACCTAGCCACCAAATCTCTGGTACCAAAAATCCCAGGATGACCAGCCAACACCGAACAATGGACCTCAGAAATTACCTTACTTGTCCATCTATTAGGAACAAACAGCTTCCCCACAGGACAGCGGTCAGGTTTATCAGCCTGAAATTCCTGAAGCACCCACCGTAAATCAGGGGAGATGGCAGAAAGAATCACCCCTTCCCTAAGAATGCCAACCGGCTCAAGAACTCCAGGAGAATCAGTCAAAAAACTCCTAGAGAGGGCATCCGCTTTAACATTCTTAGATCCCGGAAGATATGAAACCACAAAATCGAAACGGGAGAAAAACAGGGACCATCGAGCCTGTCTAGGGTTCAGCCACTTGGCCGACTCGAGGTATATCAAATTCTTATGATCGGTCAAGACCACAACGCAGTGCTTGGCTCCCTCAAGCCAATGTCGCCACTCCTCAAATGCCCACTTCATAGCCAACAACTCCCGATTGCCGACATCATAATTGCGTTCCGCAGGCGAAAACTTTCGGGAAAAGAAGGCACATGGTTTCATCAAGGAACCATCAGAATTCCTCTGTGACAAAAAGGGCCCTGCCCCAATCTCAGAAGCGTCAACCTCAACCTGAAAAGGAAGAGACACATCCGGCTGACGCAAGACAGGGGCAGAAGTGAATCGGCGCTTAAGCTCCTGAAAGGCCTCAACAGCCTCAGAGGACCAATTTGTCACATCAGCGCCTTTCTTTGTCAAATCGGTCAGGGGCTTAACCACACTAGAGAAGTTGGCAATGAAACGGCGATAAAAATTAGCAAAGCCCAAAAATTTCTGAAGGCTCTTCACAGATGTGGGTTGAATCCAGTCATGAATAGCTTGGACCTTAACAGGATCCATTTCTATAGACGAAGGAGAAAAAATAAACCCCAAAAAAGAGACCTTCTGAACTCCAAATAGGCACTTAGGCCCCTTCACAAATAGAGCATTATCACGAAGGATCTGGAATACCATCCTGACCTGCTTCACATGAGACTCCCAATCATTGGAAAAAATCAAAATATCATCCAAATACACAATCAAGAATTTATCAAGATAATTGCGGAAAATGTCATGCATGAAGGACTGAAATACAGAAGGAGCATTAGAAAGCCCGAAAGGCATCACCAGGTATTCAAAATGGCCTTCGGGCGTATTAAATGCAGTTTTCCATTCGTCACCCTGTTTAATACGAACAAGATTATATGCCCCTCGAAGGTCAATCTTGGTAAACCAACTAGCCCCCTTAATCCGAGCAAACAAATCAGAGAGCAAATGTAAAGGGTATTGGAATTTGACCGTGATCTTATTAAGAAGGCGATAATCAATACAGGGTCTCAAGGAGCCATCCTTCTTGGCAACAAAAAAGAATCCCGCTCCTAATGGTGACGAAGACGGCCGAATATGCCCCTTCTCCAAGGACTCCTTAACATAGCTCCGCATAGCGGTATGTTCTGGCACAGACAGGTTGAAAAGTCGGCCCTTAGGGAACTTAGAGCCTGGAATCAAGTCAATTGCACAATCACAGTCCCTATGTGGAGGAAGGGAACTGGACTTGAGCTCATCGAATACATCCTGGAAATCTGACAAAAATTCAGGAACATCAGAAGAGGGGGAAGAGGAAATTGACATTAAAGGAACGTCACTATGTACCCCTTGACAACCCCAACTAGTCACAGACATCGATTTCCAATCCAACACTGGATTGTGTACTTGTAACCATGGAAAACCCAGTACAACAACATCATGTAAATTATGCAACACCAGAAAACGACAATCTTCCTGATGTGCTGGAGCCATGCACATAGTCAGCTGAGTCCAATACTGAGGTTTATTCTTGGCCAACGGTGTAGCATCAATACCCCTCAAAGGAATAGGGCTCTGCAAAGGCTGCAAAGAAAAACCACAGCGCCTGGCAAATTCTAAGTCCATTAAGTTCAGGGCAGCGCCTGAATCCACAAATGCCATGACAGAGAAAGATGACAATGAGCAAATCATGGTCACAGACAGGAGAAACTTAGGCTGTACAGTACTAATGGTAACAGATCTAGCGACCCTCTTAATACGCTTAGGGCAATCAGAGATAGTATGAGCTGTATCACCACAGTAAAAACACAGCCCATTCTGACGTCTGTATCCCCTCTGTTCCGCTCTAGTCAGAATCCTATCACATTGCATAGGCTCAGGACTCTGTTCAGAGGATGCTGCCATATGGTGCACCACTTTGAGCTCGCGCAGGTGCCTATCGATCTGAATGGCTAAAGACATAGATTCGCTCAGACCAACAGGCGTGGGGAACCCCACCATAACATCTTTAAGGGCTTCAGAAAGACCCTTTCTGAAAATTGCTGCTAGAGCGTCCTCATTCCATTTAGTGAGCACAGACCATTTTCTAAATTTCTGGCAGTATAATTCTGCCGCTTCCTGACCCTGGCACAGAGCCAACAAGGTCTTTTCCGCATGATCCACAGAGTTAGGTTCATCATACAATAATCCGAGCGATTGAAAAAATGCATCTACATTAAGCAATGCCGGATCCCCTGACTCAAGGGAGAATGCCCAGTCCTGAGGGTCACCACGCAGCAGAGAAATAACTATTTAAACTTGCTGAGTGGGGTCACCAGAGGAACGGGGTTTCAGAGCAAAAAACAATTTGCAGTTATTTTTAAAGTTCAAAAACTTAGATCTATCCCCGTAAAACAAATCTGGAGTAGGAATTCTAGGCTCTAAGGCTGGAGTCTGAACAACATAATCTTGGATACTCTGAACTCTTGCAGCAAGCTGATCCACACGAGAAAACATACCCTGAACATCCATGTCCGCTAGTGTTGAGCATTCCGATACCGCAAGTATCGGGTATCGGCCGATACTTGCGGGTATCGGAATTCCGATACCGAGATCCGATACTTTTGTGGTATCGGGTATCGGTATCGAAACAACATTAATGTGTAAAACAAAGAATTAAAATAAAAAATATTGCTATACTCACCTCTCCGACGCAGCCTGGACCTTACCGAGGGAACCGGGAGCCTTCTTTGCTTAAAATGCGCGCTTTTACTTCCTTCCGCGACGTCACGGCTTCTGATTGGTCGCGTGCCGCCCATGTTGCCGCGACGCGACCAATCACAGCAAGCCGTGATGTAATTTTCAGGTCCTCAATGCCTAATTCTAGGCATTCAGGATTTTAAAATTACGATCCGGCTTGTGATTGGTCGCGTCGCGGTCACATGGGCGACGCGACCAATCACAAGCCGTGACGTCACGGGAGGCAGGAAACACGCGCATTTTTAAAATTATGTCACGGCTTGTGATTGGTTGCGTGCCGCCCATGTGAACGCGACGCGACCAATCACAGCAAGCCGTGACGTAATTTCAGGTCCTGATGCCTATTTCTGCATTCAGGACCTGAAATTACGTCACGGCTTGCTGTGATTGGTCGCGTCGCGGTCACATGGGCGGCACGTAACCAATCACAAGCCGTGACGTAATTTTAAAAATGCGCGCGTTTCCTGCCTCCCGTGACGTCACGGCTTGTGATTGGTCGCGTCGCCCATGTGACCGCGACGCGACCAATCACAAGCCGGATCGTAATTTTAAAATCCTGAATGCCTAGAATTAGGCATTGAGGACCTGAAAATTACGTCACGGCTTGCTGTGATTGGTCGCGTCGCGGCCAAATGGGCGGCACGCGACCAATCAGAAGCCGTGACGTCGCGGAAGGAAGTAAAAGCGCGCATTTTAAGCAAAGAAGGCTCCCGGTTCCCTCGGTAAGGTCCAGGTCGGAGAGGTGAGTATAGCAATATTTTTTATTTTAATTCTTTATTTTACACATTAATATGGATCCCAGGGCCTGAAGGAGAGTTTCCTCTCCTTCAGACCCTGGGAACCATCAGGAATACCGTCCGATACTTGAGTCCCATTGACTTGTATTGGTATCGGGTATCGGTATCGGATTAGATCCGATACTTTGCCGGTATCGGCCGATACTTTCCGATACCGATACTTTCAAGTATCGGACGGTATCGCTCAACACTAATGTCCGCGCCTAAATCCACCCAGAGATTAAGAGGAAGGAAAAAGACAAAACAGACTAAAGAAAAAAAAATGACTCAGAACTCTTTTTCTTTTCCTTCTTTTGAGATGCATTCATCTCATTTTTGGCCAGTTGTACTGTTATGGACTGGTAATTTAGGAGCGACATACGACTAGCTCTGAGCAGGTGGTAAATATACAGACCGCAGTTCCTGATCTTAACACAACACTAGCAGTAGCCGTTTGATGTTCCTGTCACTCCCTGGACACCTCGTCACAGCCGGAGAACTAGCTACCCCTAAAGGTAGAAACAGGAAAGCTATCTTGCCTCAGAGAAAATCCCCAAAGGATAGGACAGCCCCCCACAAATATTGACTGTGAGAGGAGAAGGAAATGACATACGTAGTATGAAACAAGATTTAGCAAAGGAGGCCACTTCTAGCTAAATAGATAGTAAGGAAAGAACACTGTGCGGTCAGTAATAAAAACTAGAAAAAGTCCACCGCAGAGATATGCAAAAATTTCCACACCTGACTAAAGGTGTGGAGGGCAAAATCTGCAGCCCAGAGCTTCCAGCTTAGCTGAATAGATCCATACTGATAAGCTGGACAAATGAGCAAAACATAGAATGTGCTGAACAATCAAGTCCACAACAAGTGGACTGCAAAAGGACAAGCAAGGACTTATCTTTGCTGAACTGGACAGAGTGTCAGGGAAATCCAAAAGAGCAGTGGCTCCAAGCAGGAACAATTGACAACTGGCATTGATTGAGGAATAAGGCCAGACTAAAATAGCCGAGCCAGAAAGACGATCAGTGGAAGCAGCTGCTCATGCTAAATCCAAGAAGCAGCTATACCACTCAAAACCACAGGAGGGAGCCCAAGAGCAGAATTCACAAAAGTGCTACTTACAACCACCGGAGGGAGCCCAAGAGCGGAATTCACAACAGGGTGCCCTCTGTTCAGTACTCTTAATGAGGTCACATACTCGACATTGCCGGCAAACCTCTTCCACCACAAGCTCCAACCGGGGGCAATACACATACCGCTGCAACCATTGGTAGGTCTTTGTGGGGCCGAAGTGCGCTCCGAATTCGTGGGCTTCTTTAGCTATTTCTTGAGCCATTCTTCCTGGGATGACCACTTGCCACCTTACTTCCATATCTTTTGGCTGTTGCCTCTTACGATATAGTACTGACTCTTGCACTTCCAGTCCATCCCACTGGTGCAACACACTTCTCATTTCAGAGTCCAGATTATCTCTCTCTTGTTTGCCAGGCTTCCGCTTTTGCGTTACCCACCATTTCATCTGTCTCAGCCCTTCATCTTCATCCTGAACGTGTCCCCATTCCTCATTGGGTCTCCCCAGGGACCGGGGTAATGCGCAGGCCTCCCTTCTTGACTGGGCCACAACCATTGGGGGCTTAAACTTATTAAAGTCTGGGGTTTCCTCCTCTTCGAGTTGCTCATCAAGATCCCCCACTGGAGTCTCCACAGGCACCCTTGACAGCCCATCCGCATTTGTGTTTTCGGTAGCAGAGCGATAACGGATGGTAAAGTCGAACTTGGCTAGGCGAGCCATCCACCGTTGTTCTAAGGCCTCCAATTTAGCATTCTCAAGGTGGGCCAGGGGATTATTGTCTGTTCGAACTTGAATCTTGGTACCTGTCAGGAAGCCTGCAAACTTTTCTGTCATGGCCCACACCAGGGCCAGGAGCTCTAACCGGAAGGAGCCGTAATTGTGAGGGTTTCTTTCGCTGTCTCGCAGGGACCTGCTAGCATACCCGATGACTCTCTCATGTCCACCTGTATCTGAGAAAGTACTGCACTGAGTCCATGAAGGCTACCATTGGTGTACAACAGGAACAGTTGATCGAAGTCTGCATAGGCCAAAATCGGGGCCGAAGTAAGGGCATTCTTAATAGCCTGGAAGGCCTTGTTTTGTCCCTGTCCCCAGGGGATGCGCTGGGTCTTCGGCACTCCAGCGGTCCCCCTCAGCAACTCATTGAGAGGACCTGCCACCTTCGTGAAGTCTTTAACAAACCGGTGGTAGTACCCCGTGAGTCCCAGGAAGACCTGGAGTTCTCTCACTCTTTGAGGGACTGGCCACTTCTGGATAGCAGCCACTTTTTCTGGCGAGGGTAGAACTCCATCTTGTGACACTATATGGCCTAGGTACTCGATCTCTCTGGCATTTTTTGGCTTCACCTTCGGGTTATGAGCCCGCAGTCTTCCGAGTACCTGTCCAAGCCGGGCAAGGTGGTCTTCGAATGAGGCTGAAAACACAATGATGTCATCCAGATAGATCAGGGTAGCCTCAAAATTTAAATCTCCCAAACACTTTTCCATCAGCCGTTGAAAGGTGCCTGGAGCATTGGAGAGCCCGAAGGGCATCCGGTTAAACTCGAACAGCCCCATAGGGAGGATGAAGGTGGTTTTCTCTCTGTCTTTCTCTGCCACGGCTACTTGCCAGTATCCGCTTGCTAGGTCCAGGGTGGAGAAGTACTTGGCTTTCCCCAATGCTGTCAAGGATTCCTCGATGCGGGGCAACGGATACGAGTCTCGAACAGTGTAGGCATTGAGTTTCCTGTAATCTACACAGAACCGGATGGTCCCATCCTTTTTCTTGACGAGCACCACTGGGGCTGCCCAAGGGCTCTGACTACTCTGCACCACTCCTGAATCCAGCATCTGCCTCAGTAATGTTTTCACCTCTTGGTACATCTTGGGCGGAATCTGCCGGTATCATTCTCGAATTGGACGAGCTTCCCCAGTCAGTATCTCATGCGTGATGGCTTCAGTACAGCCGAAATCTTCGGCGTGATGGGCGAATGCGGCCTGATTTTCCCACAGCATAGTTCCTATTGCTTGCGCACACTCAGGGCCCATAGCCTTCACATCCACTTCCATTTGATCAAGGATGACCCGTCCACTCCACTCCGGAGATGGTGCCTCTTCGTCTCCCGCAGCAACTGCTACGGTCCACCCCGCGCCTTCTTTCGGTGATAAATACATCCTCGCTGGACCACAGCTATCGTATGAGCTATCATGACTTCTTGATCCACTCCTCCGCCTACCACAGGCTGAACAACCACTTCCAACCCATCAAGGTTGCGGTGAGTCCCCACTGGAAGGTATACTATAGTTTCTCGCTCGGGAGGTAGGATTACAGGTTCTTTACAAGGAGACCGGATGACCCCTACCGTCTGATAAGATGGCACACTCTTCTGCGTCCCACAGACGCGGATCAGTCGTTGAAGAGCTTCTTGAGTAGGCTTATGTGGAGTAGCCTTCTTCCAATATCCAGGTCCCAGTTTGGTAAACATAATCTGATCGAGTTCACGTAGGATATTCATTCCCAGTACTACAGGCACATCTTCCTTGACAGGCTCAGGGACTAGCAGGATCCCTTTTCTCCCAACTTCTTGCCCACAGATTCGAATATTCATCCACACGACCCCTGTGACCGGAATCAGTTGTTGGTTGGCAGCAAACAACCGGATCAATGTCTCTTTTTCTGGCTTGGCCAGGTCCTGGAAATGCTGCTTGAAGTATGCTTCTGGCATCGTTGTCACTTGTGACCCGTTATCTACCAGGCAATCCACCAGAACTCCTTCAAATTCAGCATGTAGGATGGGGCTCCCAGCAATCAAGTGTTCGTTATGATATGGAGCGGCCTCTCTTCTCGCCTCCCCCGCAGAGTGCCGCACTACTGCGGGGGTTGGTAATTTAACGGCGGCTTCCGCTGGCCTTCAGTATAGTTCCGACAGTCTCTGGCAAGGTGCCCCCGTCCTCCACACTCCCAGCATTGAATGCCTCCTCCTCGCCGGGGGGTACTTCGAGCCTGTCCTCGTGCCGCCGATGCCTGACGGGAGGGGGCTTGTTCCCACTGATCCCTTGTCGATCGGGCTGACGAATGGTTGCATGAGTATCGTGGGTCAGTCACTTGTAGTTCCCCCACTCTTGGCTCCATCTGGGTCAGTTTCTCTTGCACGTTAACAAGGGACCGCTGCAAGTCTTGCACTACCTGGACCAGCACCTCTTGATGATTTGGGTCCCCTCTGGAATTGGCACCCTGGACACGCATCACCCCAGATGCATAGCTTTCTTCTTTACTTCGGGCCACTGCTTCCCCCAGGACTTGACGAAACGTAAGGGCTGGATCTGCCCGGACCCGTTCTGACAGTGCTCGCCTCAAGGATGTGCTGTGTAGTCCCAGAATGAATTACTCCCGGAGTATCCGGTCTTTAGAGCCCATGCCACCAAATCCATCTGCCTCCTTTCTCTGCACCTCTGCAAACACTTCTTGCAGTGCTGTTGCATACTGAGAAATTCCTTCTTCTTCCCACTGCAGCCTAGAGAAAAATTTGGCGCGAAGATGTCCCGCGCTAGCAGTCTCGCTGTAGATCTCTTCCAGGAACTTCACTAGCTCCTTCAGGGTACTGTGGGTGAGTTCTGGTTGTAGGCAGACATTTCTGCGGGCTTCCCCCTCTAGGGCAGTTAAAGCAATGTCCGCCTCAAGGTCTGGGCTGATGTTATAAATCTTCAGGGTGCTTTGCAGCCGGGACACCCAGTCGGACAGTGGCATATTCTTGCCGTCAAACTTTGGGAGCACACTAAATATGGTGCCCATAGGGAGTGTCCTTGCAGGGGTTCCACCAATGCCCACAACATCCCCATTAATGTTAGCATTCCTGCCATTGCTGTCTGCTGCCTCCATCTTGGTGACAGTACCCTGCTCGCAGCGCCACTTGAAGCGATGGCCGGGGGACCACCACGGTGCAGGAAGACTACTGTACACAAGATGAGGTGCAAACAACAAAGGGTAGATTTATTGGGAGACAGGGAATGGAAGTAACAAGGAAGATGCAAACAGGGGTTTTCAATAGCAAAAGATAATGCACATGAGTTATCTTGTCCGTAAAACAGCACGGTGCTTCAACAATTACAAACTCAGAATTTGTCTCACAAGCAACTTTAAACAATAAAACAAATATTGATGCTACTCTATGCATAACCTCCCTGGCCTTTACTATGCAGGCCACACAGCTACCGTGTTCTAACTACTGAAGCCTGCACTAGGCCCTAACAGGTGCACCAAACAGGAACAAACTCACGGTGATGTTGGGGACACAGGTCCAGTCCCAGGGGGCCCCCAGAAGTCCAACACGGTGGTGCGCACAGATTCCTGTCAGCTCTGCGAAGTGTGGTCTTCTCCTTGCTTCTGGATCCTAGGGATGCTCCTGGAAACTGTAAGTCCCCTTTTCAATATCTTTGTGGCTTCACAAACTAGCACAGAACAGCCACCTTTGCTGTAACTGGAAAAGTCTATTTCAAAAACGCACTAAGTCCCAAGCTGTGTAACCCTTCTTGCAGCAGAACAGCACACCGTCTTCAGTATCAGCTTCTTCTCACACACGCTGCTTCAGCTCCACCCCTCCCCACTGCACTGACTGGTTCATCACAACGATTAGAGCAGGGGGGGGAGCAGACCATTCCATCTCACACCAGACAAGGGGATGCAGCCTTTTAAAGTGACAGCGTATTTCTTACTGTCCATAACAGCACCACCCTCTTACAGCTCTATCATGTTATTGCCGTTATTCAATGAATAGCAGCGATTACGTAAAAATAAAATGTGTGTCCATTTTAAAAATCATTTCTCTCTCTTCTGACTTGATATACAAATGATGTCCCCAAGCCCCCCGGTACTTCTGCCATCCCCTGGTCTATCCTACTCCATCCCCCTGCCCTCTTCCTGAAAAATAAATGGCTGGAGTATGCGCAGTGATCGCCCGCCGAGATCTGCCAGACGGCACCAGGCAACAGTAGGGAGTTTTCCTATTGGATTTTTCCTGTTGGTTCCTTTTGATCGGTGTTATAAACCATATCATAAGGAAAAAAAGAAATGTATATCAAACGCAAAGAGGAGGGCATATCTAAAGAACATTATAATGCTGTCTGCAGGGGATGGAGGGGAGCAAGCATTGAAGAGCTAAAGCCAGTAATAAAGTGGAGCTTGCAAGGGAGACCAAAAGCAATAACAAAGGATTTTGGGGGTATGTCAAAAGCAAGAGAAAAGTCAAAGATGCTATAGGATTTTTACAGTATGAAAAGGGTGAAGTGGTCGTAAATGATTTTGGAAGGCCAAACTTTGCATCTGTGTTCTCTAAGAAAGCAAATGCAACATCAACTGATCCTAAACGTGCTATCAAAGAAATAAAAGAATCAACACTATTCATAAACAGAGACATGGTAAGGTAAACTTAGCTAATTTAAGTTAATTTAAATCTTCTGGTCCAGATGAATTAGATCCTAGGGTATTGTGCAAATTGTCTCTTCAGAGAGGAAGAGGACAAGAACCCTAGTGCCACCTATTGGAAGTAGCAAATCCTAACAGTCAATGTCGACCCTTTAACAAGCCTTGTCACATGACTTAGGATAAGAGCCAAACCAGATCTCAATTTGCAGACACTGTGTTTCAGGGTACTGCTCCTCGTCAGTGCAAAGTGGAGATCTGGTTTGGCTGAGAGAGAGGCGTCTGATCAGGATCCAAGAAGTATCGTTTCTCCTTGCGGAGAGTGACAAGTTAAGCATGTCGAGGTGAGGAGACTTAAAGCTGCAATGCTTCTCTGGGAAATATGCAAATTGTCTCTTCAGAGTGGAAGAGGACAAGAACCCTAGTGACACCTATTGGAAGTAGCAATCCTAACAGTCAATGTCGACCCTTTAACGAGCCTTGTCACTTCAATTAGGATAAGAGCCAAACCAGAATCTCAATTTGCAGACACTGTGTTTCGGGTACTGCCCCTCATCAGTGCAAAGTGGAGATCTGGTTTGGCTGAGAGAGAGGCATCTGACCGGAATCCAGCGCCTGCCACCAACAATGGGGACCAGAGAGAAAGAGATGTGCAGTGTGAGTCCAGTCTCCAAGTCCGTGAGTACTACACACGTGCCACATAAGAGAGACCGGGGACAGTACAGACCTGCTGAGCCATGCTGGGCTCGTACAAGACCGTGACCCGCATTACCGTCAGCAACTTGATCCCGTTTGACCGAGACTCAGGAGAGTTGTGCAGGAGACACGTCAGGCTTAGATAGTACCATGGCCCGTAACCTTGTAGACAGCCACAGTATATGGACTAGTGTCAGTGGAAGGAACCAGAGACCGACCACTGTCACCAGAAGACGGGGGTATTGTCATCTGCTAAATACCATTAATGAGGACACTGCATCGGCCGTTGCTAGCACCATTGAGTTTGCAGAAGGAGCTGCAGTATTGACTTCCTTATAAGTTTGATAATATTTGAACTGTTGTATTTTACTGTGCCTTTAATACTGTTTAAATCTTTGCCTCCCTGCGGAGTACTCCTCTGTAAATAAACCTGTTAACCCTTGCTCTGCCTCCCATCCTTCACTGCACCCTGCGTTCCTACTTGCGATCTTACACTTCTATACCAGGAAAGATCTTTGAACAAATTATTAAATAGCATGTATGCAAGTACTTGGATAATAATACAGTAATTAACCAGAGCCAGCATGGGTTTGTAGCAAACAAGTCATGCCAGACTAATATAATTTCCTTCTATGATGGAATCACTAACTGGGTTTATCAGAGAAATGTGGTATAAATAGCATATTTCATTTTCAGCAAAGCGTTTGATAAAATATCTCATGGATTCATAACTGGCTCGGTGACAGTGCTCAATGAGTGGTGATAAATGGTTGCACATCCAATTTAAAGAGTGTTTCAAGTAGAGTACCACAAGGCTCTGTACTGAACCCAATGTTATTCAACATTTTTATAAATGATCTAGATAAGGGAACTGAAGATAAACTAATCAAGTTTGTAGACAATGCAAAACTAGGAGGTATAACTAAAGGCCCCGTCTCACATAGCGAGATCGCTAGCGAGATCGCTGCTGAGTCACAAGTTTTGTGATGCAACAGCGACCTCAGTAGCGATCTCGCTATGTGTGACATGTACCAGCGATCAGGCCCCTGCTGCGAGATCGCTGGTTGTGTCGGAATGGCCTGGACCCTTTTTTGGTCGTTGAGGTCCCACTGACATAGCTGAATCGGTGTGTGTGACACCGATCCAGTGATGTCTTCACTGGTAACCAGGGTAAACATCGGGTTACTAAGCGCAGGGCCGCGCTTAGTAACCCGATGTTTACCCTGGTTACCAGCGTAAATGTAAAAAAAACCAAACAGTACATACTCACCATCTGTTGCCCGTCAGGTCCCTTGGCGTCTGCTTCCTGCTCTGACTGCCGCCGTAAAGTGAGAGCACAGCAGTGACGTCACCGCTGCGCTCTGCTCTCACTGTACGGCGGCACACAGTCAGAGCGTGAAGCGGACGGCCAGGCACCTGACAGGCAACAGATGGTGAGTATGTACTGTTTGTTTTTTTTGGTAACCAGGGTAAACATCGGGTTACTAAGCGCGGCCCTGCGCTTAGTAACCCGATGTTTACCCTGGTTACCCGGGTGCCGCAGGGGGACTTCGGCATCGTTGAAGACAGTTTCAACGATGCGGAAGTCGTTCCCCTGATCGTTGGTCGCTGGAGAGAGCTGTCTGTGTGACAGCTCCCCAGCGACCACACAGCGACAAAACAGCAACGCTGCAGCGATCAGCATCGTTGTCTGTATCGCTGCAGCGTCGCTGTGTGAGACGGGGCCTTAACACTAGAGAAGAAAGATTCAGAAAGCTATGGAAAAGCTAGAAGAATGGGCAGAACCTAATAGTATGGTATTTAACAGGGAGAAATGAAAGATTCTACATCTGGGCTAGAAAAAATGAATATTAGATCTATAGAATGGGAAGAATAGAACTAAGCAGCAACACGTGTGAAAAAGACTTAGGTAAACTTAAAGATCACTGACACATATGAGTCAACAGTGTGATGCAGCAGCAAAAAAAGGCAAACACAGTTCTAGCATGTATTAAGAGAAGCATAGAGTCAAGATCACGTGAAGTAATTACCCCCTCTAATCCTCCTTGGTCAGGCCTCATCTGGAATACTATGTCTAGTACTGGGCACCACAATTTTAAAAAGACATTGAAAAACTGGAGCAAGTTCAGAGAAAAGCTACCAGGATGGGGAGCGGACTGCAAAGTATGTGTTAGAATCTGTTTTGTGTTTGACCATCCGCCATCTTGTGGTTTTCTGGCTGCTGGTCTTTTTCCCCTGGTACTGGGTTGTCTTAGGTCAGGTGATTGTATCACCCTTTATTACCCAGCACCTGCCTCCCAGTCCTTGCTGGAGAACAGTGTTAATCCACTTGAGTTCTGGCTAGGTGCTTTGATAGCTTTCTGTGTTGGATTTTATGCAGTTCTGGGACCTCTGGTTCTGCTATTCTTAGTTTCTGTTTTCAGTTGGTTTCTGCAGCCTTCTCTTTGTTTCTTATTAGAAGGTGACCTGTTTTTTATATCCAGACCTTACATCTTTTAGGGACCTCCTTCCCCCTATCTATAGGTCTTCACTGAGATTAACCTAGGATTGTCGGTGGGTCTATTCGCAAGGAATGGGTCGCCCACTCCATCGTAGGGTATCAGCCTAGTTTCAGTGCAGGGTCAGTTTTCCCTCTTCTATCCTAGTTCTGTGTTGCAGTTCCGTAACAATATGTCCTACGAGGAACGGTTAAAGGATCTGGGAATGTTTATCTTGCAAAAAGAGGATTGCATCAGGAGTTGCTCAGGATTTGACGCAGGTAAAATCTGCACCTGAGGTCACTGGCAGGTCACCTGCGTTTTTACATGCGTTTTTGATGCGTTTTTCATGCATTTTTTTAATGCGGATTGTGTGTGTTTTTGTAATCTAAATAAAGGTATACAAAAAAAAAGAATTGTGATGTCATTTCTTGTTCAACTTCTTCTTTTACATACTCCATTGAAGAATGATGTTTATACATACAGATAGATAGATAGATAGATAGATAGATATAGCTATAAATAGATAGATACGATCTATCTATCTATAGATCTATCTGTCTATCGTATCGTATCTATCTATAGATCTATCATCTATCTATCGATCTATAGATCTATAGATCTATCTATCGTATCTATCGGTATATCTATCTATCTATCGATATATATCGATAGATATATCTATCTATAGATAGATATATCTATAGACAGTTAGATAGATTTATCGATAGATAATAGATAGATCTATAGATAGATAATAGATATATCGATATACGATAGATAGATCAATAGACAGATAGATGTATAGATAGATGATAGATAGATAATAGATAGATAATAGATAGATAGATATATCTACAGATAATACCAAGCCCGATGTTTAGTAATAGACATAATAAAATGGCAATAAAGAGTTAGGCTGGGATCACACATATGAGAAACTCGGACGAGTCTCGCATCTTAATACCCGGCACTGCTGCCGGCACTCGGGTCCGGAGCGTGTGGCTGCATGTATTTCTATGCAGCCACACGTTCTGCCCCCGACTGTCGGCGGCAGTGCCGGGTATTAAGATGC
Source organism: Ranitomeya variabilis (assembly GCF_051348905.1). Lineage (NCBI taxonomy): Eukaryota > Metazoa > Chordata > Amphibia > Anura > Dendrobatidae > Ranitomeya > Ranitomeya variabilis. Next base: position 1,108,206,447 of record NC_135232.1, on the reverse strand, counting down.
GAGACTCGTCCGAGTTTCTCATATGTGTGATCCTGGCCTTAAATAAAGACAAACACACAAAATCTGCGTTAGACTGGGGTCACCCTTGCAAGAAACTCGCGTGAGTCTCTCGCCTCAATACCCAGCATTGCCGCCGGCACTTGGGACTGGAGTGTGCTGCTGCATGTATTTCTATGCAGCTGAACGCTCTGGTCCTAGTGCCGGCGGCAGTTACGGTTGTGAGGCGAGAGACTCGTGCGCGTTTCTCGCAAGTGTGACCCTGGCCTTAAACGCAATATCTGTTTAATGAAAAAAAATTGAAAAAAATGGCGTGGGCTCCCGCACAATTTTCTGCGCCAGAGAGGGAAAGCCAGCGACTGGGGGACCGATGTTTGTATCAGCCCGCAGTTGTGTATTTAGCCTTTACTGGCTATTAAAATAGGGGGACTCCAAAAAAAATGACGTGTGGTCCCCCTATAATTTATAGCCAGAAAGGCTACGCAGGCAGCTATGGGCTGATATTCATAGCCTAGGAAGGGACCATGGATATTGCCCCCCCCCCGGCTACAGATACCAGCTCCCAGCCACCCCAGAAATGGCGCATTTGTATCATGCGCCAATTCCGGTGCTTAGCCTCTCTCTTCCCACTGCCCTGTAGCAGTGGCATATGAAGTATAAGGGGTTAATGTCACCTTTGGTAAAGGGTTAATAAAACACACACATGCAGAATAAAGAATTTTAATGAAATAAAACACCACATAGTTTTGACATCTTTATTGTACGCTCATTCCTGCGACGCCCTCGTTCTCCTGGAAAAAAATTAAAAATAATGAAGCAACAGTATACTCCCTGTGTCCAATGCAGTCCATTTAATAACTAGTGTCCCTCGATGAGTTCAGCTCTGCTACATCTGGATACCTGACATCCAGACATAGCGAAGCTTGTAGATGACCTCCAGCGATCACCTACACTGCAATGTTCTCACAATCAGCTCATCAGCTGACCGTGAGAACCAGACTAGTGACCAGAGAAAACCCCCAGTCACGTGCACGGCAGTTCTCACGGTAAGCTAAGTTGTCACGAGAACTGCAGTGGACGCAGACTTCCTATGGTGGGACAGGTAAGATCTTATTTTAATTAGGAGACATTCATAGTAAGCTGCGTTTACGCAGTTAATATGCATGTGACTAATCATGAGATGCAGTTTTACCGCATCTAATGATAGTCTATGGTAAATTTACGGTGCGGCGGCAGAGCATCGCCGCATTGTAAACAGACATGCTGCGTTATGGAAAGATGAACCACATGTCCGTTTACGCGTGTCTGCCACCTGCGTCTTTTAACGCATAGTGGAGACGGGATTTCAGGAAATCCCCTCCATATGCTGTAACATCTGGACGCTGCGTGTTTGATGCTTCGGCTCTATGCAGCATCAAACACGCAGCGTTTCCTGACCGTGGAAACATACCCCTAGTGTTTAGTGCAAGTACTCGCTACTCAAGTTTGCCTCAGTTGCTTGCTTATGCACCAAATATTGCCTGCAATCCCCACATTTTTTTGCTAACAGCCGCAAAATATGCAGGGTCGGCACTCGAGTGACATGCTCTGTGCATACCTTAGCATCTGATTCAAACTCAAGTAGTGAGCACTTGCACTCAACACTAGGGTGATCCTGAACAGTAAGATTCGGGATTCGTACCGAACACCTACTGTGCGGGCACAGACCCCGAACACGGACTTTTTCAGGCAGTCCATGTTACTGTACCCCAAATACCTGGGATTTCTAATGCTGTCATCTGCATGACAGTGCAAAAAACACCATTGGCTCTGATAGGCGATAAGTATGTTACCACCAGTCGGAGCGCTACCGCTCACTCGCTGTTAGATGACTGAGTGAAACTGTAACTGCAACTGTGACCTGAGGTAAAAAGTTTACCTCTGGTTACAGAGGCGTTGTTTGATGAGAGTATTGCTCCCATCAGCCTATGCCTGCTGTCACTGATAACAGAGAGAGCAGGTGGCAGGGGATGGGAGTATTTATAAGCCAGTGCCTGCGCTATAAAGAAATAAAGAAATATTTAATATGACGTGGGTTCTCCTGTATTTTTGATAACCAGCAAGGCAAAACTGACAGCTACTAGCTGCAACCCTCAGCTGTCAACTTTAGCATGGCTGGTTATTAAGAAAAGAGGGGTCCCCAAGCGTGTTTTTTTCATTAAAATAAATAATGACAAAATTTGGCTGGGTCATTCACTTCAAAATTAACTCCATCACTAATGGGTTAATACACTTTATTTCAGAGTGATGATTCAGCCTGTTCTCCCCAGTTCTTCTAAAATTGAGCACATTTTGATGTAACAATATTTAGTAGACACGAAGTCTGGAATTGCCATTTTCAGGGGGCACTGCAAGAGCAGTCACAGACAGAAGTGGACCCCTGTGAAAGAACAATATATGGGGCCTTTTCAGTTCAATAGCTCATAATAGTGCACAATTCCACCTGCTTTGGAGTTATCTATGGCATGTGCTCCTTGGGCATTTTCTGTGGTAAATATATTGAGGGGAACAGTGTGTGATGTTGAAAGGAAAATGTAAATTAAACCCTTCTCCCCTGGGCGATTTTCCGTTTTTCATTTTCCTCCCCTTCAACCAAGAGCCATAACTTTTTATTTTTCCATCAATATAGCCATACAAGGGTTTGTTTTGTAGAGGACGAGATATACTTTTGAATTACACCATTGATTTTACCACGTAGTGTACTGCGATGAAATTGCAAAAAAATGCAATTCCAAAACAGTTTTTTTGAATTTTTATTCACCACGTTTAATATATGGCAAAACTGACCTGGCAATATGATTCCTCACGTCAGTACGAGTACACAAATGTCAAACATGTATTCATTCTTTTTCAGTTTAGTGGTGAAAAAAAATCTGAAATTTGCTTGAAAAAATGTTTTTGCATTTGTTGCCATTCTCGAGACCTGTAACGTTTCCATTTTTCATGATGTGAGACTGGGTGATGGCTCATTTTGTAAATACACACCTGTACTTTGTATCCCCCCCCACCTCATTGTAGATTGTAAGCTCTCACGAGCAGGGTTGTATTATTTTCCTTTAATTATTGTATTATTATTTATGCCGTTACTTATGACTGTTGTGTTTGAAACTTTTAAACTGTAAAGCGCTGCGGAATATGTTGGCTCTATATAAATTAAAATTATTATTATTATTTTTTTCTGCACCATGTACTGATGTTTTTATTGATACCATTTTGAGGTAGATACTATGTTTTGATTGCCTTTTATTGCCTTTCATTGAAATGTTGCAGGGACCAAAACAACCGTAATTCTGGCATTTTGATTTTTTTTTTCTTGTCACACCATTTACTGATATGATTAATTTATTTTATATTTTGAAAGATCGGTCATTTCTGAAGGCAGCGATACCAAATATGTGTATATTTTTTTGATTGTTTTTTTTTATGGGGAAAATGAGGGGTGATTTTAACTTTTGTGCTTTTTTATTTTTTTATTTATTTATTTTTTTACTTTTACCTTATTTAATAGACCCATTATGAGAATTGAAGCTGCAATCATCCTATCGTCTGTGCTTTACAGAGGAGTATCCAGGGTTTCTGGCACCCGGGGCAAGAGTTCAGTTTGGCACCCCCCCCCCCCAGCACACATGCGATTTGCACACTTAGTCTTGTACCGACGAGGCTCTCGCCCTAATGCTCTCAATATTCAGTGAAAAACTGAGAGAAGCAGAAGAGAAGCTCGTTGTCACAGGACCATAAGTATGAAAATCACATATGAGTGAAGTGTCCATGTGACGACTACTGGAACCTACAGAGCTGATTCCTGACATTGCAGCTTCTGAATTCTCACAACTAATGCGCTGCACACTTTTAGGATTCTCCCTTGCCGGTGGGCAGTCATGTCAGCACAAGCATGTGATTTGTATACCTCTGGCCACATTCTGACTAGACGTGCCCGGCCTCACTCAGTTCATTTTCATTGAGTAAGGCCACACATGTCTAGTCGGCACGTGACCGCATGTATGTAAATCGCCGGCACAAGAGAATCCTGACAGCTTGCAGGGCACACTGTGAGAAGTCAGAAGTCTGCAGTCACAAAGAATGACTGCAGACTCATTACAAACCTGGACATCCCCTTTAATGCTTCTAACATAAATAAAAACATGAGTTAGTTAGTATCACAAATAACATTTACATCCAGGTACCTTATAGATGACATCGTCTCTGGAGTCATTCTCCTTTTCTTCATCTTGTCCAGACCCCATGATGAGTTTTCTCATCCACAGCTCCTCGCTGCAGACTTCCATCTTCTCCGCTCTTTTGCAGAAAATCTCCACATGATGCCCTTAAAGATACAAGTGTCATTATAATGCTCCTGAATAAAAAAATTGCCCCTCACTATATTGTCTGCACAAAATATGACCCACACACTGTCCCTCTTATGGTACATGCTCTTCACACTGACCTCTACTTTCCATACCGGCCCCCTCTTCACACTGTCCTCTCATACTGTGTCCCCCTATAGGGCTCAGTATTTATACTGTACTCATCACACTCACCCTCCTTGGTATATTGTCCCCTCCTGGCTGTGCCCTTACACTGTCCCCCTATACTACGCCCTCACTACTCAGTTTCTATTCTGTGCCCACTCACTTTTCTCCCCCCATACTGTCCCCTCACACTATTCCCCTCCCTCCTCATACTGTCTCCTCTCACATCCCCCTGTTCACCATACTGTCTCCTCATATATTTACCCTCTCACTTTCTATACTGCCTGCTCACCTGACTCCCCATACTGTGTCTGCACACATCCCATCACACTCACTCCCCGTATTCTGTCCACATACATTTTTAACATCGCTACTCATACTGTGTCCACATACATTCCCCGTTCGCTTCTCATACTGTCTGCACCCATCCCCCATACTGTTTCCTCAGATATGCCCCCCATTCCCCAGTACTGTTTCCTCATACATGCCCCCTATTCCCAGTACTGTTTCCTCATACATGCCCCCAATTCCCCCATACTGTTTCCTCATACATGCCCCCCCATTCTCCTGTACTGTTTCCTCATATATGCCCATTATTTTCCTCTACCCCTCCCCATCATTGCTCTCTTCACCACCTCCATCTTTGCCTTCTCCCCCACCACCCCATAATTTCCCATTCCACAACCTCCATCATTTCCTCCTTCCCCAGCACTCCCATCATTGCCCATTCCACCACCTCCATCATTTCCTCCTTTGCCTTTTCCACCATATCCATCATTTTCTCTTCCCCCACCATCCCCATCATTGCCCTTTCCACCACCTCCATCATTTACTCCTTTGCCTTTTCCACCATATCCATCATTTTCTCTTCCCCCACCACCATCATCATTGTCCTTTCTGCCGCCATCACCATACTTGCCCATTCCACCACCTCCATCATTTTCTCCCCTTCCAATATCATCAGTGTGCATTCCACCACCACCATCCTTGTCGATTCTACCACTTCCATCATTTCTTCCCCCCTCATTATTGCTCTTTCAACCAACTCCATGATTTCCTCCTCCCCCACCATCATTGCATTCTCCCCCCACCACGATTGCCCATTCCAATTTCCACCTCCATCATTGCCTCCCCCACCCCCATCATTGCCCATTCCACCACCTCCATCATTTCCTCCCCCCACCCCATCACTGCCCATTCCACCATATCCTCCTCCCCCTCCATCCCAATTATTGCCCTCTCCCCATCAGCCCCATCGTTGCCCTCACCTCTCCTCCCCGTACACACACACAAAACCATTTACATCCCTGCACATTCACCCGCAGCGCTACGCATGCATGCACACACAACACACACAGCACCTTTCACATATATACACACACGCACAACACACACGGCACCTCTCACCTATATACACAGGCACAACACACACAGCACCTCTCACCTATATACACACAAGCACAACACACACAGCACCTCTCACCTATATACAAACATGCACAACACACACACAGCACCTCTCACCTCTATATAGACACACACACAATTTAATACCGTCGCCCCTGGCCCCTGCTCCCTCCCTATCCTGGCTGCAGGCTCCATATAGCCGACCGACCCCCCAACCAGACCAGCCCCCTTAAATATCACACATTATCGGATTCTAAGTTCGATAGGTGTCTTCAGCTCCATTACCCGGCCGGTCCACGCGGTCTGGAGCTGGAGCACACTTACCACCGTCCAACAACACAGCAGCCTGTGCTTCGCTGCCCTGCTTTGTCTGTGAAGAGTGACGTCACCGCTGCTGGCGCTTCACTGATGCGGAAGTGCCAGCGGCGGTCAGAGGCACCTCAGCAGTCGTCAGTAGGGTTGAGCGACCTTTACTTTTATAGGATCGGGTCGGGTTTCACGAAACCCGACTTTTTCAAAAGTCGGGTCGAGTGAAATCGGCCGATCCTATAAAAAAGTCGGGGTCGGGGTCGGCCGAAACTCGAAACCCAATGCAGTGCATTGGGTTTCCAATGGTTCCCAGGGTCTGAAGGAGCGGAAACTCTCCTTCAGGCCCTGGGATCCATATTTAAGTGTAAAATAAAGAATTAAAATAAAAAATATCGCTATACTTACACTCTGACGGGCCCTGGTACTAACCGGGAACCTTCCTTCCTTAGAATCAGCCTTCCAAGACCTTGCGGTGACGTCGCGGCTTGTGATTGGTCGCGCGGCCCCCATGTGACCGCTCGCGCGACCAATCACAAGCCGCGACGTCACCGTGACGTCACCGAAGGCCCTGGAAGGGCTGATTCTTAGGAAGGAAGGCTGCCGGAACGAAGCCGAGGGTGAGTATATTCCTATTAGGTATATACTCACCCTCGGACACGCCCTGCTTCTTTCCGACAGCCTTCCTTCCTAAGAATCAGCCCTTCCAGGGCCTTAGGTGACGTCACGGTGACGTCGCGGCTTGTGATTGGTCGCGCGAGCGGTCACATGGGGGCCGCGCGACCAATCACAAGCCGCGATGTTACCGCGACGTCACCGCAAGGTCCTGGAAGGCTGATTCTAAGGAAGGAAGGTTCCCGGTTAGTACCAGGGCCCGTCAGAGGGTAAGTATGGCGATATTTTTTATTTTAATTCTTTATTTTACACTTAAATCTGAATTCCGATACCAATTCCCGATATCTTAAACATATCGGGAATCGGTATCGGAATTCCGATTCCAGATTCAGAAGATCGCCGACCTCATGGCCGACCCCACACAAAAGTCGGCGACTTCTGAAAATTGCCGACCCGTTTCGCTCAACCCTAGTCGTCAGGGTTTAAACTTAGAAGTGATCACAGATTCACAACAGGCAAGCCAAGGGTACTAGCGACAGCGTCGGCACAGCTGTGGCGTCGCTGTACATCTTGGGATTCGATGACGATGCGCAGCACTTTCTCTGAGCCGGCTGTCTCAGAGAACGGGATTATCTCGGACTGTGGGGGCGGCAGAATGCTGCCGACGAGGAGCCTCCTTGGACTGCCGCATCATCAGGTGGCCCACTGGCGCCCCCTGTCGGCTGTGCCCGGGGCACATGCCCCGGCTGCCCCCCCTGGATACGCCTCTGGTGCTTTACATAGCAGTGCTTCAGCCTTGCCAACCACAACACAGCCCTCCAAACAGTATGATGTCCCCCACACAGGCCTCCAAACAGTATGATTGCCCACACACAGCCATCCACACAATATAATGGACCCTACACTACCCTCCAGACTGTAAAATGGCCCACAAAAGGTACAATGGCCCCACTATCCCTTGAAACAGTATAATTGCTCCTCTCATGGCCCTTCAAACAGCATAATGGCACTCACACAACCCTCCAAATAGTATTATGGTCCCCACACAGCTCTCCAAATAGTATTATGCCCTCCAAACAGCCCTCTAAACAGTATAAAGGCCCCCACACAGTCCTGCAAACAGTTTGATGGCCCACACACAGTGTAGCAAACAGAATGATGGCCCCCACAGAGCCAACCAAACAGTATAATGACCCCCATACAATCCCCCAAACAGCATAATTGCTTCAACACAACCCTCCAAACAGTATAATTAACCCTCACACAGTTTTTCAGTCAGTATAATTGATGACCAACATAGCCCTCTAAATAGTGTAATTGGCCCCCATACAGCAAAACAACAAAAGTATGATGGCCCCAATAGTATGATGGAGCCCCAAGTAGCTCTCCAAATAGTATAATGGGATTCATATAGCCACCAAACTGTATATTTGACTCCCAGGCAGACCTCCAAACAGTATAATTGGCACACAGAACCCTTCAAGCAGTATGGCACACACAGCCCTACAAACAATACAATGGCCCACACATAGTTCTCCAAAAAGTATGATGACCCTAAAATAGCCTTTCAACTAGTATAATGGCCCTACAAATAGTATGATAGCCCCCAACAAAGCACATAGCCCTCCAAGTATTATGATGGGCATCGCAAAATATTCACTGATTAAAAAAATAATGCTTATCTCTCTTAGTTCTGCCTTTGCTCCTGTCTCTGCTGCATGTGGTTCCATAGCTCTTACTGATCTGCACTGTAGCGACATCATTGTGCCCCCTCTGCTTAGCTATCAGATGCCCAGAGAGAATGATGGAGAAGGGCCAACTGCGCCCCAATACAGTAAGATAGTCCCACAGTGAATTCCTTCACCGTACCCTATACATGTGCAATAAGAAAACCCAACTTCACCCCCTCAACATATGATATCCCCACAGTAACCCCAACTCAGTATGATAGCCCACATAGTCTCCGACATATAGTATAAGGGCCTCGACACAGCCGTTCACACAATATGGTGGCCTCCATAGAGTATTGTGGTCCTCTATATAGTATAGTGGCCCCTCATACAGTATAGTGGTCCCCACAACCCTCAACACAGTATGATAGCCCCCCACAACCATCCACACTGCATAATGGCCTGCACCTATTATAATGGCCCCTAATATCTATCTGCACAGTATAATGGCTCCCGCCCAACCCTCCACACAGTATAATGGTCCCCACATATCCCTCCACACTGTATAATGGCCACATACTGTACAGTAAAATGTAGCCCTCCAAACAGTATATTTGGCCCCCATGCAGCCCTGCAAACAGTATAATGGCACCAACACAGCCCTCCAAATAACAAAATGGCCACCAATTGTCCTCCAAATAGTACAATTGCCCCAAATACCCTTCAAAATAGTATGATGGGCACCAAATGTCCCTCCAAATAGTATGAAGACCCCCAAATAGCCCTACAAATAGTATGATGGAGTGCAAAATAGCGCTACAAATAGTATGATGGACCCCACAAAGTGCTCACTGATTTAAAAAAATAATACCTCACTCCGTTTCCCCGCTACTCTGGTCTCTGCAGCATGTGGCTTCATAGTTCTCAATTGATCGGCACAGCGGTCGCGATATATTGACATCATTGTGCCCACTATGCTTAGAGAATGTTGTTGGAGGGAGCTGATGGTTCCCTGTTTCATCATTGCTTTCATTTGCACCTGCAATCAGGATGCAGATAGAGTTGAAAGTGTGATGGCGGAAGGATCCGGTAGGCAAGTACTGCACAGGGCCCCACAATTTACCCCATAGCAGCTGCATAGTCTGCCACAATTAGCCCACAGCCCACCATAGAATATGAGGAAACCCCCATGGACCCACATGCTGTATGATGATCCACCGCAGCTACCTCACACAGTATCATGATCCCTGACAGCCCCAATACAGAATAATGGTCCCCTCACAACCCACTATATAGTATGATGTTTCCCTGCACATACAGCCCCATATATAGTATGATGGTCCCCCTCCCCACAAAAAATGAAAAAACTTATAGTCATAGTCACCTAATCCAGACACCTCAATCTCCGCAGACTCCGTTTCCTCTTCTACCTTGTCTTACAGTGGACGCTGGTGATGCCTGCCGGAATAAGTGATGGAGCCCAGAGCCGATGGTTACCAGTATTGGTGTACTGTTAAAAAGTGAAGCAAACAATGTGGCCCACGGCCCTGGTTGTGGGGTACACAAAGTTGACTTTCCAGTGAAGAAAGTAGCTCAAGTAGAGTCCTAGTACTGCCCATTTCCAAAGCACTTTTCTGCCCAGTTTTATTAAAACCACGGTATGTAATATTTAATAAATGCGGTATTACCATACCCTCACATCCATCAGATCTGTCTTGTTTTACTTTTAATGATTTTCCTATAAATCAAAGTATTTTTCTTTATTTCAAAATGATGAATGAGACAAACTGAAGACCACCACAGAAAATGAAGTAGATTCCAGCTATACCTAATAAAATAGATCAAACGCTTCTAAGTGGGTAATGCATTCTTCTTTTGCAAATTTCAGATATGTTCATTTAGGTTCAGGGCTGTATGACTATATATCATCCCAGAGTCTATGTTGTTCTATGAAAAAATACTTAGAATATGACATTCCTATACATTAAATAACGGATCATATTCTCTAGCCATTATTCTAATATTTTCCTATCCGAATATGGTATTTCTGTTATTTTTGGACTTTTCTAAATGGGTTGCATATTAAAGCTTTAACTTACTGGAAATCATTTTGCCTTAGACAAATTTACAGGGATAATTTTGTTATTACAGGTGTTTGCACTTGGGTAGTCATTAGGTACAGTTCTAAATGTTCCATTACATTGGTACATCACTGACCCCGCACACTGTAATTATTCAGTGGTCGGAGGGAGTAGAGAAGTCATTGCGTGTTATGGCTTTGGTGAAATGAAATGTTTCATTATGGCAAGTGATTTGTCACTATGTAAAACAGTGTTACATAGTTAGGTACTAAATAAATCCATCAAAATCAGCCTTTGCTAAGCTTCAAGAAGTTAATCCTGAGCAAAGCAAATAGAAATCCCAAATGAAGTCACTAACAATTTGTCTCATAAGGGAAACAAAATTCTTCCGGGCTATAATGCAGCTGTTGTATTTTGACTTGAACTGGACGTTGGAAAACTGTCTGCTGATAAAAGGAATTCAAAATGTCTCTTCAACTGACTGACAGGGTCAACCTATGTCCTATGGTTATTTTGTGATGTTTTATGGCAAAAACGGCAGGTAGACTATAGATGTACAGCCTTGCATTTTGCTTTCATTTGGCTAAAGACTCAAATTTCTCATCGAAAAAAAAAATTCACACAATATTGTGACGTGCTAGCAAAACTCTTGGAAGACTGCAACGAACATCATAACCACTGGGTAGCCATACATGGACACATATAGCTTAAAGGAGTTTTCCATCAATATTTTTCTACCCCCCTCCACTTACTGTTTATATTAATACAAATATTAGCATTACAAAAAATATCCCTGGTCCAGCACTTCTGCTCCACCATTGCTCCCAGTCTTTGTTGACAGGCTGCAGCACCAACAGCTAGAGTGCTTGTGACTGCTGCACCCAATTATTGAGCTCAGCAGTCTTGTGCTAGATATTGCTGCATCACCCCTGAGACCAGTTATGGCCAGCAGTAGTCACATGCTCTATAGTCATGTCATCACAGCGGCTGCCTGTCAACAAAGACAGGAGCAGGGGCAAAGGGCCGGTGCTAGAGAAGTGCATTGGTAAACCATGCTAATTTCATTATTTTTATCTACAGCCAGCAGTTGAGGTTAAAACATATATGATTGCAAACACTTTTAATTTTCTATTGACAAAGTATCTACATTTAAAAAAAATCCATCTAATTCATTTTTTAAAGATCATCTTATGCAGTACATCTTGACATGTGTTTGACCAAGAGTAATGAGAAGGAAGGACACATACTACACGTGCGATATTAGTAACTGCAAAAATTCCAATGGCAGATTCACTAGATTTTTGGGATGTAAGTAATTGGGGGCAGAGTCCTTTCTCCTTCTGAACCTGTCTGCAACTTAAAGGGGTTGTCCAGTCTTAAACTGTAAGTGTCTGTGGGAATGCAGACCTGTGAGTCCTCACATTGTGTGTGGCGAGTATGCTCCGGCGCATTTGCATTCTCCCGGTCACATTCCAACTAGATGGCCGTGACCTTACTCAATGCAAGTATAATGAGCAAGGCCGGACAAGTCTAGTTGGAATGTGACCAGTAGTATGCACATCACATAGTTGCAGTCTGTTCCTGGAGCCGGCATAGAGTGACTGCAGACTTATAAATTAAGACAAGACAACCCCTTAGTGCACTCATGTTTATTATACTTGTTTATTATTTTTACTATCTCATGTATCTCTATCTCATATCTATGTACTTCAATAATACCATGAAATAAATGGGGATTTTATACAAATACAATAATAATTATTATCATTATTATTACTGGCATCTGCTGTTGGCACCAGATAAGTGCATTTATTGCCACCACCTAAAATCGACACATCCTCCCCAATTCATCATCTTAAATTGCAACCACTTGAATTAGGCGATTTTGCACATCCATAATCCAGCAATGAGTTGCCATTTCCCAGTATGCCTTGAGAAAGCGCTTTGTGAGCGAAACGCCTGTAGGCAACCTGCTAACTATTATCACTGTATAACATCCGTCTGTTTTATATATGTATTAAATAAACATCTTCAATGATTTTAATACATTATGGTGAATATTTATGCATACCTTCTGCAAAAAGTCAGAAAAAGCTATTACATTATGATTTAAAGAGTCCTTACTTTAGAGGATGGAGACTTTGGAAGCTTTATTTTTACTTAAATGCATGTAAAAAAAGCATTCAAATTGCCTCTTCTGAGAAAAATAGGACTTAAACTCTATAGCGCCACTTGTTGGAAGTAGCGATCCTACAAGTCACAATCAACCCTTTAACGAGTCGTGCAATATGACTTGGGATAAAAGCCAAATCAGTATCTCAATTCGCAGACACGGTGTTTCGGGCTGTTGGCCCTCGTCAGTGCGAAGTATGAGATCTGATTTGGCTAGGTGAGAGGCTCTGGACTGGGGTCTAAGGGGTAACGTTTCTCCTTATGGAGCGTGACAGCTGGTATGTCACTCCCTGTAAAAAAGCAATAAGATTTAACCCCTTCATGACCCAGCCTATTTTGGCCTTAATGACCTTGCCGTTTTTTGCAATTCTGACCAGTCTCCCTTTATGAGGTAATAACTCAGGAATGCTTCAACGGATCCTAGCGATTCTGAGATTGTTTTTTCGTGACATATTGGGCTTCATGTTAGTGGTAAATTTAGGTCGATAATTTCTGAGTTTATTTGTGAAAAAAACGGAAATTTGGTGAAAATTTTGAAAATTTCGCAATTTTCACATTTTGAATTTTTATTCTGTTAAACCAGAGAGTTATGTGACACAAAATAGTTAACAAATAACGTTTCCCACATGTCTACTTTACATCAGCACAATTTTGGAAACAATTTTTTTTTTTGCTAGGAAGTTATAAGGGTTAAAATTTGACCAGTGATTTCTCATTTTTACAACAAAATTTACAAAACCATTTTTTTTAGGGACCACCTCACATTTGAAGTCATTTTGAGGGTTCTATATGGCTGAAAATACCCAAAAGTGACACCATTCTAAAAACTGCACCCCTCAAGGTGCTCAAAACCACATTCAAGAAGTTTATTAACCCTTCAGGTGTTTCACAGCAGCAGAAGCAACATGGAAGTAAAAAATGAACATTTAACTTTTTAGTCACAAAAATGATATTTTAGCAACAATTTTTTTATTTTCCCAAGGGTAAAAGGAGAAACTGGACCACGATCATTGTTGTCCAATTTGTCCTGAGTACGCTGATACCTCATATGTGGGGGTAAACCACTGTTTGGGCGCACGGCAGGGCTCGGAAGGGAAGGAGCGCCATTTGACTTTTTGAATGAAAAATTGGCTCCAATCTTTAGCGGACACCATGTCGCGTTTGGAGAGCCCCCGTGTGCCTAAACATTGGAGCTCCCCCACAAGTGACCCCATTTTGGAAACTAGACCCCCCAGGAACTTATCTAGAAGCATAGTGAGCACTTTAAACCCCCAGGTGCTTCACAAATTGATCCGTAAAAATGAAAAAGTACTTTTTTTTCACAAAAAAATTATTTTAGCCTCAATTTTTTCATTTTCACATGGGCAACAGGATAAAATGGATCCTAAATTTTGTTGGGCAATTTCTCCTGAGTACACCAATACCTCACATGTGGGGGTAAACCACTGTTTGGGCACATGGTAAGGCACGGAAGGGAAGGAGCGCCATTTGACTTTTTGAATGAAAAATTATCTCCATCGTTAGTGGACACCATGTCGCGTTTGGAAAGCCCCTGTGTGCCTAAACATTGGAGCTCCTCCACAAGTGACCCCATTTTGGAAACTAGACCCCCCAAGGAACTCATCTAGAGGCATAGTGAGCACTTTAAACCCCCAGGTGCTTCACAAATTGATCCGCAAAAATGAAAAAGTACTTTTTTTTCACACAAAATTTCTTTTAGCCTCAATTCTTTCATTTTCACATGGGCAACAGGATAAAATGGATCCTAATATTTGTTGGGCAATTTCTCCTGAGTATGCTGATACCTCATATGTGGGGGTAAACCACTGTTTGGGTGCACGGCAAGGCTCGGAAGGGGAGGCGTGCCATTTGACTTTTTGAATGGAAAATTAGCTCCAATCGTTAGCGGACACCATGTCGCGTCTGGAGAGCCCCTGTGTGCCTAAACATTGGAGCTCCCCTACAAGTGACCCCATTTTGGAAACTAGACCCCCCAAGGAACTTATCTAGATGCATAGTGAGCACTTATAACCCCCAGGTGCTTCACAGAAGTTTATAACGCAGAGCCGTGAAAATAAAAAAATAATTTTTCTTTCCTCAAAAATGATTTTTAGCCCAGAATTTTTTATTTTCCCAAGGGTAATAGGAGAAATTGGACCCCAAATGTTGTTGTCCAGTTTGTCCTGAGTACGATGATACCCCATATGTGGGGGTAAACCACTGTTTGGGCGCACAGCAGGGCTCGGAAGGGAAGGCACGCCATTTGGCTTTTTGAATGGAAAATTAGCTCCAATCATTAGCGGACACCATGTCGTGTTTGGAGAGCCCCTGTGTGCCTAAACATTGGAGCTCCCGCACAAGTGACCCCATTTTGGAAACTAGACCTCCCAAGGAACTAATCTAGATGTGTGGTGAGCACTTTGAACCCCCAAGTGCTTCACAGAAGTTTATAACGCAGAGCCATGAAAATAAAAAATAATTTTTCTTTTCTCAAAAATGATTTTTTAGCCCACAATTTTTTATTTTCCCAAGGGTAACAGGAGAAATTGGACCCCAAAAGTTGTTGTCCAGTTTCTCCTGAGTACGCTGATACCCCATATGTGGGGGTAAACCACTGTTTTGGCACACGTCGGGGTTCGGAAGGGAAGTAGTGACGTTTTGAAATGCAGACTTTGATGGAAAGCTCTGCGGGCATCAGGTTGCGTTTGCAGAGCCCCTGATGTGCCTAAACAGTAGGAACTCCCCACAAGTGACTCCATTCTGGAAACTAGACCCCCAAGGGAACTTATCTAGACATGTAGTGAGCACTTTGAACCCCCAAGTGCTTCACAGAAGTTTATAACGCAGAGCCGTGAAAATAAAAAATGCGTTTCCTTTCCTCAAAAATATTTTTTTAGCCCAGAATTTTTTATTTTTACAAGAGTAACAGGAGAAATTGGACCCCAAAAGTTGTTGTCCAGTTTCTCCTGAGTACGCTGATACCCCATATGTGGGGGTAAACCACTGTTTTGGCACACGTCGGGGTTCGGAAGGGAAGTAGTGACGTTTTGAAATGCAGACTTTGATGGAATGCTCTGCGGGCATCAGGTTGCGTTTGCAGAGCCCCTGATGTGCCTAAACAGTAGGAACTCCCCACAAGTGACTCCATTTTGGAAACTAGACCCCCAAGGGAACTTATCTAGATGTGTGGTGAGCACTTTGAACCCCCAAGTGCTTCACAGAAGTTTATAACGCAGAGCCGTGAAAATAATAAATGTGTTTCCTTTCCTCAAAAATATTTTTTTAGCCCAGAATTTTTTATTTTTGCAAGAGTAACAGGAGAAATTGGACCCCAAAAGTTGTTGTCCAGTTTCTCCTGAGTACGCTGATACCCCATATGTGGGGGTAAACCACTGTTTGGGCACATGCCGGGGCTCGGAAGGGAAGTAGTGACGTTTTGGAATGCAGACTTTGATGGAATGGTCTGCGGGCATCATGTTACGTTTGCAGAGCCTCTGATATGCCTAAACAGTAGAAACCCCCCACAAGTGACCCCATTTTGGAAACTAGACCCCCTAAGGAACTTATCTAGATGTGTGGTGAGCACGTTCAACCCCCAAGTGCTTCACAGAAGTTTACAACGCAGAGCCGTGAAAATAAAAAATAATTGTTCTTTCCTCAAAAATTATGTTTTAGCAAGTAATTTTTTATTTTTGCAAGGGTAACAGGAGAAATTGGACCCCAACAGTTGTTGCCCAGTTTGTCCTGAGTATGCTGGTACCCCAAATGTGGGGGTAAACCACTGTTTGGGCGCACGTCGGGGCTTGGAAGGGCGGGAGCACCATTTGACTTTTTGAACGCAAGATTGGCTGGAATCAATGGTGGCGCCATGTTGCGTTTGGAGACCCCTGATGTGCCTAAACAGTGGAAACCCCTCAATTCTAACTTCAACACTAACCCCAACACACCCCTAATCCTAATCCCAACTGTAGCCATAACCCTAATCACAACCCTAACCCCAACACACCCCTAACCACAACCCTAACCGCAACACACCCGTAACCCTAATTCCAACCCTAACCCTAATCCTAACCCTAATCCCAACCGTAACCCTAATCCCAACCCTAACCACAACTGTAACCCCAACACACCCCTAACCCTATCCGTAACCCTAACCACAAGCCTAATCTTAACCCTATTTCAAACCCTAGCCCTAATTCCAACCCTAACTCTAATTCCAACCCTAACCCTAAAGCTATGTGCCCACGTTGCGGATTCGTGTGAGATTTTTCCGCACGATTTTTGAAAAATCTGCAGGTAAAAGGCACTGCGTTTTACCTGCGGATTTACAGCAGATTTCCAGTGTTTTTTTGTGCGGATTTCACCTGCGGATTCCTATTGAGGAACAGGTGTAAAACACTGCGGAATCCGCACAAAGAATTGACATGCTGCGGAAAATACAACGCAGCGTTTCTGCACGGAATTTTCCGCACCATGGGCACAGCGGATTTGGTTTTCCATAGGTGTACATGGTACTGTAAACCTGATGGAAAACTGCTTCGAATTCGCAGCGGCCAATCCGCTGCGGATCCACGGCCAATCCGCTGCGGATCCGCGGCCAATCCGCTGCGGATCCTTGGCCAATCCGCTGCGGATCCGCTGCCAATCCGCTGCGGATCCGTGGCCAATCCGCTGCGGATCCGCGACCAATCCGCTGCGGATCCGCGGCCGATCCGCAGCCAAATCCGCACTGTGTGCACATGCCATAACCCTACCCCTAACCCTAACCCTACCCGTAACCCTACCCCTAACCCTAACCCTACCCCTAGTTCTAACCCTAGTTCTAACCCTAACCCTAGTGGAAAAAGAAAAAAAAATATTTTCTTTATTTTATTATTGTCCCTACCTATGGGGGTGATAAAGGGGGGGGGGTATTTATTATTTTTTTATTTTGATCGCTGCGATAGAACCTACCACAGCGATCAAAATGTACTTGTAATGAATCTGCCGGCTGGCAGATTCGGCGGGCGCACTGCGCATGCGCCTGCCATTTTCCAAGATGGCGGCGCCCATGGAGAAGACGGCCGGACACCGGGAGGGACATCGAAGCTAGGTAAGTATGGGGGGGTGGGATCGGAACACGGGGGGGGGATCGGAGGACCGGGGGAGCGGACAAGAGGACCGGGGGAGCGGACAGGAGGGAGGAGGGGAGCGGACAGGAGATCGGGGCAGAAAGGACGACTGGGGGGGCGATCGGTGGGGTGGGGGGGGGCAGATCGGGGTCTCCAGCCATGGCAGATGCTATTGCAGCATCGGCCATGGCTGGATTGTAATATTTCACCATTTTCATAGGTGAAATATTACAAATCGCTCTGATTGGCTGTTTCACTTTCAACAGCCAATCAGAGCGATCGTAGCCACGGGGGGGGGGGGGGTGAAGCCACCCCCCCTGGGCTGAAGTACCACTCCCCCTGTCTCTGCAGATCGGGTGAAAATGGAGTTAACCCTTTCACCCGATCTGCAGGGATGCGATCTTTCCATGACGCCACATAGGTGTCATGGGCCGGATTGGCACGGGTTTTCATGACGCCTACGTGGCGTCAAAGGTCGGGAAGGGGTTAAAAAAAAAAAAAACATTTGTTATCTACAGCCACTATGTGTCACTGTAGACACAGAAGAATAAGTTAATATTGAATTTGTCAATGTTCTAAAAATATTTTTACCACGTGGCTGGTTACAGTGCTGCAAGTAAAATGTATTGAAGGTTTTCAATGCAAACATTGGGGTATGTGCACACAATTTCTTTTTCAGGTAGGAATGTTCCATAATACCCTGTAAAAAGTGGTTAAATACTAAAAAGAATGAACAGATCTATTAGATTGTAATAACAAGATGCTGTTCATTTGTATAGTCTTTTGAGCTTCTTTTAACAGATTCAAGTTTCCGAAGATGTTAAGTGGTTAAAAGAAGTGACCGGTCCATTCTTCATGTGGCTTCCATTTGGAAGCCTCTCATTAATTTACATAGTACAAGTGAAAAAACACCAGTGGCAAAAATATCTTAAAAAATGACCGAAGAGATTTTGGAAAAAATGCCGTCATTTTCTAAGCGTTTTCTGCTTTGAAAATCTGTCGGGAATGAAGCCATCTAAAAGACATTGTGTGCACATACCCTAAAACTTAATGGAAAGCTAACGCAAATCCAATAAAAGGGTCAACACTCTAGTATAAAAATAGTGTCGAAATATACATTCTGACCACAAATGTAATCAAGAATAAAAAACATTGCCTAGAAACACTGTAGTAAGTAAATAAATAGTAACACGTAAAAAACAGAGTTCTTCTCAAAAAAGCATTAAGCGTCATCCTACTTTTAGAAGGTGCAGCTCATCAGGATGGTCCACAAATCTAATTTCTCACCTTGCTATGTGCTACCAAGCCTCAAAATAGACGAGGTCAGATATTGACCTGTGCATGACTGTTTTTAACACCCACTGTGGAAAGCTGAATAAATAAGGTGCACAACCCATTTATTAATGTGCACCTTATTTATTTAGCTTTCCACAGGCAGGTGTTAAAAACAGTTTAAGCAGGTGTGGACAAAATGCTGCAAAGTAAGAAAGATTTCAGTGTTAGTAGCTTATTTATTTTTATAAATTAACAGAATGGAAAGTGAATGAACTAAAATGAAATCTAAATCACATCAATATTTAGTGTGATCGGCCTTTGCCTTCAAAACAGCATCAAAGTATCAATTCTTCTAGTTAGACTTGTTCAGTGTGGAGAGGCACTTGGCAGGAAGGTTGCTCCAAACATCTTGGAGAACCACAGATCTTCTGTTTCTATAGGCTTGCCACCCAGTGTCCCAATCCAGTGAACACAGGTCTTGTCGGGCGATGTGCTCTGTCCCCTGGACCCTCAGTGTTCACCTTTTTGGCCAGTAGGTGCAAATGTGGCTGCTGCACCTACAGTCACAACAGCCTCCGGATTGCTAGCTGGAGCCTGAAGCTGCCCCACTAGTTCAGGCACCGGTCCCCTACTGTGGCCTGGTTCCTCCACTTCTGGAACGAGCCCCATGGGTAGTTTGGTCACTATTCGGGCCTCTGGAACCCTCTCTGGCTCCCTGGGAGCTTCTTGCTTTCCTTCTCCCTTCAGCCTGTCAGGAGCTGCAGACCCTCACGTCTGCTCAGCTCCACTTCCTTTCTCCAACTCTCTTCTGTGTCTAAGTGTGTCCTAGCTCCCCCTCTTTCTTTCCTACCTTCCTCCACCCACACCCTCTACCTATTAACTCTCTCCAGCCTGGGATGAGGCCATCCTCCCTTAGGGTATGAACAGGTGCCCTGACAGGAGAAGTGCGGTGTTGGATGCAGGTGTTAAAGTTCTGTACAGTGTTCCCTTCTTACCAGAGAGTTGGGATACTACACCTCTGGCTGAGGTGCAGTACCTCTGTGGCATCTGGACCTTCGGGGCGCCACACATGCAGTAAGTCAATGGCATCATGATGTCATTATGTCAACCCTCGTGGGGGCTATGACAGCCAGAAGTCTGGCACAATGTGAAAGATCTGGGAATTCCATCTCAAGTGGCAGAGGATCAAATGATGTGGTGAAGGCTGGTCAGGGGGTGAGTAGCAGAGGTACTGGAGGGGTCGAACAGCAGGTTGAGTATAACTACAGTGCTCAAAAAAATAAAGGGAATACTAAAATACCACATCCTAGATATCTCTGAATTAAATATTCCAGTTGCAAAGATTTATTCATTGCATAGTGGAATATGTTCAGAACAATAAAACATAACAATTATCAATGTAAATCAAAATGAATATCCCATGGAGGTCTGGATTTGGAATGATACTCAAAATCAAAGTGGAAAATCAAATTACAGGCTGATCCAACTTCAATGGAAATGCCTCGTGTCAAAGAAAAGATGCTCAGTATTGTGTGTGGCCTCCACGTGCCTGTATGACCTCCCTACTGTACAACGCTTGGGCATGCTACTGATAAGGCGGTGGATGGTCTCCTGAGGGATCACCTCCCAGACCTGGACTAAAGCATTCACCAACTCCTGGACAGTCTGTGATGCTGGTGGATGGAGCGAGACATGATGTCCCAGATGTACTCAATCGGATTCAGGTCTGGGGAACGGGGAGGCAAGTCCATAGCTTCAATGCCTTCATCTTGCAGGAAATGTTGACACACTCCAGTCACATGAGGTCTGGCATTGTCCTGCATTAGGAGGAACCCAGGGCCAACCGCACTAGCTTATGGTCTCACAAGGGGTCTGAGGATCTCATCTAGGTACCTAATGGCAGTCAGGCTGTGTGGCCCTCCAAAGAAATGCCACCCCACAACATTATTGACCCACTGCCAAACCGGTCATGCTGAAGCATATTGCAGGCAGCAGATCAGTCTCCACAGCGTCTCCAGACTCTGTCACATCTGTCACACGTGCTCAGTGTGAACCTACTTTCATCTGTGAAGAGCACAGGGCACCAGTGGCAAATTTGCCTGGTGTTCTGTGGCAAATGTCAAGCATCCTGTACAGTGTTGGGTTGTGAGCACAACCACCATCTGTGGACGTCATTCCCTCAAACCATCCTCATGGAGTCAGTTTCTAACCACTTGTGCAGACACATGCACATTTGTGGCCTGCTGGAGGTCATTTTGCAGGGCTCTGGCAGTGCTCCTCCTTTTCCTCCTTGCACAAAGGCGGAGGTAGCGGTCCTGCTGCTGGGTTGTTGCCCTCCTACGGCCCCCTCCATGTGTACTGGTGTACTGGCCAGTCTCCTGATAGCGGCTCCAGCCTCTGGACACAGCAAACCTTCTTGCCACAGCTCGCATTGATGTTCCATCCTGGATGAGCTGCACTACCTGAGCCACTTGTGTGGGTTGTAGAGTCCGTCTCATGCTACCACGAGTGTGAAAGCACAACCAACATTCAAAAGTGACCAAAACATCAGCCAGAAAGCATTGGTACTGTGATGTGGTCTGTGGTCCCCACCTGCAGAACCACTCCTTTATTGAGGGTGTCTTGATAATTGCCAATAATTTCCATTCATTGTCTATTCCATTTGCACAACAGCATGTGAAATTGATTGTGAAACAGTGTTGCTTCCTAAGTGGACAGTTTGATATCACAGAAGTTTGATTTACTTGGAGTTATACTGTATTCTGTTGTTTAAGTGTTCCCTTTATTTTTTTGAGCAGCGTATATATATATATATATATATATATATATATGCGGCGCCCCCGCACCGCCGCAGGGCCGAGGGGTACCCGGAGCCGGGCCTCTAGTTCTCAGTCTCGGGGTTGTCACGGTGGCTAGACCCGGTCCGTGGCCCTGTCCGTCAGTGGGGGACGTCCGGTGTAATAGGTGGTAGTAATGGTAGCGATGGAGCGGTGCGGTTGTGGGGTGTAAGTCGCGGTAAATAACGAGGACACCAGGTTGCAGTCTCTTTACCTCTTTACTGGAGATCTCTGAGTCCTCAGTCCAGAACACGGTTCACCAGGCTACGCAAGTCCGGCCGGTCCAATGGCACCTCCAGAGTTCTCCTCTCAGGTGGAAATCTGTGCCTTCCTTCTAGCGCTATGTGTTGTAGTCCTTCCCTGCTGTGCTCACGGAAAGTAACCCCACAACGGTTGTGTCTGTTTCTTAAGTTCCCTCACAACTCGATTTGATGTTCCTCTGTAATCCACCCCTTCCCTGTATTCAGGTTGGAATGGCACCCGTTTGTCAGGTAGGCCTGGAGTTCTTCCGGGACCCTAGAGTCGCCCCTCTCCCGCAATTGCCCCCCAAGACTTCATAGGTGATATATGGTAGACAGCCCGCCTGAGACCGACTGTCCTGCCGTTGTTTGGAGTATGGCTTGAAGCTGTATTCTAATCCACTCCCTCGGCGTTCCGGCCACCGGTATTGCGCCTCAGCAGGGTGCTGCCTCTTTCAACAAAACCCCTGCTGGTATTCTCCTTCTGCTTGATCTCGTTTCTCACTCAGCACAATCTATCTCGCTTCTAGTCCTTTCTTGAGTCCCGCCGCTTCCAGGAGCCTGCGCGGACCCGTTACGTTCTTTCAATGCCAAGCCTCTGCCAGGATCCCACCCCTGGCAGAGACCCTACAGTCTCTCCCTTCACAACACCCCCTGCCACAGGGTGTTGCTCCGTTCAATCCCGTCAGCGTTCTGTTCTAACTTCCTGCCTGACCCCCAGTTTACCCACTATGGTGGGGAGTGGCCTAATGAATAGCACCCTTAGCTCCCCCCGGAGGCCCAGCTATGAAACATATTGGTGTCTGTGATACCTGATTGGAGGAACTCCTTCGGTGCCATCGAACGTACCATGGCTCCCCTTAGCGGCGAAGCCACAGCACTGCAACGACCAGGACTCTGGGGCGCTGCACTCCCCCCTGGTTAAACACAGTACTCCGGGACTGGGAAGAAAAACAACAATACAGATTAGCAAAAAGACATACAATTTTGTTGAGTGCAAAACGATAAGTATACTTGAACAGGCTTCCCTTTATGGGAGGTGAGGACACTTTTAACGTTACAAACATGGTCAACATTATAAATTACAGGCTATGCATAACTCCTGTTACCCAACCGGGTATTCTACTTAGTGCAAATTCTGGAACAATAAATTAACATTGCCTTTAAGAAACATACACTCTTAGTTTACCAAAGGCCTTCCTATAATCACATTACAGGGTAAGGTAACTTCACATTCTCCTACTTTGAACCTGCAGGACCGCCTGTCCCTATGGCACCAGACCTACTGCCTCTCCTTTCTTTTACAGGACCGCCCCGTTCAGCCAGGGCCTACTGCCTTTCGCTACTATACATAGTATAGACATAACATTCCTTTCGTTTAAAGAACTCTGAGCCAGCTCTACTCGGCTCCTTTAAGGACTCACTCTCTAACCCCTACGGGTTCGCCTTCTGTCCTTAGTAACAAAGTAACTTTCTATGGGGACGCAGGGTTGACCTTCTATCCTCACCTTCATCATTACTTCCTTACTTTCAGCTATGCAGATCTCTATCTCTACCCCTACGGGCTCTCTGCATCTTTTCTTTCTGCAAAACATTATTTAGATTTCACATTTCAACAAATTCAACACATATAACTTAGCATGTAAAACAGTTACATTTCTTTTTCAAGCTTCATTATCACATTACTGTTCTGCAACAGTATCTTTCTCAAGTTCAATTTCACACATCCCCTTTAAGAGGGGACCAAGTCTTTCTGAGGTAGCTCGTCTTCTCAGCCTACCAGCCCACGCAAAGGTTCCGGTATGGTATCTTCGCAAAGTGTCTTTAACTAGAACCGGTAGGAAAGGTATCTTCACAAAGTGTCTTTGGCTCAAACCAATAGGGCAAATATCTTCGCAAAGTGTCTTTGGCTAAAACCAGTAGGGAGCACCTTTAAGAAGGTGCAAACTATTTACAAAAGAAAGTTCGAATCATGCACAGTCCATGGTTTCTGCAGTTTGTGTAACTTTAAATCTTGTATAAACTTCAGGAAAACAACAGTGACCCCGGGTCAACAAAGGGGTCACCTTTAACCCTGAACGGGTCTAGCAGCAACTTGGAAGAACAGTAACTATGTACATTTAGCAGTAATATTACTTTACCGTTGAGATGTGGCCGGGGGTCTTCTCTCCGGCCTCACCAAACCAACAGATCGTTCCGGTGAGCCAGGGCGTCGTTGCGGTCCCAGCATTGCCAGAATCCCCCGCTGGGAGATCCTCGTTGTCGGCAACCGTACACGTTCCCCCGGGGCACGGTGAAGTCGAGCTTCTGATGGTTCCGCGGGACCGGGCTCTGCAGCTTTCCTCGCCGGAGTATCGTCTTCCGGTGCCCCTGCAGCAGCCTGGAGGGCAACGCATCGCTGCACGCCTCGGGCTATCCAGCCCGTCTCACCCGCGGCCCTCCTCCACCGCGTGTAGGTGACAGCATCACCTGGCTCTAAGTTGCAATCGAACCTCCCGCTGCTTGGTTCCACCTCTATCCGATCCACACGGACCTGTAGTTGCTCCCCAATCTCCTGGATTATTCCCCGTCCAGACTGGGGATTGAAGGCCACCACTACACCCCAGTGCATCGGTGGGATCCCTGGGGGGCTTACCAGGTCAATCTGCTCGGCGGGCTGGGGCCGGCTCCGCCAGGCTGCCATCAGACGCCGGAAGTGTTCCGCATCCGGAATTATTTTCAAGTCCGACGTCGGTGGTGTATCTTCGGACACGGCCAGGTGGGAATGAGCAGGGGACACTGGGGACAGGCGGATTTCTGTTGGCTGCCCCATCTGAGCTAGCACACGGGTGTCATTCTTTAGACGGCGTGCCAGCTGTCGGGTCTCGGCTGCAGCCGCACACTCCGCGGACATCGGCGGAGGGGGTCGTCCCATCGGTGGCCCTGCCAAGGCCGAACCCCGCAATGTGGGCGCCCCTGAGGCTACCTCAGGCTGCGTATCCTCAGGCCGAGCCGGGTCAGCTCCGCGTGGTACTCTGAATGTCGCCATCTTTTTCTCCTCTTCCGCGTCGTCTTCCCGCGGTCTCTTCCGTGGGCGGCCCCGTCCCCATGGTATCCACCCTCCGGCCAGAATCAGGAGGCGGACCTCAGCAGTTGACGGGCACGTCCTCAGGACACAAAAATACTTAGACTGGGCGGCCATTATTCTTCGCGCTCTCCAGCTCGTCTACGCCCACTCCACGCCCCTCTTCTCTTCCTGCGCTTTCCTCAGCGCTGCAATGGCGGCGGATTTTGGCGGCAACTGGCGCAGCACAGTCTTTGTAATAAAGTACAGTCCAAGCACAACAAATCACAGTCTCTAGGCACACATGACCTGATTCTTCAGGCTTAAGTAGATCCTGTTCGTGACGCCAAGTCTGCGGCGCCCCCGCACCGCCGCAGGGCCGAGGGGTACCCGGAGCCGGGCCTCTAGTTCTCAGTCTCGGGGTTGTCACGGTGGCTAGACCCGGTCCGTGGCCCTGTCCGTCAGTGGGGGACGTCCGGTGTAATAGGTGGTAGTAATGGTAGCGATGGAGCGGTGCGGTTGTGGGGTGTAAGTCGCGGTAAATAACGAGGACACCAGGTTGCAGTCTCTTTACCTCTTTACTGGAGATCTCTGAGTCCTCAGTCCAGAACACGGTTCACCAGGCTACGCAAGTCCGGCCGGTCCAATGGCACCTCCAGAGTTCTCCTCTCAGGTGGAAATCTGTGCCTTCCTTCTAGCGCTATGTGTTGTAGTCCTTCCCTGCTGTGCTCACGGAAAGTAACCCCACAACGGTTGTGTCTGTTTCTTAAGTTCCCTCACAACTCGATTTGATGTTCCTCTGTAATCCACCCCTTCCCTGTATTCAGGTTGGAATGGCACCCGTTTGTCAGGTAGGCCTGGAGTTCTTCCGGGACCCTAGAGTCGCCCCTCTCCCGCAATTGCCCCCCAAGACTTCATAGGTGATATGTGGTAGACAGCCCGCCTGAGACCGACTGTCCTGCCGCTGTTTGGAGTATGGCTTGAAGCTGTATTCTAATCCACTCCCTCGGCGTTCCGGCCACCGGTATTGCGCCTCAGCAGGGTGCTGCCTCTTTCAACAAAACCCCTGCTGGTATTCTCCTTCTGCTTGATCTCGTTTCTCACTCAGCACAATCTATCTCGCTTCTAGTCCTTTCTTGAGTCCCGCCGCTTCCAGGAGCCTGCGCGGACCCGTTACGTTCTTTCAATGCCAAGCCTCTGCCAGGATCCCACCCCTGGCAGAGACCCTACAGTCTCTCCCTTCACAACACCCCCTGCCACAGGGTGTTGCTCCGTTCAATCCCGTCAGCGTTCTGTTCTAACTTCCTGCCTGACCCCCAGTTTACCCACTATGGTGGGGAGTGGCCTAATGAATAGCACCCTTAGCTCCCCCCGGAGGCCCAGCTATGAAACATATTGGTGTCTGTGATACCTGATTGGAGGAACTCCTTCGGTGCCATCGAACGTACCATGGCTCCCCTTAGCGGCGAAGCCACAGCACTGCAACGACCAGGACTCTGGGGCGCTGCATATATATATATATATATATATATATATATATATATATATATACAGCATATATATGCACACACATACACACACACACACTAATGAGCCATAGATTTAAAGACGTACCAAGCCTGTTCAGACAATATCTTACAAATATAGCCTGTGAGTCACTGAATTTCTGCTTTCAATACCCATTTAATCATTCTTTTTACAAGAACCCGGCTCAATCTGAGTTTCCTATTCATTTGATTATTAGAATGTTACAAATCAGGAAAAGCTGTAATACAAGTTGAGCTCTCCAACTCAATTACTACTCGAATGTATACAAAACTGTTGTTAATGTATTTATATGAGAGCTAAAAAAAATAAATCCAACCATTGCAGTCAGGGTGATGGCCACCAAGTCCACCATGCAGAACCTCAGTCATCATTACCTTGCTACATAGGAATATTTTACTAGACAACAATATGGTTCTCCTGGGGAAAAGGAAAGTATGTAATATTTGCACAGCTGAAAACAAGATGAAACATCACAGACCCCTCACACACTCAATTAGGTCCTAAAGTGCTTGTAGCAGAGCGCTGGACACATAAACAGGTTGTGGAAAGTTTTTTATTGTAATGAATACATCTACAAATATTATCATTTAGCTGCTTCTAATATTTATTGGCAGAGTAACACTTGCTGGAGTGACGATCTACATATGATAATGTATATACATGTATGGCATGCATCAAATACTGGAATGTACTAATGGGCACCACAATGTAAACTATTAAAATGTTACAATAATATATTGACCAGGCTGGGATATTGGTAATTAATATAAGTTATCCAGGATTAGAAAAGCAAATATATGGTTTCTTCAAGAAACAGCACCACCTTTGTCTGCAGGCTTTGTCTGGTGTTGCATACTAAATATTTATTAAAAATTAAAACTTATGCACACGACTATATGGGCTTCCTACAAGATCAAGGGGTGTGCAGAGCTATACAGACTCCATACTGTATATATGTATCTGAAAGAGTGATGGAAAAATGGCATTGCGTTGGATCAATAAAATCTAAAACCGTCCTGACTCCATATGCTGAAAACCACACTCAGTGTAAACTGTACAGTCTAATTGGTTTCTTTGCCCAAAATTTAAGAACTATGTCACTTTCTGCTCATTTCACCAAATTCTTTTGTGTGTTAGAGCATGTGTCAATTTATTTGGCCCATGAGGTCCAGAAGCAAAAAGACCACTTTCCCCTGAGGTCACAGCCAGCACTTAGCAGAGGGGGAAGCACAAGCACACCTAAACACTGGTCTGTTCAGCTATTTACATGTGGTGGTACAACTCTGACAGTCCTACCCAGGCATCCTAGCCACACTCCAACAGGAAACTCATGGCTAAAGAGGTGAGTACTATTTAACCGGTCCCTGAGAAAGTGATATAGTTCCTAAATGTTGGGTGCAGGAACCTATAGGCCTGTGCATACAGTATACTGTAGCCTATAGTAT
This sequence comes from Ranitomeya variabilis, assembly GCF_051348905.1. Classification (NCBI taxonomy): domain Eukaryota; kingdom Metazoa; phylum Chordata; class Amphibia; order Anura; family Dendrobatidae; genus Ranitomeya; species Ranitomeya variabilis. Next base: position 1,108,178,193 of record NC_135232.1, on the reverse strand, counting down.
ACACTAAGCATGCACTGCAGCATATGGAGTCTATAAGGTGTGGAAAAAATGTTATCCAGCAAGAATGCTTTAAAAGAATATTATTGTTGATGGTTTCTTTTTAATTATTAACAATATGTAAAAGTGAATAACCAACAGAAAAATCTAAATCAAACCAACATTTTTAAAATTGTGCTATGACAAAAGGTATAGGAACGCTATATATTCATTTTATTAAGCAATGGTAAGCAACTGTGAAACGCGCATCGGGTGCCTGGTGGGTGAATACCCCATCTATACCTATATCATATACGTTATGTCTAATGCACTTTGATATCAAATACATGGGGATTTCTAGACCCTTTTCATAGTGATTCAGATACTTACCTTGTGCACTCAGCTATTTGCTGTACTACATTGTATGATCTATATAATTGTGGGATATACAGTGTGTCTGTAAAGTCATGGTGCACTTTTATAGTTTACATTTTGGTGCCCCTTCTCTGCCCAATCATATCAGACCTTTTCATGAGCAGAGATAACAAGAACCAATCAAACAACACAGACTCATTTAAGCTGTTGCTGAGCCCCCAGTCAGATTAACCCCTGATAAACTGAACTCTGATTAATACACTGCCAGGTCTGTGACATCATGCAACCACAAGCTTATTCTATCGTTTGGATGTGTTTAGGGAAACAAATGGAGCCCACATCGAACTGCACTGAATAGGTATGAAACTGGGAGAGTTTTTCTTTTATTTGGAGCAGATTTCACATTTCTATCATTTTTTGTTGCTTTCCAGTGACTGGTTAAAAGTGCACCATGACTTTACGAACACACTGTTTACTGTATTCCTCTCTCTTTGATGCATTTCTTGAATGGATCTATATTATAAATGGACTGATGATTTTGGAGACACTCCGTTTACCCTTTAACTATCATATTATTGTATTTCCTACAACTGTTGCATCTCTGTACCTTTAGGGTACTCACAATTGTTTGGGTTTTCTCACCCGCTGGGCTGTTCTATGTGTCTGTATGTCTTGGAATTTTTTAACTTTTTCTATGTATTTTTGTATTTAATAAAATTAATATATATAATTTCTATAACTTTTGTTACAATTGTGCACCATTGTAATAATTATAGGGGATAACTCAGGAGACTCTTTGCATGGAACAAGACAACTACAGGACACAGTTTTATAAGTGGTAAAGTCTATATTATCATACGGTGATTCAAACAGGTGCAGAGAGAAACTCAAGTCCACAACACTTGGTGCAAATAATAAACGCAGCTTAGCAGTCTATAGGAAACTTCAGAGGAAAATGCAATCAAGCAGAAAGTCTATGAAGCACAATTATTCTTGAGGATACTTGACACGAATAAATCCTTGTCTTAGTCCAGGCACAGATAGATATGCTTATAAGGCAGTTCAAATCATATCTTAGCTCAACCAGGGAGGCCTGGTTAATAGTCTCAAGTTATTGCAAAGCAGAAACAGCTTACATGTCCAGCAAATGCAGATGGAAGTAAACACGAACAGCAGATGAAGGAGGATTACTGGAAACTGGTGTATGCAGCAGGAACTCAGAGCAGAGTAGCAGGATCACCACACAGGTTCACAGGAGCAGGTGTATAGCCAGGTAGTAATCAGAGGTCAGGAGCTGGATGCAAGGCAGAATACTCTAGCACAGACTGAAGGCTGGGGTGGAGTTTTATAGCAGGAAGACACAGTGCACATGAGACCAAAGACGCCATCTTGGAAAAGGGCAGTAATGCACAAAAGGTAAAAAATGTTCAGAGTCCTGACAACCATTTTCTCTTTGTCGGTATTGCTATTGTGATTAGTGCATTGTGGAGCACATTAACCCTATCGGGATCTATAAGCCTTTGATTCAACCTTTGCATTCCAACCAGCATCAGTTCTTCTCTCCCGTACATTTGCACACAGTTTTTGAATGAACTCAACAGGGAGGTTATTCCAAACATCTTGGAGGACAACCACAGATCTTCTGTGAATGTCACTTATGCAAATCCTTTTGTGTCTTCATGTAATCCAAGACCAGAATCGATGATGTTGAGAGCAGGATTTCCTCAAAAGAGCTTAAAGAAGTAATCCCATCAAAGTATTTATCATCTTAATATACTGCAGTTATCATATTATACAGCACTCTGCGCTTACAATTGCTCATTTTGCCTTTTTACTCAGCTAATTCTTCAGCTTTCTCTTCTCTGTGTAGAAACAGGAAGTCTCTTGTCCCTGCTAATATCATTCCTTTCCACTCCTGACCCAGTTGCTCAACTCTTCCCCCCCCCAGCCAAGGACATTTACAATGACTTATGAGTCACGCAGGGGAAATTTGATCTCCTGTTGCTACATAGAGCCTAGAAGGACTCAGCTAGTCAGTTTTTAATCACATGATGTCATAGACCTAATGGAAAAGAGAATAGTTTACTTGATATAAGGGCAAAATGAGCAATTGTAAGTACACAGTGTTAACCCATTACTTGCCAAGTTAAAATTTTTACAAGTACGGATTTTTCAGAAAAGGGCATCCCAATATTCAATTAAAAAGGACAATGACATGATTTCCTATTTTGAAAACATTCATTTTACAAACACAACACAAAAAATTGGACCTAATTATAAAAATTATAAAATCTTAGGTGCTAGAAGCTAAAGATTAGGCGTCCCCAAAAAAGGACATTGGTAGATAATGAGTTAAATAATATGATGATTGCAATATATTAAGAAAAAAAATGTTTTTGATTGGCGTGCTTTTTTTAATGTACATCTTGAAACTCCAGTCTTATTGAAACATTTGCCTGGGAGAGACCATGTTGATGCATTCTACCTTTCTTGCGTATTTTTGCTGTGCTTAGTTTTTCCATGGTGTATGATCTGTGCTATGAAAATGTTTTCCACCATCTCACCTTTGTAATAGAATTTGCTAGTTCCTAAACCAGTTTTAACCCATCTACACAGCTGTTTCTGTTCCAGTTAATGATTGTGTTTCAACCTATATTTTAAGATGATTATGGTATAATTGGTTACTCATACATCTGACTATAATTTTAGTCTGGTCGCTCCAATATTGATTTGATTTAGATTTATATTTTGTTTATTAAGCCCTTAGTGACGGAGATAATTTTGACCTTAATGACGAGGTCAAATTTTTAAAATATGACTAGTGTCATTTTATGTGGTAATAACAGATGATTCCAGTGATTGTGAGATTGTTTTCTTGGGACATTTTGTACTTCATGATAGTAGTAAAATTTGTCCTATATGACTTGCTTTTATTTGTAAAAATATCGGAAATTGGGTAAAAATTTTGAAAATGTAACAATTTTCAAACTTTTAATTCTTATTCCCGTAAACCAGAGTTATGTCACACAAAATAGTTAATAAGAAACTTTTCCCACATGTCTATTTTACACCTGCATCATTTTTTAAACTCAAATTTTAAATTTACAAAACCATTTTTTAGGGACCACATCACATTTGAGGTGACTTTGAGGAGCTTATATGAGCGAAAATACTCAAAAGTAACACCATTCTAAAAACTGAACCTCTCAAAGTCCTCAAAACCACATTCAAGAAGTTTATTAACCCTTCAGGCGCGTCAAAAAAACTAAAGCAATGTGGAAGAAAAAAATGAACATTTTACTCTTTTCACAAAAATTTTATTTAGTTCCAATTTGTTTTACTTTCACAAGGGTAATAGCATAAAATGGACCCTAAACTTTGTTGTGCAATTTCTCCTGAGTACGCCAATAACCCATAGGTGGGGAAAAACTACTGTTTGGGTACACGGTAGGACTCATAAGGAAAGGAGCACTGGCACCGTTTGACTTTTTGAACGCAAAAACGGCTGGAATCAATAGAGGACACAATGTAGCGTTTGGAGAGCCCCTGATGTGCCTAAACAGTGACAAAAATCCACAATTGGCCCCATTTTGGAAACTAGACCCCTGAAGTAATGTATATATAGTTTGGTGTGCACCTTAAAACCCCAGATGCTTCACAGAAGTTTATAACGTAGAGCTGTGAAAATAAAAAAAATCACATTTTCCCCACAAAATCGTACTTTTAGCCCCAATTTTTTTATTTTCACATGGCTAACAGGAGAAGATGGACCAAAAATTTGTTGTGAAATTTTTCCGGAGAACGCCAATATCTCATATGTGGGTGAAAACATTATTTTGGCCCACGGCAGGGAACTGAAGGAAACGAGCGACTTTGATGGAGTGCCCAGTGGACATTACGTCACATTTGAAGAACCCCTCACGCAAGTGAGCCCCATTTTGGAAACTACACTCCTCAAGGATTTTATCTAGGGGTATAGTGAGCATTTTTAAACCACAAGTACTATGCAGAATTCGATAGTATTTGGTCGTCATATGGAAAATTTTCTTTTTTTTTTCAAGAAAATTTTTTGAGCCCCAAATTTGTAATTTTCACAACTGATAATAGTTGAAAATGGACCCCATAATTTGTTATGCAATTTCTCCCAAACGCAATGCTACCCCATATGTGGTCAAAAACTTCTGTTTGGGCACATGGCAGGATTAGGAAAGGAAAGAGCGCTATTTGGAAAATATTGTGAATGCCATGCTGAATTTGCAGAGCCCCTGAAATGCGAAAACAGCAGAAACCCTGATGCAAGTCCCCCATTTTGGAAGCTAGAACCCTCAAGGAATTCATTTAGTGGTGTACTGAGCATTTTAACCTACAGGTTATTTTTAAATTTATAATTTACACTTGAGGTAATGGGAGAAATTGGACCCCACATATTTTAATGCAATTGCTCCCGAATGTGACAGTACCCCATATGTGGTTGAACACTGCTGGTGGAGCACATAACAGGGATCAGTTGGAAAGAGCACTGCTTGGCTTTTAGAAAACAGATTTCATTTGAATAGATTGTGGGCTACTTAAAGTGCCAGAACAGCAGAAACCCCCCTAGGTGGAATTGCGCCGGGAAAGGTTAGAGAGGCCAAGCGCCTGTGCACTGCATTACTTTGCTCTGCCCTCAAAGAGCAGATCAGTACGCCTGCACAGGAGCACAATTCTGAGGAGCCTGTGTGGATTATGGAGGGACGCATCATCCACAAGCAAGCAGGAGGACAGCATTGCAAGAAGATGAGAGGTAGCAGACCAAGACCAGCGACACCCCTCGGAACGGACCGCTCCCCCAGGTGATTATAGTAAAAGTTTTGCCATTTTTTACTGTGGTTTTGAATGCGTTTTTGCACAGCAATGAAGGCTTTTTTTTTAGCTAAATCAAGATATTTCAAAAAAAGTTTTGTGATGTAATTTCTTGGTTCAACACCTTTTTCATTCTGATGCATGGAATTAGGGTTTGGTATCAGCCAGACACCCTTATTACTAAGCTGATAAGTAAACACACACACGCGAGCACACACACACTGTAACCAGCCTATGTAGGAGCGTTAACAGAATGAACCTACATAGGCTGTAACCAAACAGCAACTGTTAATTTTTATTAAAAAAAAAATTAAATTGCGCAATAATTAAATTGCACCACCAAGAAGGAAATGTTGTTGAATTCTGAAAATCACAGCACTGGTAGGATCACGCAGAATCACATGTTAGTAATGCTATCAATGAGAATATTAACAGATGGAATGTTCGGCCGCGCTGAATATACTTGAGCAAATCACTAAGATCCACTGTTGGCAGCTCCTTTTGCAGTTGCCAACTAATGATGTCCCAGATGTACTCAATGAGAGACATATCCCTAATAATTTAGGGCCATGATAGTATATTTAAACTATGAAGGTTGCTCACAGAAGCATGACTTATTATTATTATTATTATTATGACTTATTATATCACTCTAATTTCCAACTAATTTTCATATATTCAAACAACTTAATATTTCAGTTAAAAAAAAAGAAATAAAAAGATATAAGTAAATATACTTTAAGAACAGTTCTGTGATCTATAGAGGTTCCTAATACATTAGTAGTCCTAATAGTTATAGCCACTTCCTAATGGTAGTTGACAAATTCTATAATTATTAGTAGAATACATAGTTGTACACAACGTGCGCAAGTAGGATGAGTAGGATGAGGGTGTTTGAGCCAATCATACAATGGGAGGGGGGTGAGCCATGCGGGACCGGGGGAGCCATGCATACAACAGGGAGAGCCACACACCAGGACAGTACAGGGGAGCCACATACCAAAACAGAGATGGGGGAGCCACGCATAGCAGGACAGGGATGAGGGGACAATGCATACGCAGCTTATACTCGAGTCAATAAGCTTACCCAGTTTCCGTGGCTAAATTAGGTGCCTCAGCTTATACTCGGGTCGGCTTATACTCGAATACATACGGTACATTGTCCCTATCTAGACAAAGCAGATAATGGGGTCAACAATTGCTTTCCAAGATATATCATGCTTGACATTAGTCTGTTATGAGGAAGCAGACCAAAGGGAACTTGAGATTCCTTAGCAGGACCAATGGTTTTAACAATTAAAATAAATAGCCAAAACATAACATTTCCAGTCTTGCCTTTATCAAGGGTTACTATTATTATTATTATTATTATTATTAACCCCTTCACCCCCAAGGGTGGTTTGCACGTTAATGACCGGGCCAATTTTTACAATTCTGACCACTGTCCCTTTATGAGGTTATAACTCTGGAACGCTTCAACGGATCTTGGCGATTCTGACACTGTTTTCTCATGAAATATTGTAATTCATGATAGTGGTAAAAATTCTTCGATATAACTTGCGTTTATTTGTGAAAAAAACGAATATTTGGCGAAAATTTTGAAAATTTCGCAATTTTCCAACTTTTAATTTTTATGTCCTTAAATCACAGACATATGTCACACAAAATACTTAATAAGTAACATTTCCCACATGTCTACTTTACATCAGCACAATTTTGGAACCAAAATTTTTTTTTGTGACGGAGTTATAAGGGTTAAAAGTTGACCAGCAATTTCTCATTTTTACAACACCATTTTTTTTTAGGGACCACATCTCATTTGAAGTCATTTTGAGGGGTCTATATGATAGAAAATACCCAAGTGTGACACCATTCTAAAAACTGCACCCCTCAAGGTACTCAAAACCACTTTCAAGAAGTTTTTTAACCCTTCAGGTGTTTCACAGGAATTTTTGGAATGTTTAAATAAAAATGAACATTTAACTTTTTTTCACACAAAATTTATTTCAGATCCAATTTGTTTTATTTTACCAAGGGTAACAGGAGAAAATAGACCCCAAAATTTGTTGTACAATTTGTCCTGAGTACGCTGATACCCCATATGTGGGGGTAATCCACTGTTTGGGTGCATGGCAGAGCTCGGAAGGAAAGGAGCGCCATTTGACTTTTCAATGCAAAATTGACTGGAATTGAGATGGGACGCCATGTTGCATTTGGAGAGCCCCTGATGTGCCTAAACATTGAAACCCCCCACAACTGACACCATTTTGGAAAGTAGACCCCCTAAGGAACTTATCTAGATGTGTGGTGAGCACTTTGACCCAACAAGTGCTTCACAGAAGTTTATAATGCAGAGCCGTAAAAATAAAAAATCATATTTTTTCACAAAAATGATCTTTTCGCCCCCAATTTTGTATTTTCCCAAGGGTAAGAGAAGAAATTGGACCCCAAAAATTGTTTTGCAATTTGTCCTGAGTACGCTGATACCCCATATGTGGGTGTAAACCATTGTTTGGGCGCAGGGCAGAGCTCGGAAGGGAAGGAGCGCCATTTGACTTTTCAATGCAAAATTGACTGGAATTGAGATCGGACGTCATGTTGCGTTTGGAGAGCCCCTGATGTGCCTAAACATTGAAACCCCCCACAAGTGACACCATTTTGGAAAGTAGACCCCCTAAGAAACTTATCTAGATGTGTGGTGAGCACTTTGACCCAACAAGTGCTTCACAGAAGTTTATAATGCAGAGCCGTAAAAATAAAAAATCATATTTTTTCACAAAAATGATCTTTTCGCCCCCATTTTTTTATTTCTCCAAGGGTATCAGGATAAATTGGACCCCAAAATTTGTTGTCCAATTTGTCCTGAGTATGCTGATACCCCATATGTGGGGGGAACCACTGTTTGGGCGCATGACAGAGCTCGGAAGGGAAGGAGCGCCATTTGGAATGCAGACTTAAATGGATTGGTCTGCAGGCGTCACGTTGCATTTGCAGAGCCCCTGATGTACCCAAACAGTACAAACCCCCCACAAGTGACCCCATATTGGAAACTAGACCCCCCAAGGAACTTATCTAGATGTGTTGTGAGAACTTTGAACCCCCAAGTGTTTCACTACAGTTTATAACGCAGAGCCGTGAAAATAAAAAATCTTTTTTTTCCCACAAAACTTATTTTTTGGCCCCCAGTTTTGTATTTTCCCAAGGGTAGCAGGAGAAATTGGACCCCAAAAGATGATGTCCAATTTGTCCTGAGTACGCTGATACCCCATATGTTGGGGTAAACCCCTGTTTGGGCACACGGGAGAGCTCGGAAGGGAAGGAGCACTGTTTTCCTTTTTCAATGCAGAATTGGCTGGAATTCAGATCGGATGCCATATCCCGTTTGGAAAGCCCCTGATGTGCCTGAACAGTGGAAACCCCCCAATTATAACTGAAACCCTAATCCAAACACACCCCTTACCCTAATCCCAACAGTAACCCTAACCACTCCTCTAACCCAGACACACCCAACCCTATTCCCAACCGTAAATGTAATCCAAACCCTAACCCTATCTTTAGCCCCAACCCTAACTGTAGCCCCAACCCTAGCCCCAACCCTAGCCCTAACCCTAGCAATAACCCTAGCCCTATCACTAGCCGTAACACTAGCCGTAACACTAGCCCTGACCCTAGCCCTAACCCTAGCCCTAACCCTAGCCCCAACCCTAGCCCTAACCCTAACCCCAACCCTAGCCCTAACCCTAGCCCTAACCCTAGCCCTAACCCTAGCCCCAACCCTAGCCCCAACCCTAGCCCTAACCCTAACCCTAACCCTTGCCCTAACCCTAACCCTAGCCCTAACTCTGGTCCTAACTCTAGCCCTAACCCTAACCCTAATGGGAAAATGGAAATAAATAAATTTTTTAATTTTTTTATTTTTCCCTAACTAAGGGGGTGATGAAGGGGGGTTTGATTTACTTTTATAGCGGGTTTTTTAGCGGATTTTTATGATTGGCAGCCGTCACACACTGAAAGACACTTTTCATTGCAAAAAATATTTTTTGCGTTACCACATTTTGAGAGCTGTAATTTTTCCATATTTGAGTCCACAGAGTCATGTGACATCTTGTTTTTTGCGGGACGCGTTGACGTTTTTATTGGTAACATTTTCGGACACGTGACATTTTTTGATCGCTTTTTATTCCGATTTTTGTGAGGCAGAGTGATCAAAAACCAGCTATTCATGAATTTCTTTTTGGGGAGGCGTTTATACCGTTCCGCGTTTGGTAAAATTGATAAAGCAGTTTTATTCGTTGGGTCAGTACGATTACAGCGATATCTCATTTATATCTTTTTTTTATGTTTTGGCGCTTTTATACGATAAAAACTATTTTATAGAAAAAATAATTATTTTGGTATCGCTTTATTCTCAGGACTATAACTTTTTTATTTTTTTGCTGATGATGCTGTATGGCAGCTCGTTTTTTGCGGGACAAGATGACATTTTCAGCGGTACCATGGTTATTTATATTTATATTCTACTTTTTGTTCGGCAGTATGATAATAAAGCGTTGTTTTTTGCCTCATTTTTTTTTTTTTTTCTTACGGTGTTTACTGAAGGGGTTAACTAGTGGGCCAGTTTTATAGGTCGGGTCGTTACGGACGCGGCGATACTAAATATGTGTACTTTTATTGTTTTTTTTTTATTATTTAGATAAAGAAATGTATTTATGGGAATAATATATATATTTTTTCATTATTTTGGAATATTTTTTTTTTTTTTTTTTTTTACACATTTGGAAATTTTTTTTTAAACTTTTTTACTTTGCCCCAGGGGGGGACAATACAGATCGGTGATCTGCCAGTTTGCATAGCACTCTGACAGATCACTGATCTGAGAGAAGTGCAGGCTGCTTCACAGTGCCTGCTCTGAGCAGGCTTCTGTGAAGCCACCTCCCTCCCTGCAGGACCCGGATCCGCGGCCATCTTGGATCCGGGTCTGGAGCAGGCAGGGAGAGAGGTAAGACCCTCGCAGCAACGCGATCACATCGCGTTGCTGCGGGGGGCTCAGGGAAGCCCGCAGGGAGCCCCCTCCCTGCGCGATGCTTCCCTGCACCGCCGGCACATCGCGGTCATGTTTGATCGCGGTGTGCCGGGGGTTAATGTGCCGGGGGCGGTCCGTGACCACTCCTGGCACATAGTGCCGGATGTCAGCTGCGATATGCAGCTGACACCCGGTCGCGATCGGCCGCGCTCCCCCCGTGAGCGCGGCCGATCGCGTATGACGTACTATCCCGTCGGTGGTCATACGGGCCCACCCCACCTCGACGGGATAGTACGTCAGATGTCAGGAAGGGGTTAAAGGCCTTCAACTCGAACTTGAGCCATGGTGACTTGATGGATGATCGATCTTGTGCGAGCCTAGATAGATCAACCAGGGTCTTCTCTGCAATTTTCTAGATTGTATCAAGCCATTGGGTTGCTAGTTTTCATCTTTGTACTGTTCTTTCTATTCTTCCAACAATTATGTCCTTCTCCAGTGATTGCTCTCTTCTTATGACGTGTTCAAAGTAGGTAAGTTGTAGCTTGATGATCCTTGCTTCAAGTGACATGTCTGGCTTGATTTGTTCCCAAATTGATTTGCTTGTTCTTCTTGCCATGTATGGTATTGATAGCATCTTTCTCCAGCACCATATTTCCAAGGCATTGATTCTTCTTCTGTCTTGTTTCTTTATCATCCAGGCTTCACATCCATATGTTACTATAGAAAAGACCAGACTATATATGAGCCGTGTCTTTGTCACCAGTGAAATGTTGTTTGATTTGAAGACATTGTCCAGTGACTTAATTGTTAATTTGCCAATAGCTATTCTCCTATTGACTTCCAGTGTCATCGCTGCACCTTGAGTGATCATTGATCCAACTAGGTTGACATTCTTTACAACTTTCAGTCTGTTGTCGTCAATCTCAAATGTGTCCCGGTTGTACCTGGCAGTAATTAATATCTTTGTCTTCTTTGTATTGAATAGGAGTCCCATGCTTGAGCTTTCCATCTTGAGCCTCTGTAATAAGTCTTTCATTCCATCTACGCTTGTTGCAATCGATGTTGTATCATCTTCATATTTAAGATTGTTGATAATTCATCCAGCAATTTTGATTCCTTCTTCTTTTTTGGCAAATCCAGCCTTCCTGAACACAGCTTCTGCATATAAATTGAAGATAAATGTTGACGGGATGCAGCCTTGTCTGATGCCGCGCTCTACTTTGAATCATGCAGTGTTGCCGTGTTCTGTTAGTACTGTTGCTTCTTGATCAATGTAAAGGTTCCTAATGAGACTGATCAGGGTTCAAAACACCCATATTCTTCATGGTGTTCCAGTTTCTGGTGATCAGCACAATCAAAGGCTTTACTGTAGTCGATGAAGCAAAAATAGATCTCATTGTTGTTTTCTTTGACCTTTCCAATATCCATCTAATGTTAACATATACATCTCATGTTCCTTTGCCTTTTCTGAAATCTGCCTGTTGCTCTGGCAACTGTTTGTCAAAGTAAGGCTGTAGCTATCTTTGTAGGATCTTCAGTATTATTTTGCTGGCATGAGGTAAGAATGCAATAATGAGATATTTTCCACAATCGTTAGCATCTCTCTTCTTTGGAATAGGAATAAACACGGATCTTGTCCAGTCATTGAGCCATTTACCAGTTGTTCATACCTGTTGACACAGGCGTGTGATGACATCAACTACGGCTTCAGAAGATTTTATTAGCACTATTGGAATATTGTCACATCCAGGGCCTTTGTTTTTTGACAGAAGCTTTATCACAGCAATGACTTAGCCTTTCAATATGTCCTGCTCGCTATTATTTCCTGTCTCAGTTTCTTCCTGTATCACTGAGTCATTCTTGAAGAGGTGCGCCGTGTATTATTTCCATCTATCCTTGGTCTGTTCTGGCTCAATTAGCTTGCTCTCATTGGCATCTTTCAACATTTCCACTTAGTAGAAACTTTCGCATTACCTATTTGATCTTTTGGTATGCCTTCCTGGTCTTGCCCTTCACAAGTTCACTTTCTAACGTTGTACATGAAAAAGCCACTAAAGATATACAGGTATAACAAACAAATATAAATATAAATAGACAACATCAAGTAGAAAAAGCTAAGGTGACAGAGGAATTGCTCATCTATTACCAAGTATAAGGGGTATTGATTTTAGCCAAGAAGAGTTATTAAAATAAAGTGCCAGTGTCTGAACATAGTATCACACCTTTGTTAAAGACATCATATCACTCAACTGCTATCAGTTGTAGTATCTCATTGGAGAAGCCCTCTGCTGTCCCCCAAGGAAGCCCACGCAAAACACATGTTGGGGCTGGTGACTTGCTTGTCCATGTGGTGAATATGGGTAAGACCCAATGTTCATTTGACTAGAAATGTCTGGATTGAGTCCATATTAGCTCGCTAATTTCAAGTAAGGCAAGTCCTGTTCTGTACATTTCACTTTTATGCTGTTGAATTTGCCTTGCTTCATGGTTTGTCCATTCCATGCTCCGAACTTTATGATATCTCTGAAGATTTTGATAATACCTTTTGATTAAGCGATGTCAGCAGCAAGACGTCCTTGGGGCTTTGATCCTGGCCCATCATGAGCATTGGTCATACTCAAGTCGACCATTGGCTCTTCCTCAGCACTTGTTGAGTGCCTTTCGACCAGCATTATATCAAATTCCAACATTTCTTGGCATGATACGGAAGTAGATTGACAGGCCTTTCCTTCACACAGTAATGTAGCTCCCGTGAAAGAGCCACATTGAATTAGAGATGGATCATGTCAATGCCTGATCGTGCAATGTCCTCCTGACGGGTTACTAGGATTAACTAGGGTCGTATCTTAAGACAATGCACATATTTAGCCATTTCATTTTTATGGTCCTGCCAATTTTTTCTACCGTCTTAATGTTTTTTCATGTATCCCTTTGTAACTTCCAAATCAAACAGAAAAAAATATGTTCACGTCATTCTCAATAATTTTTTGACATCTGTGAAATAAAACAAACACCAAAAAATTAAGGAAAAAAACAAGTTATAGATGAACTTAATGATTGTACAAGATGTTCAACTTCTGGAAATAGACTCATTCAGCACACAGAATTTCCAATGGTGTATCATCTATTTTTTTTTTTTACATTTTTACATATGGTAGCATCCCTCCCTCTTTGGGTCAAGTCACTTTAAAAATAGATAATATATTAGACCTCATGAGTCTCTTCTGAAAGACTAAACAGTAACAACAGGGAATGTCATTGTTTTGGTTTTCTTTACGAGTCTTTATGTACTCAGCTGCATGTCAGCCATGCATTCACTCTGGGACCCAGCTTCTGCTAAATTCCTGTTCCAGCTCACTTACAAACCTTTATGCATTATAAGGCCAATGCCACACAGGTTTAGGAAACACTCACACAGCTGGGCTAAACATTCCCATTTTTCTGTTCCAGAAAGTGGCTGACAGGTCTTAATCTCAAGTACGTGGTAAGTGTTGGGATGAAATGGCTAATGTCAAACAACATGTGTGGAAGAGTAAGACAAAGCTGGCATATAAATGCAAACTGTGGAGTGATGCCGAGGCGGTCCATTAAATATGTACAGGATCCTACACCGTGTATACTTTTGCTACATTAATATACAGTGAGTGTTTTTGACCTAGTACAAATAGCTAAGATATTAACAAGTCGCAAACACATATTGTGTTACAAATTGAATGTTCCTTATTATGCTCTAGGGTCTCACCAGATGTCAGTGCATAGTAAACACAGGATGTAAAAAAATGTAATACTTACCTCAGCGCTTACCTGTTCCGCAGCCGCCCTAGTCCATAGTTTGGTTCTCAGCTCTAATTGGCCTTTTTTTTCTTCTTTATCTGGCATATGATGTCTTCTTTGGCCACCTTCACTATACACTGGGGTTTTTGGTGTCTAGTAGCTTCTGATGTTGCCAGAGGCCTAGCCAATGTCTTAGATGATGCACGTCATGACATCAAAGGCCTACATGGCCCTGAAGGCCCCAGGACAGAGAAAAGATGGACAAAGAAGACCTCATATGCTTGAGGAAGGAGGAAAGAAGTTGTCAAATGGAGCAAAAAAACAAATAATGGACTGTGACACTTAAAATTTTAGAAAAAAAAATCATATTCTCCTGAATCCAAATGTTTCAGCAAATTCAGCAAAATTGCAGTTATTATTAAATTGTAAAAGGTTGAGAAAATGTATAAAAATGTAATACTGAAGTTGTACCTCATTTATCCTGCCGCTGCCACAACCGACCGTCTGGTCATCTTCTCAATTTGGTCTTTTTGTTTCTCTTTCCTTTGTCTTATGGCATCCTCCTTAGTTATTGTTATGCAGCGCCCCAGGGTCATGGTCGTTGCCGTAATGTCATTTTTCTCTATGGGGGAGCGATGTTACGTTTGGAGATAATGAAGGAGATCTCTTTATCAGGTAACACAATGCATGCAACATGTTCACACTCCAGATCAGAAGGGGGAGCTCTAAGCCTATTTAAGGTGAACTCCCCTATAAGAACATCCTGATCTGGAGGGAAAGGTGTTATGAACTGGTGATTTAGGAGCGACATGCGACTAGCTCTGAGCAGGTGGTAACTATACTGACCGCAGTTCCTGATCTTAACACAACACTAGAAGTAGCCGTGGGATGTTCCTGTCACTCCCTAGACACCTCGTCACAGCCTAAGAACTAACTACCCCTAAAGGTAGAAACAGGAAAGCTATCTTGCCTCAGAGAAAATCCCCAAAGGATAGGACAGCCCCCCACAAATAATGACTGTGAGTGGAGAGGGAAATGACATACGTAGAATGAAACAAGATGTAGCAAAGGAGGCCAATAATAGCTAGACAGATAGTACAGGACAGAACACTGTGCGGTCAGTAATAAAAACTAGAAAAAGTCCACCGCAGACAATGCAAAAATCTCCACACCTGACTAAAGGTGTGGAGGGCAAAATCTGCTGCCCAGAGCTTCCAGCTTAGCTGAATAGATCCATACTGATAAGCTGGACTAAGAGAAAAACATAGAATGTGCTGAACAATCAAGTCCACAACAAGTGGCCTGCAAAAGGACAAGCAAGGACTTATCTTTGCTGAACAGGTCAGAGTGTCAGGAAAATCCAAAAGAGCTGTGACTCCAAGCAGGAACAATTGACAACTGGCATTGATTGAGGGATAAGGCCAGACTAAAATAGCCGAGCCAGAAAGACGATCAGTGGAAGCAGCTGCTGATGCTAAATCCAAGAAGCAGCCATTCCACTCAAAACCACAGGAGGGAGCCCAAGAGCAGAACTCACAAAAGTGCCACTTACAACCACCGGAAGGAGCCCAAGAGCGGAATTCACAACAGAAAGGGTTCAGTTCCTGATAGGAAGACAGAGGGAAAATAAGTCATAGCAAAGGAGTGGATCTGGTTCTGAGGTGCAGGATCCCGGTAGCCGGAACACCGAGGGTGCAACAGTCCTTTATGCCTTGCTCCAATGACGTGCAGGACAGCTAATTTCACGTTACTGATCTGCCCTATACCCAGGACGCAAGGTGGCACCCACGAGAGGCCGGGGCATGATAGAGTTCCTGTAAAAAGCCTCAAGTTACCGGTCATACGGGTTTGTCCTATCCATCTGAGGGACAGAGAGAGAGAGAGACATCACACTAATAACATCTACAACATCTGTGAGGACCTTATGAGAAGCTTAGCAGTAAGGTACTACAACACCACGGCGCTAGAGGAAGGCTAATGATTTCTACCTGGATAAGGGGACTCTGGATTTGCCTCCAAAAAGGCTGGACTCTGACTGCCCTGTGGTCTGGTGCTCTGGACTGTGGATGCTGAAGTCTACAGAAAAAGGTAAAGAGACTGCAACCTTGAGTCCTCGTTCTTCACTGCGCCTGTCTCCATCCACCATCTACACACTGGGAAGCCCTGGGGATACACTTCACCTGTGGGAAGGTATACCATCTAGCTGCAATAACATCACCCCAGCGGTCCCCTTAAAGCAGCATCGGTCACCCTGACCGAATACCACAGGTGGCGTCACGAACATTCCCCTTTAAAGACCTTTTGCCCCCTTTTACATGGACGTCCCTAGGGCCATGGACTGGGTCAGCCACTGTGACATCCCCCTTGAGAACTGAAGGATCCAGTACCGAGTACCTCTAGCCCTAGACGGGGTGATCCAGTTACTCTGTGTTGGGGCTTCCAGCACCAATCAGGCCTTTTACATCATGATGTAATGAAGTGGAACACATGAGCAACTTGCTAGGGAACGCATGTAATGATACCCTAATGTGCACTGTGATGTCAGAGACCTACTCAGCACCTATTGCCCCAGCACAGTGAAGTGAAGATGGCTGAAAAGGACGTCTTGCAGCAGAAGATGAAGATAGTAAGAGGTTGCCTGTAGCATTGGACCACATGATGGACTGTGGCACACTGCTCCCCAGGCCTGATTTAGTTAAAGCCCGTGGAGTGCTGAGTCCAAGCCTGTAGAAGCCTTTCCTGGCCAAGAATACATAGCACACCAGCACCACTAGCATAAGCATTTTTCACAGACAGCATATTACTAAAATCCAAGTTGTTTCAATTTTTGTCTAGAGCTGTATATACATTTACAAAAAATATGCAAAAAAACTCAATATTAATATTCATATATTATAATTATTTTATTATTGATAATCATATTAATATTAATTGTATCACTTAATATTGAGCAAAATTAATTGTGCTGACATTTGCCTATATTTAGTTTTAACCCAAGTACATTGCCTTCTGTATATCGTATGAGCCCCCCCACAGCCACTTATACACTGTAAGAGCAACATGCAGCCTCCCCCCTATGCGGCATGAGCTCCATACAGCCTCCCTCATATGCGGCATGAGCCCCACACAGCCTCCCCCATATGCAGCATGAGACCCACACAGCCTCCCCCATATGCGACATGAGCGACACATCTTCTTCCCCCAAATGCGGCATGAGCCCCACACCTTCCTCCCCCATATGTAGCATGAGCCCCACACCAGCCTCCCCATATGTGGCATGAGCCCTACATCAGCCTCCCCATATGCGGCATGAGCGACACACCTTCCTCCCCCACATGCGGCATGAGCCCCACACCTTCCTCCCCAATATGCGGCATGAGCGACACATCTTCCTCCCCCAAATGCGGCATGAGCCCCACACCTTCCTCCCCCATATGCGGCAAGAGCCCCACACCTTCCTCCCCCATATGTAGCATGAGCCCCACACCAGCCTCCCCATATGTGGCATGAGCCCTACATCAGCCTCCCCATATGCGGCATGAGCGACACACCTTCCTCCCCCACATGCGGCATGAGCCCCACACCTTCCTCCCCCATATGCGGCATGAGCCCCACACCTTCCTCCCCCATATTTAGCATGAGCCCCACACCAGCCTCCCCATATGTGACATGAGCCCCACATCAGCCTCCCCATATGCGGCATGAGCGACACACCTTCCTCCCCATATGCAGCATGAGCCCCACACCTTCCTCCCCCATATGCGGCATGAGCCCCACACCTTTCTCCCCCATATGTAGCATGAGCCCGACACCAGCCTCCCCATATGTGACATGAGCCCCACATCAGCCTCCCCATATACGGCATGAGCGACACACCTTCCTCCCCCACATGCGGCATGAGCCCCACACCTTCCTCCCCCATATGCGGCATGATCCCCACACCTTCCTCCCCATATGTAGCATGGAGCCCCACACCAGCCTCCCCATGTACGGCATGAGCCCCACATCAGCCTCCCCATATGCGGCATGAGCCCCACACCAGCCTCCCCATATGCGGCATGAGCTCTAAACAGCCTCCCCCATATGTAGCATGAGCCCCACACAGCCTCCCTATATACACTGCATGAGCCCCACACAGCCTTCCTATACACATTGCATGAGGCCCCTATTGCCTCCCCATATGCTTCATGAGACGCCCATAGTCTCCCAATATACTGCATGAGGCCCCCATAGCCTTTCTATGTGCAGCATGATGCCCCATAGCCTCTCCATGTGCAGCATGACGCCCCATAGCCTCCCCATGTGCAGCATTTCACCCCCATAGCTTCCCAATGTGCAGCATGTCTCCCCCATAGCCAGCAGTATGTCACCCCCTTATGCAACACCACTTGCAGCATGTCACCCCCATGTGCAGCACCATGTGCAGCATGTCACCCCCTTAAGCAGCACCATGTGCAGCATGTCATCCCCATAGCCTCCCCATGCCCACCCACAAAACCCATACACATGAGGAAAAAAAAGCTAAAAAACAACACATACTCACCTCAGTCCCATTCCCGGGCACTCCCTGCCACCTGTAAGCTGACTCTCCGCAATACACAGCTGACGTGATGAAATGACATATGTCAAATGCTGATTGGTGTAGGAAGAGGCCAGAGGCCCCTCCTTCATCAATGCAGTCAGCACATATGGAGACAATGGCGACAGCGAGCGGGCGGGCACGATGCGAACTGTGGACCTGTGGTTTCCAGCCCTATGGCTGTCTCGGTCCAAGGACCTCCATAGATACCTGTGGGACTGCCCTGATACAGAACAACAGGTACAGCAGTAGGCAATCCCAGTCTCGGCCATCCTTCTCCATGATCTTTTTAAGCATGGATTTCAAGGTCTTGTTGAACCTCTCCACCTGGCCGTCCATCTGCGGATGGTACACCGATGTCTGGAGTTGTGTAATCTGGAGAGCCTTTCACAACTCTCTCATCACTTTGGACATAAAAGGAGTTCCTTAATTTGTCAGGATCACCTTTAGCAGGCCCATCCGGGAGAAAATATGGAATAGCTCTCGTGCTATACTCCTGGCGGAGGAGTTTCTCAGTGGTACTGCCTCCTGGTACCGTGTTGCATAGTTCATCACCACTAGTATGTATTGGTGCCTTCTGGTTGGACTTAACTAGGAGCCCTACAAGGTCTTTGGCAATCTGGTCAAATGGGACTCCTATAATGGGCAACAGCACTAGGATACTTTGGAAGTGGGATACGGGAGCACTTAGCTAACAAGTAGGGCAGGACAGGCAGTAGTTAGCAATCTCTCTCTGAGATCCAGGCCAGTCGAATCTCTGAAGAATCCGTTCTTGAGGTTTGTCCACTTCCAGATGCCCACCCAAGACATGAGAATGGGCCAGGTCTAGTACCCTACTCCTAAAGGGACCCGAAACCAACAACTGCTCTACCACTTCCTTTCTTAGTTTAGTGACCCAATATAGCAGTTCCTCACTTTCTCACCCAGAACCAGATTAATAGTACAGTCAAAATGGCGGTGTGGTGGTAAGACCTCGGCCTCCTTTTTTGGAAAAACACATCCTCAAAATCCATTAGGTACTCCGGAATACCTTCCAGATTAACGGATGATACAAGTACAGTAGTAAAGGCAATTTTTGTCACAATTAGGACCCCATTTGACAATGTCCTGAGATTCCCACTCTATCACACAGTTATGTAACTGTAACCAGGGGAACCCCAACACCAGTCCAACAGGCAGATTGTCCAGAACAAAACATGAAATACATTCCTGGTGTAAGGAACCCACTTTAAGGAGAATTTCCTCAGAGACAAATTTAATTACATTCTTAGCCAGTTGTGTTTTGTCAATAGCAACAATATGAATAGGAGTCTCCAGCCTAAGGGTATGTGTCCACGTCCTGGATTGCATCAGGATTTGGTCAGGATTTTACATCAGTATTTGTAAGCCAAAACCAGGAGTGGAACAATTAGAGGAAAAGTATAATAGAAACATATGCTCCACTTCTGCATTTATCACCCACTCCTGGTTTTGGCTTACAAATACTGATGTAAAATCCTGACCAAATCCTGATGCTATCCTGAACGTGGACACATACCCTAACTGTCCTTAACTTACACTTGGTCACCAAGTCAGAGTTAATAAAGTTCATGGATGACCCACAGTCCACGAAAGCAGTAGTGGGCATGAAGCAATGTCCGCAACTAAGTTCCACTTCCAAGAAAACTTGAGGAAAAAGGTACCTGAGAGTCTGAGTGACCTCTGTGACAATCACCCAGACTCAGCCGCTTGTTAGTCAGTGGGCAGGAGGAACAGTCCTTTTTCCAATGTCCAGGATCTCTGCAGTAAAAACATAACTTTCCTTCACGTTGCCATCTCCTTCTCCTTGAGGTTGGTGGCCCCCACCTCCATAGGTTCAGATGGCGGCAAAACAACATGGAGCAACGGAACCTCTCGCTGTGCAACACCTCTCTCCCGCAGCCTCTGATCCATACGGATAGCCTGAGTCAAAGCCTCCTCCAATTAGCTGGGTGGTGGATGGAGAGCCAGAACATCCTTCAGGTGATCCGACAGTCCTCTCCTGAACTGACATCTCAGCGCAGAATCATCCCAGGATACATCAATGGACCATCGACGGAACTCGGAGCTATACCATTCAACCGAGAGCTTACCTTGAAAGAGACATATGATTATGTCCTCTGCCACTCTGACCCAGTCAGACTCGTCAAAAATAAGTCCTAGGGCCTCAAAGAACCTATCCACAGACATATATTCATAGGCAGAAGCAGGTAAAGAGAAAGCCCACAATTGAGGTCCCTCCCGAAGTAAGGAAATGATTATCCCCACATGCTGACTCTCGTCTCCAGAAAATCAGGGTCTAAGAGAAAAAAATAGCTTGCAACTCTCCTTAAAAGTACGGAACCTCTCCTTTTCACTGGAGAAGGTATCTGGGAGTCTGACCATAGGTTGAGGAGAGTGCAATGAGACATCAACAGTGTCAGAAAACTCTCTTTGCATGTGATTATGAGATGTTGCCAAGGCCCTATGTTCCACAGAGAGATCCTGCATCATTTGTGTCAAACTAGTCATTTGACCCTCTAGTGTATGGAGCGGATCCACAGAAAGCAGAGAAGAGAGAAAAAACTGTCAGTTTCTGGTAAGTTATAATTAGTGTTGAGCATTCCGATGCTGCAAGTATCGGGTATCGGCCGATACTTGCTGTATCGGAATTCCGATACCGGGATTCCGATACTCTTGTGGTATCGGGTATCGGGTATCGGAACAACATTAATGTTAAAATGTGTAAAATAGAGAATTAAAATAAAAAATATCGCTATACTCACCTGTCCGACGCAGCCGGGACCTCAGCGCAGGAACCGGCAGCGTTGTTTGTTTAAAATTCCCGCTTTTACATGGTTACGCGAAGTCCCGGCTTGTGATTGGTCAGGGCGGCCATGTTGCCGGGCCGCGGACCAATCACAGCAAGCCGTGACGAAAATACGTCACGGCTTGCTGTGATTGGTCCGCGTCCCGGCAACATGGCCGCCATTAACCAATCACAAGCCGTGACGTCACGGGAGGCTGGAAACGCGCTCATTTTAAAAAGGGCGCGTGTCCAGCCTCCCGTGACGTCACGGCTTGTGATTGGTTGCGTCGCGGTCAACCAATCACAAGCCGGGAGGCTGGACACGCGCCCATTTCAAAATGAGCGCGTCCAGCCTCCCGGCTTGTGATTGGTTGATCGCGGCGCAACCAATCACAAGCCGTGACGTCACGGGAGGCTGGACACGCGCCCATTTCAAAATGAGCGCGTCCAGCCTCCCGGCTTGTGATTGGTTGATCGCGGCGCAACCAATCACAAGCCGTGACGTCACGGGAGGCTGGACACGCGCCCATTTTAAAATGAGCGCGTGTCCAGCCTCCCGTGACGTCCCGGCTTGTGATTGGTCAGGGCGGCCATATTGCCGGGACGCGGACCAATCACAGCAAGCCGTGACGTAATTTCGTCACGGCTTGCTGTGATTGGTCCGCGTCCCGGCAACATGGCCGACCTGACCAATCACAAGCCGGGAATTCACGTAACCAAGTAATAGCGCGATTTTTAAACAAACAACGCTGCCGGTTCCCTCGCTGAAGTCCCGGCTGCGTCGGACAGGTGAGTATAGCGATATTTTTTATTTTAATTCTTTATTTTACACATTAATATGGTTCCCAGGGCCTGAAGGAGAGTTTCCTCTCCTTCAGACCCTGGGAACCATCAGGAATACCGTCCGATACTTGAGTCCCATTGACTTGTATTGGTATCGGGTATCGGTATCGGATTGGATCCGATATTTTGCCGGTATCGGCCGATACTTTCCGATACCGATACTTTCAAGTATCGGACGGTATCGCTCAACACTAGTTATAATGTCACGCTGCTGTAATGCAGGTAGGTGCAGGCTCCACTAGATGGCAGTAGAGTGAAGCAGGACTGCACCTAAACAGAGCTGACCTGCAGTGCAGCAGTGAGGCCACCACAGGTGGCAGCAGGATAGTCAAACAAGCTGGATAAAATCCTAAACTGTAGAGCAGTACCAAAGGAATAAGCAAACTCATGGTCAGAGACAAGCCAGGGAGTCAGTAATCGTCAGGAGCGGATAAGCCAAAAAACAAAAGACTGAAGAAGGTCAGGATGCAAGCCAAGTCAAAACCAGGGAGTCAGCACACTGAAGGGAAACACGGAGTCAAGACGGAATAGGGGAAAACAGAGACACGGGTTCAGACAGCAAATGCAGCAGGACAAATCAGAGCAAACAGAGTCAGCTACAGCAGCACTACTCAAACACTAACTTGCATCACCTGAAGGATGCAGCAGTGATAAATAGCCAACCTGAACCCAGGCAGAAGCTGAGAAAGGTTAACTCTTGACATGACCAGATCAAGAAAAAGGAAAAACATGACTCAAAACCTGGTCTGGATCAGGCATTAATATAATCCTTCCTATGCTCTAGGAAAAAATCCTTCAGCTTTGCAATGTTGTTGATCTAAACAAGAAAAAGATACAGAAAATATGAGGAATATGGAACATGGACAATTTATACAGCCCTGTGCATGTGACCAGTTATCAAGGCCGGCATAATTCACAGAAAAACTGGGCATTTTCTCAGGGCTCCCACTCTCCCAGGGGCTCCCAGTGAGTGGCATCCAGGATGCCGATACAGTTGAAAGCAATGATGGAGGAGAGAACTCGTCTGCTCTCTCCCCCATTATTCTTCCACAGAGTCTGACGTCTTAGCTAGCAGGTGCGATGATGTCACTTCATCGCACCACGCTGTGACAGGCAGTGGAGCTGCTGAGGAGATGCACTGTGGAGACCTGAGCAGCTTGGGAATGGGGAAAGGTGAGTATTGTATTTTTTTTTTAAATCAGTGAGTACGATATAGTGGCCATAATACTTAAGGACTTTGGGTTCTGCATTATACTATATGTACTTTATGGAGGACTCTGGGGGCTGCATTATACTCTATGGAGGACTAAGGGGTGCATTTTACTGTATGCAAGGCTATGGGGGCTCCATTATTCTCTATGGAGGACTATGGAATGCATTATGCTGTAGGGAGGACTATGGAGACTGGATTGTACGGTATGAAGGACTATGGGGAGTACATTGTACTGTATGAAGGACTATGGGGGCTGAATTATATTCTATGGGGACTATGAAATGCATTATACTGTATGGAGAACTAGGAGACTGCAGTATACTCTATTGAGGGTATGGAATGCATTATACTATCTGGAGGACTATGGGGAGTGCATTATACTATATGAAGGACTATTGGGGTGCTGGATTATACGATATGATGCATTATTATACTGTATGGAGTACTACGGGGAGTGCATTATTCTATATGGAGTACTTTGTGATGCATTAAACTGTATGGTGAACCCTGGGGAGTGTATTATACTGTTTGGAGGACTATGGGGAGAGAATTATACTGTATGGAGAACTATGGGGTTGCATTGTACTCTATGGAGGACTATGAGATGCATTAAGTAAGGCTGACAATGTGTCTGCATTATACTCTATACAAAACTATGGTAAGTGCATTATACTATATGTACATGGGGTGCATTATAGTATATGGATAACTATGAGATGTGCATTATACTGCATGGAGGACTATGGGGCTGCATTATACTTTATGGAGAGCTATGGGGAGGGCATTATACTATATGGAGGACTAAGGGGTGCATTATACTATATGGAGGTCTATGGGGTGTGTATTATACTCTATGGAGGACTATGAAATGTGCATTATACAGTATAGAGGACTATGGGGGCTGCATCATACTCTATGGAGAACTATGGGGAGCACATTGTACTATATGGAGGACTATGGGGTGCATTATACTATATGGAAGACTATGGGATGTGCATTATACTATATGAAGGACTATGGGAGGTACAGTACAGACCAAAAGTTTGGACACACCTTCTCATTTAAAGATTTTTCTGTATTTTCATGACTATGAAAGTTGTACATTCACACTGAAGGCATCAAAACTATGAATTAACACATGTGGAATTATATACTTAACAAAAAAGTGTGAAACACTGAAATTATGTCTTATATTCTAGGTTCTTTAAAGTAGCCACCTTTTGCTTTGATGACTGCTTTGCACACTCTTGGCAGTCTCTTGATGAGCTTCAAGAGGTAGTCACTGGGAATGGTTTTCACTTCACAGGTGTGCCCTGTCAGGTTTAATAAGTGGGATTTCTTGCCTTATAAATGGGATTGGAACCATCAGTTGTGTTGTGCAGAAGTCTGGTGGATAAACAGCTGATAGTTCTACTGAATAGACTGTTAGAATTTGTATTATGGCAAGAAAAAAGCAGCTAAGTAAAGAAAAACGAGTGGCCATCATTACTTTAAGAAATGAAGGTCAGTCAGTCCGAAAAATTGGGAAAACTTTGAAAGTGTCCCCAAGTGCAGTGGCAAAAACCATCAAGTGCCACAAAGAAACTGGCTCACATGAGGACCGCCCCAGGAAAGGAAGACCAAGAGTCACCTCTGCTTCTGAGGATAAGTTTGTCCGAGTCACCAGCCTCAGAAATCGCAGGTTAACAGCAGCTCAGATTAGAGACCAGGTCAATGCCACACAGAGTTCTAAAAAGCCAAAAAGTCAATACCACCTATAGGCCAAGAGGAATCAAAAGTATAAACAAGTGACCTAGAATCCTTTTTGATATTGCAGATAAAACATACCTTTAATCAATGTTTTTTTAAAACCATGAAAACCAACCACAGACAGACACAACAGACAACCGTGCTCTCTAGATATAACCCTATCATAAACCCTGTTTACCACTACCTGCCAGCGGAGGTTGGCACCCTAATAAATATAATCGAGATTGGCGCCCCCGCTCACCGTCGGCTGTCCCTAAATCTCCTGTTACTGCCCTGAACTAGTGTCACAGTTGGGCTAACAATTGCTCAACAGGAGATAGTAAGATAGAGATAAGATAAAGCCAATATTGGCTAATACTTTGCCAAAAAGGGCTAATTAGTGGCAGGGTGAGAGACACAGACAAAAAAGTGCAAAAAGTGCAAAAATAGTGCTGAAGTGAACATAAATTTACCTAACTATGCAGCTCCCTGCTGTTGTAAATCATGCCTAGCTGTGGCGGTTGGCATCCTACTGTGCAGCGGATATGGCGCCCCCACTCCACGACTTCTATCCCTTAGATACCCTATGGGTAGCTATAAAAGCAGAAGTAATATACCTTAATGTTGTATTACATTGGAGGCCATGTCAGTGATTAAACAACAGATATACCATTTCAGGCTAAGACAAAATTGTCTACCAATGTACACTAATATTGATAAAGTATAGCAGCAAGCAAAAAGAGATACTTATCATTTTTATGATGTCATAATACGCCTCTACGCGTTTCACCTTCACGGATCTTCAGGAGGCCATGATGTATGGATGCTTCAATCTGGCTTCCGCTCTTTACACTCTACTGAAACTGCCCTCACTAAAGTCTCTAATGACCTACTAACAGCTAAATCTAATGGTCACTACTCCATGCTAATTCTATTGGATCTTTCCACAGCATTCGACACTGTGGATCATCAGCTCCTCCTCACTATGCTCCACTCCATCGGCATCAAGGACACCATTCTCTCTTGGTTCTCCTCCTATCTCTCTGACCGATCCTTCACTGTATGTTTTGCTGCTTCCTCCTCCTCTCACCTTCCCCTTACTGTTGGGGTTCCTCAAGGATCAGTCCTAGGCCCCCTCCTCTTCTCTTTGTATACTGCCCCTATTGGACAAACAATCAGTAGATTTGGGTTCCAGTACCATCTCTATGCTGATGACACCCAATTATACACCTCTTCTCCTGCTTTCACTCCGACCTTTTTAGAAAACACCAGTGATTGTCTTACCGTTGTCTCTAACATCATGTCCTCCCTCTATCTGAAACTGAACCTGTCAAAAACTGAACTCCTCGTGTTCTCTCCCTCTACTAACCTACCTTTGCCTGACATTGCCATCTCCGTGTGCGGTTCAATCATTACTCCAAGGCAACATGCCCGCTGCCTTGGGGTCATCCTTGATTCCGAGCTTTCATTCACCCCCCACATCCGATCACTGGCTCGCTCTTCTTATCTGCATCTCAAAAACATTTCTAGAATTCGCCCTTTTCTTACTTTCGACTCTGCAAAAACTCTTACTGTTTCTCTTATTCATTCCCGTCTGGACTATTGTAACTCTCTACTAATCGGCCTCCCTCTTACCAAACTCTCCCCGCTCCAATCTGTCCTGAATGCTGCTGCCAGGATCATATTCCTCACCAACCGTTACACCGATGCCTCTACCTTGTGCCAGTCATTACACTGGCTACCCATCCACTCCAGAATCCAGTACAAAACTACTACGCTCATCCACAAAGCACTCCATGGCTCAGCACCACCCTACATCTCCTCTCTGGTCTCAGTCTACCACCCTACCCGTGCCCTCCGCTCCGCTAATGACCTCAGGTTAGCATCCTCAATAATCAGAACCTTCCACTCCCGTCTCCAAGACTTTACACGTGCTGCGCCGATTCTTTGGAATGCACTACCTAGGTTAATACGATTGATCCCCAATCCCCACAGTTTTATCCGTGCCCTAAAAACGCATTTGTTCAGACTGGCCTACCGCCTCAACGCATTAACCTAACTATCCCTGTGTGGCCTATTAAAAATAGAAAAAAAAAACAAAACACATAATCAGGTTCCTTGCATCGTGTTCTCATACACTTTATGCAGTTAATAGCCCTCTGTGTCTGTACTGTTACATACTTAACTGGTTCATGCAGCTTTACATGAACACCCGAGCCTTACACTATGGCTGGTCCAAATAACTAAAGCAATTGTTACCTTCCACCTCTCGTGTCTCCCCTTTTCCTCATAGTTTGTAAGCTTGCGAGCAGGGCCCTCATTCCTCCTGGTATCTATTTTGAACTGTGATTTCTGTTATGCTGTAATGTCTATTGTCTGTACAAGTCCCCTCTATAAGTTGTAAAGCGCTGCGGAATATGTTGGCGCTATATAAATAAAAATTATTATTATTATTATGAGAGGCCTCCAATGTAATACAACATTAAGGTATATTACGCACCCCTTCGTATACCAGCCACCTCTCCACGTTATGTCCTCATTGCCATACAGATGAATAAAGGACATTGAATTATAGCAGAATCTGGGTGAGTGCCACGTCTCTTTTTACTTTGTATATCGCGCTATGAACTTTCGTTGAGCACCTCCAGGGTACTGCAGATCACTCATGTGCCATAAAAGTCCTAACTAGAATCCTATGTTCTTTACTGTATGAGCTGGTACAAAACCGCCTAGTGCCGTTCGTTTCTGAACTCTTATTTGCTTCTTCATGGTAAAATAGCTGCTAGGAAACCACTGCTAATGACAGGCAACAAGCAGTAGAGACTTGTTTGGGCTAAAGAACACAAGGAATGGACATTAGACCAGTGGAAATCTGTGCTTTGGTCTGATGAGTCCAAATCTTACGATGACGTCCTCTTCTTGTATTCACGCTGCGGCTCCAGCGCAGGCGTACTTTGTCTGCCCTGTTGAGGGCAGAGCAAAGTACTGCAGTGCGCAGGGGCCGGGAAAGGTCAGAGAGGCCCGGCACCTGCTCACTGCAGTACTTTGCTCTGCCCTCAACAGGGCAGACAATGTACGCCTGCGCCGGAGCCGCAGCATGAATACAAGAAGAGGACGTCATCGTAAGAAGATGGCAGACCCCAGACAGGACCGCGACGCCCATCGTAGCGGGACTGCCCATGGGTGAGTATAATCTAACCTCTTTCAGGATACATCGGGGGCTTATCTATAGCATTACATAGATTTCTAGCTAGATTTCTTAGGTAGTGTAGCAAGGCAGGGAAAAAAGTATCGAATTACTTCAATCGATTAAACCGTATAATGGCCTGAACTCACTCGATTTAAATGAAACCGAAATGTTTCTGGGTGATGGTGCAATTTATTGGCATTTAGGTCCCCGCTTTAAACTTTTGCCCAGGGATCCACTTTGTCTAAAACCAGCCCTACCAGTGATTAATAACAATCATCATTATTATTATTATTATTTATTAAGATAGTATTCTGCTACAGATGGATCTGGATAAGTTGGAAAGTTGGGGCGAGAGGTGGCAGATAAGGTTTAACAATGATAAATGTAAGGTTATACACATGGGAAGAAGGAATCAATATCACCATTACACACTGAACGGGAAACCACTGGGTAAATCTGATAGGGAGAAGGACTTGGGGATCCTAGTTAATGATAAACTTACCTGGAGCAGCCAGTGCCAGGCAGCAGCTGCCAAGGCAAACAGAATCATGGGGTGCATTAAAAGAGGTCTGGATACACATGATGAGAGCATTATACTGCCTCTGTACAAATCCCTAGTTAGACCGCACATGGAGTACTGTGTCCAGTTTTGGGCACCGGTGCTCAGGAAGGATATAATAGAACTAGAGAGAGTACAAAGGAGGGCAACAAAATTAATAAAGGGGATGGGAGAACTACAATACCCAGATAGATTAGTGAAATTAGGATTATTTAGTCTAGAAAAAAGACGACTGAGGGGCGATCTAATAACCATGTATAAGTATATAAGGGGACAATACAAATATCTCGCTGAGGATCTGTTTATACCAAGGAAGGTGACGGGCACCAGGGGGCATTCTTTGCGTCTGGAGGAGAGAAGGTTTTTCCACCAACATAGAAGAGGATTCTTTACTGTTAGGGCAGTGAGAATCTGGAATTGCTTGCCTGAGGAGGTGGTGATGGCGAACTCAGTCGAGGGGTTCAAGAGAGGCCTGGATGTCTTCCTGGAGCAGAACAATATTGTATCATACAATTATTAGATTCTGTAGAAGGACGTAGATCTGGGGATTTATTATGATGGAATATAGGCTGAACTGGATGGACAAATGTCTTTTTTCGGCCTTACTAACTATGTTACTATGTTACTATGTTATTATTATAGCGCCATTTTTTCCATTGCGCTTTACATGTGAGGAGGGGTATACATAATAAAAACAAGTACAATAATCTTAAACAATACAAGTCACAACTGGTACATGAGGAGAGAGGATCCTGCCTGCGAGGGCTCACAATCTACAAGGGATGGATGAGAATACAGTAGGCGAGGGTAGAGCTGGGCATGCAGCAGTTTGGTCGATCGGTGGGTACTGCAGGTTGTAGGCTTGTAGGTGGGTCTTCAGGTTCTTTTTGAAGGTTTCGATGGTAGGCGAGAGTCTGATGTGTTGTGGTAGAGGGTTCCAGAGTAGGGGTGATACGCGAGAGAAGTCTTGTATGTGATTGTGGGAAGAAGAGATAAGAGGGGAGTAGAGAAGGAGATCTTGTGGGGATCAGAGGTTGCGTGCATGTAAGTACCGGGAGACAAGATCACAGATGTATGGAGGAGACAGGTTGTGGATGGCCTTGTATGTCATTTTTAGGGTTTTGAACTGGAGTCTCTGGGTAATGGGGAGCCAGTGAAGGGATTGACAGAGGAGAGAGGCCGGGGAATAGCAGGGGGACAGGTGGATTAGTCGGGCAGCAGAGTTTAGAATAGATTGGAGCGGTGCGAGAGTGTTCGAGGGGAGGCCACAGAGCAGGAGGTTGCAGTAGTCAAGGTGAGAGATGATGAGGGCATGGACTAGGGTTTTTGCACATTCTTGGTTTAGGAATGTACGGATCCGTGAAATATTTTTGAGTTCAAGGTGGCAGGAAGTGGAAAGGGCTTGGATATGTGGTTTGAAGGAGAGGTCAGTGTCAAGGATTACCCCGAGTCAACGAGCTTGTGGGACTGGGGAGAGTGGGCAGCCGTTTACTGTAATGGATAGGTTCGTTGGGGGGGTTGCGTGAGATGGGGGAAAAACAATGAATTCTGTTTTGTTCATGTTAAGTTTCAGAAATCTAGAGGAGAAGAAGGATGAAATAGCGGATAGACATTGAGGGATTCTGGTTAGTAGGGAGGTGATATCTGGTCCAGAGATGTAGATCTGTGTGTCGTCAGCATAGAGATGATACTGAAAGCCGTGAGATTCTATGAGCTGTCCCAGACCAAGGGTGTAAATGGAGAAGAGAAGGGGCCCTAGAACTGAACCTTGGGGGACTCCGACAGATAGGGGGCGAGGTGATGAGGTGGTGTGTGAGTAGGAGACGCTGAATGTCTGGTTTGTGAGGTATGATCCAGGATAGGGCCAAGTCTGTGATGCCAAGGGATGAGAGGGTCTGTAATAATAGGGAATGGTCCACTGTGTCAAAGGCAGCCGACAGGTCAAGGAGGAGGAGGATAGAGTAGTGTCGCTTGCTCTTGGCGGTTAAGAGGTCATTGGTGACCTTAGTTAGGGCAGTTGCAGTGGAGTGGTGTGGTCGGAAGCCTGATTGTAAGCGGTCGAAGAGGGAGCAGGAAGAGAGATGGGAAGATAGTTCAAGATGGACGTGTTGTTCCAGTAGTTTTGAGGCATAGGGGAGAAGTGATATAGGGCGATAGCTAGACACAGAGGATGGGTCAAGAGAGGGCTTTTTGAGGATAGGTGTGATTGAGGCAGGGGCGGATTATCAGAGGGTCAATATGGGCGGTAGCCCAGGGCCCAGTGGCTTGGGGGGCCCTGGGCCACCGCAGATTGACCCTCTGATAATCCGCCGGAGTGTGACTGAATGCCCGGCCCGCCGGCATTTATGTGCCCCGCCCCCCGGACCTGGTGGGCAGAGAGAGGGGGTCCGCATCGGGCCCCTTCTCATCTGCTCACCGGGCCCCTTCCGGCGCTGCGGCGCTTTCCTATTGACGTGCGTGCGCGCGCCCGCACCTCAATAGTTAACAACAGCCGCCAGCCAGCCAATTGGAGGCTGGCAGCTGAAGTTGGCCGCAGCTCACACGTCGCCGGCGTCTGACGTCATTGTCAGTCGCCGGCGAGTGTGCGCTGCTGGAGGGAGCTCGCCGCGTGGAGCGCTGGTAAGGTGAGGAGACTGTTTTGGGTTTTTTCGGGTTTTTTTTATAAGCTAACGGTGGACTGTGGACACATTGGGGGCAATGCTGTAGACACTGGGGCAATGCTGGAGACACTGGGGCAGATTGCTGGACACACTGGGGCAGATTGCTGGAGACACTAGGGCAATGCTGGGGACACTGGGGCAGATTGCTGGAGACACTGGGGCAATGCTGGAGGACACACTGGGACAGATTGCTGTAGGCACTGGGGCAATGCTGGAGACACTGGGGCAGATTGCTGGACACACTGGGGGCAATGCTGGAGACACTGGGACAGATTGCTGCAGACACTGGGGCAGATTGCTGGAGACACTAGGGCAGATTGCTGGAGACACTAGGGCAGATTGCTGGAGACACTGGGGCAATGCTGGAGACACTGGGGCAATGCTGGAGACACTGGGGCAGATTGCTGGACATACTGGGGCAGATTGCTGGATACACTGGGGGTAATATGCTGGAGACAATGGGGCAGATTGCTGGACACACTGGGGGCAATGCTGGACAATTGGACATACTGGGGCAGATTGCAGGACACACTGGTGGTAATATGCTGGACACACTGGGGCAATATGCTGGACATACTGGGGCAGATTGTTGAACGCACTGTCTGGGGGCAATATGCTGGAGTCAGACACTGGGGCAGATTGCTGGAGACACTGTCTGGGGGCAATGCTGGACACACTGGGGCAGATTGCTGGTTACTGGGGCAATATGCTGGACATACTGGGGCAGATTGCTGGACACACTGGGGGTAATATGCTGGACACACTGAGGCAGATTGCTGGACACACTGGGGGCAGGACTGGAGGCATGGGCAGAATGAAAGACATGGGGCAGGATTGGATCATGGGGCAGGAGAATACGATGGAGACAGATGGGGCAGGATGGGGAGATCACATGGGGTAGAATGGATACTCATGAGTGCAGGATGGGAGATCATATGGGGCAGGATGGATACTCATGAGGGCAGGATGCGAGAACATATGGCTGGAGCCAGGAATGAGACACACGGGGCCAGGGTGGGGAATATTATTACCATAGGGGCTAATTAAGGGATATTATTACTGCAGTGATGTATTTATTTTATTTTTTGAGTATACTGTTTTAAATGAGGGGGCGGTCCTGTTACTGTGCAGAGTGACTCTATATCGCCTTTTTTTCTCCATGTGTAATGTAGAAGTTGTGAAAAATTAAGTAATGTGTTCTGCAAGCAGAGCTCGAGATAACTGTGTTATTTCCTGCAGAAACGAGTCCTGGCTGGAAGAAATGATGGCGGTCTGTGCTGGATGAAAGATGAAGGACTTCACCTAGAGACGTCACTGGTGAGTCAGTGTTACCTATACACTGACACTATACACTATACTATATACAGAGGTCCTGTGTACAATGTTACCAGTGATCACTGTATTACCTATACATTATATACAGCGCTCCTGTGTATAATGTCACCAGTGATCTCTGGATTACCTCTACACAGACACTGCATACTAAGTATAGATCTCCTGTGAATACTGGCACTTATGGTGATTGTGTTGTTTTTTTTATTATTACTGATCAGTATTGTAGTATTCAGTCACTATGTGGTGGTAATATGTGGTCTGGAAATGGTGTTGTGGTATTTGTCCCTTGAATGTGCTATTTGGTCACCAAGTGGTGGTAATATGTGGTCTTGACATGGTGCGGTGGTATTTGTTCCTTGTATGTGATATTATTCGATCACTGTGTTTGTAATTTGTGGTCTGGTCATGGCGCGGTGGTATTTGTTCCTTGTATGTGATATTATTGGTCAAAATATA